>NC_059472.1:109856670-110171890 GCF_018139145.2 Gymnogyps californianus | reverse complement strand
ATCTGAGTTGCATAATGCTTTGCGTATCTCGAGGTTCGCTACTCTGAATAGTTCCATACTGAATGGCTGCTTAATCTCTCCAGTACAGTTACTGTATAGATCCTCTATAACAGCACGATGCAGCCCTTTGCTCAATAGATGAGCCCTGTATTCACTCTCAAAAGCACAAACCAGCCTGTAGGAGAGACTGAGGCAGAGCTTCGCTTGAAAAGCCCTGTGGGTTATGCTATTTTGGTATGAGTTTAAAGAAAAACACTCACATTTTTTACACATTTGGTTTTCATTTGTTTGAAACAGTTTTGTAGCCTAATAAAAAGACCTACAGTTTCATAAAAGGAAGTTAACTGGTTGTCTTTGGGCAGTAGGAGACTTTTTCATTTATTACTGGGTTATTTTAAGGGCATTAACTGCAGTCAGCCCATGAGCTCCGTTATAGAACTGATTTGATTTAGGATTTTTTTTTAATTACACTGTGTTTTATTAAAAACAACAAATGTCAGTGTGAAAATACTGGATCTGTAGCCTTTCTTATTACACTGCTCTGGCCTGGAAGGCAGAACACTACTTGTGGACAGGCTTGTAAGCCATCACATTGTCCACTGCCCGTCTGCCTCCTGGCTGCCAGCAAACGTACCCAACAGGAACAGAAGTTCCAGGTGCTGGTGTTCCCATTCAAGCTCTCTTTCCAGCAGCAGGAAGGTATCTAATTTACCAATACACTTTCACCTTCCAACAGAAAGAAATCTGACAGCCTGATCTCACCTTCCAGCACTTCCCCCAAGGGGAAGACAATTTGACTGTCTAACCTTGTGTTTTGGCAGGGGGACAGGAAGGGAAGTAACCTGTCCACTACTGCCTTCCCACTGATAACGTACAGACCTCAGGATGGCCGTAACTTACCCAATTAGCCACAGTGCCTGCCATCCTCAAAGTATACTCTGAAGACTTTTCTGAAATGGATGATCACAGCACACAGCTCAGGAGTAAAACACATGCATTTTTCTAAAGCTCAAGGAAACACACATATACTGTGCTCTAAATATGTTTACATTACTGACTTCTTCAGGACAGCACAAACAAGCCACTGTGTATAAGCATAAAACACTGGCAGCTACCATTCACCTCATAGGTATTATACAAGATAACAAATATCTTGAAAGCTTAATTTCCAAGAACCTAGCCTATTCCTTCCTTTTTTAATTAGACTTTTCCATATAATGTATACTATCCCAATAAATTCACTTTACAGTTATGACTAGAGTGGCTATTCAATGTTAAGCTGTATTAATTCAACTGTACATCAAGGGACAAATTAAGATGAGCACATAGTCCAGATAAGCAGAGTAACAGCCCTGGGAAGGTATATGAAAAGCTGAATGCTTTGCTCAAACCCATAAAGAAGAGAAAGAGAAGAGAGCAAAAGAGAGGGAAAATAAAAGAAAAGAGGAAAAAGAGCAGAGAGAAAAAGAAAACAAAAGAGGAAAAAGAAGAGGGGAAAAAAAAAGGCAAGGTTGCCCAGGGTCTCTTTAACAGGGAGTTTAGCCACTGAATCCAGTCATGTACCTTTTTGCTGCTGCCTAATACAATGCATCTTTTGGTGCCGCTTTCTCAAATCCTGTCCTATCAGGCAGCGTCACTGTCACATCTTCTCTTGGTAGCATTCAAGGAAGCTAAAGGGATTTAGTTCCTAAGCAAAACTCATGCCTTTGAGTCACACTGGAGTTGAGTCTGGAAGAGCACTGTAGTAATGTGGGAGAATTATACAAATCCTGAAGCTATTCTCAGCTATACCTCAGCTAGATGTATTTAAAAAAAAAGGGATTTTGAAGCCTAGATTTTACCCTGGACTATGGGAGGCAGCGGAGAGGGTCAGAAAGGACAGAAGAGAGACATTTTAGATGAGAAATTGAAGACCTGTTTACCTTAGTTTTGACTGACAATTTTTTTT
The DNA here is from genome assembly GCF_018139145.2 of Gymnogyps californianus. Classification (NCBI taxonomy): domain Eukaryota; kingdom Metazoa; phylum Chordata; class Aves; order Accipitriformes; family Cathartidae; genus Gymnogyps; species Gymnogyps californianus. The sequence goes on along the minus strand of NC_059472.1, from coordinate 110,169,942 downwards.
ATGAGAAGTTACTTTAGCTAAGTAAAGGGGCAGAAGGCATATGAAACTCATACCCAAAATTTGATACCCTCGTCGAGTGAACAAGCAACTATAAGGCAGATGATTATCCTTGATATTTCTGTGGCAAGGAGAAAAAAAAAAAAAAAGAAGTGAAAATATAAGTGACAGAGGACTTTTAGTTGTTTACCAGAGGGATGGATGCCAAACCTACTCTGACTTGTCCGGTACACCCAGGGTGATAGGACTAGCAGTAAACTCTAGAGAACTACAAATGAATATCAGCCGAGCGCCAAAATCTCAGCAGCTGGAAATTGATGCAACCAGGGCAATCAGCACTTCTGGACATTTGGGGCCGTTATGGGTAGGTTAAAAAGTGAGCACAGCAGACATTACAAACGGCACACACAGTATCGGAAAAGGTCATTTGGCTTCAATATACTACAGATTGGTCTTGCTCAGAGCTAATTACTCATCGTGTGGATCTGAGGGAGATTCCTGTATAAACATAGTCTGTTATACTAAAGGGCCTGCTCCTTGTCCCATCAAAGACAACAGCAAACTTTACTGACTTCAGCCAAGCAAGACCAAGGTTGACAGCTGCAGGCTTCCTTAAAGCACAGGAAGGTTTTGCTGTGAGTGAAAATCAGGACTTGCTGTATGATAGACTGAGCATGGGACAAAAAGATGTTTTGCTTTGCAGGATAATGGAAGCCCTTCTTTTATAGGGACCGAGTTCCATATCTGATATTCCAGCCAGAGCTTTAAAAAAATCTCACACATGCATGTCAGCTATTGAATGATACTGTTTAAAGCTAGAAACTGTGAGCTGTTAGTCTTTAAAGAATAAGCAGACAGGCAAGAAATTCCACCGAGTGATTTATAAGCAGGTGGAAGAGAAAGTGGAAACTTCTGTGAATCTTGGTCGCAATCCAGTTCAGAGCCTTATTTTGATGGAGGGCTCCCCCTTCTGGATTTTGATTGAAGCGTATTTCCCAAAGTCCAAACCAGTTTATTTTTTCCAATGCAATTGAAAGGTGTTTTCAACTAGAAAACCAATCAGGGAGAGAGCCTCTATGTATGGGCTCTCATAGTCCAAAAGTCCCTCTGCTGCATACACTGCGGGGATCTGGGTTTGGGCAGTACGTCCGACTGCACCTGCCCCACAGACCTGCTGGAGAGAATGGGAGCTGCCACTGAGTTTTTAGTTTTTAATTTGCATATTTAGGTTAATAGATGTCCCAGGCACAAGGGTGAGGGTTTACTCTAGCTTATGATTCTTTATTTTTCTTGCCTTCTAAATGCAAGTTTTGGAGAATTACAAATGCAAGAATTTGGAGAATCATTAAGAAATAGCCTTAGTTGTGACAATTCCTGGGAATTCTACTTCTGAACAAGAATGCCTTCAAGTTAAGCAGCTCAAAAAGAAAAATATCTATTTGGCTGGAAGTTCTCCAGTGACATGAAAAATAGCCTTTTAGTCCCTTATACAAATCAAAATAGTCTTACACGAAAAATCCTCCCTGATCTGTGGGGAATTTCCTCCCCTATAGGAATTCCTTCTGAAAACAGACACTTCCTGAATGGCAGGTGGGACTGCTAGAAACTGAAACTGCAGCTTTGAGTAATTTACATTTCTTAAAGAGAATAACCTTTTCAGGTGGAAACCTGCTTCAATGAAGATTTTCCTTTAATACAGCCAGAGTTAATACCCCAGTGCAAATACATCTACAAGACTATGCTACAGACTGTTATCGTGGCCAGAGGGGAATTCATTATTTTGGATAGGATAGGAATGCAAGCAAAACTCTGAGTTTTGCTGAAAATTAAATAACAGTAATAATAATACATATTGCTTTGTGGCCTGAAAAAGAGTCACATCTCTGATTTTAGAGAATGAACGCAACTGTGCATTTTGTTTAAATGGAATAATAATCCAATTTGAAGTTAGTTTAAATTTAGCAAGGAGGATGTGACAAAAGCTATACATCCCTTTATCAGAGAATCATACATTGTTCTTGCAGACATATGGCAGGCCTTTGCCTTCTAATGTTGCTACTGCCCACAAGACAGCATTCACCTGGACCGACTATTCCCTGGCTTTTTTTTCCTGCAGATTAGCAAACAGCAATCAATATCAGCCCTGTCAACATTTGGGGCCTACGAGATCCACAGGCCATTTACAGTGAGCTCCCAGACCCACCTGCAGCCCCTCAGACCGCAGTTTGGGAACCACCAACTCGAAGAGCCCCAGCTGACACCAGATGCCTCCCTGCCCTAGGTGCTCTGCAGCCACATCACAAGAAAGAGTGCCAGTCCCAACAGGTTTATCATTCAAAGAGATGAGATGTGTAAAGTGTATGAGGAAAAATAGAAGGGAAGTGAGCTGCTTAATGCCAAGCAGCGGACTGGATGGAAAGCCAGGATCAAAGCACGGGCTTCTTGGGAACAAGCTCAGCGCTCTCCGCAGAGCCAGAGCCCTTAAATTGAGGCCACAGTCACAGAAGCGGTCATAAAAAAGCATCCACTGGAACACAGCTACTTCAAGCTTACACAGAAATTGATGTTTGGGGTAAGCGGTCCCCACAGTTTCCAGCACTACGAAAAAATACAGCGAAGAACTATAAGCTGAGTTCCTAACTTCTAACTAATGTCATCACTATTAATAAAAATGTTGCTGGCTTGTTTTTTCCCCTTCTGCTGAACTGTACAGCTATAACTCTGGAAGGAATTGCCCTGTAGGGTCGGGGGGGTGTTGTATGGGTTTTTATTACTATTGTCATAATAATGTGGAAAGAGAAAAATTGTGCTGTATACTAAATTCCTATTACTTAGCCTTGCCAGGAGAAAGATCACAGCAAATTTGACCAGTGTTATAAGAACATGGGTCTTGATTCTGAGAGAATAATTAAACAAACAAATAAAAAGCCCTACTGTTTTCTTACTACAGTGCTGCAAATAAAGAAATAAGTTCATTTTCAGACTCTCATAACTTGGTGGTGCTACAACAGACTGTTTTTGAGAAACCAAAGAAAAGTTTTTAGTCTCTTCCAGTGCACCCTAATTTATCTTCAGTATGGTTTTGTGTTCATCTTTGTTTGGAGCAGAGTTGCACAACGCTACCAACCTTCACTAGGGCTTTGGGCTGCAGTCCTCCCATGTTTAACAGTATCTGCCCGGGATATGCACACCCTGCAGTTGGCTCCCTCCAGAGCAATGACAGCTTTAACCATTTGACAAGCTCTGTGACACGCAGTATTTAAAAAAAATCCTATTAAAAACAATAGAACAAACTAAATGGGCATCAGTCGTGTTTAACTCTCCCACAGAGAAAATCTGAGAGGACAATCTGCATTTGCTTTCTCTCAGGATGTCTGCCTCCATCTGTATCTCAGGTCAGCCTGTTTGCTGGCAATGCCTGGTAATACACACCTCGCAATAGGAATCAAGGCAATTCTTAATATTCAGTAGTTCTCTCTGCTGGTAACTCCAACTTCTGACCAAACTGAGTTTGTGACAAGAAACAAGGTTTTCAAAAATAATACTCATCCCACATCACCTCTCTGGGAAGCTATTGTGCTGCTTTCTTCCTGCCCTTCCCCACAAATGGCCAAGGCACTGACATGGGAAAATCCCGTACCGTATTCATTAGATTATTACCACTAAAGGTTTTTAGCATCATTACTCCTGAGAGAAACACAGGAGCACCATTCTGTCACACCCATAAAAATCTCATTCAAGGATACAGTATGGGGGTTTTGCTGGCAAAAAGGCCCTATTAGCTGCAAGAAGAACTGTTGAGCTGTCCCTTATTCCTTGCAAGGTTCCCATTAGCTGTGAGAACATGTGCCAGGGATATGTTGTTATTCCTTCCTAATCTCTTCACATATCCTCCTACTGCCGTATGGCTATTAGTGGTGATGTCCATTCCCACACCTTCCCCTGGGTGGGCTCTCACTTATTCCTGTACTGTCCTTGTAACACTTACTTTCTTCATTTCTTCTGTTGTACCTTCCTACGACAACCCTTACCAATAGTTTCTAACTTCCCATGCTTCTATCCTCCACTCCCACCATCATCACCACCGCCACTTTTTGGTCCCCAATGGTCTGTGACTATGTCCTCTCTGTTGCTTAGAGACCCTTTTCTGCTCTTTCCTCATTTACTTCAGCAGGGTAGAGCAGGGCACTGGGACAACAGAAAGCCGGAGATCTGGGAAGACTTTGCCGTCTTGTATGCCCTCTATACCCAGCATCATCACAAGACACAGGCCAAGCCATCAAGTAGCATCTACCACCATCTGCGTCCACAGCACAAGGGCTGTCGTGGCCCCAGAGCATCATAGCATGTCATTGCTTCAACTTTGTAACAAAGGTAGCAACTTGGAAATTTTTTTCTCATCTATTTTATAAAATATGACAAAAATAGTAGCCAATTTGTAGCTTTTTTTGCTTATTCAAAATGGATGCCAATGCCACAGGAGCTGAAGAGTTGTTTCAAATTATTCACAAGAGGAAATAAAACTGGCTCTCACTTACTGCAATCCTACAGCCAGCAACATGGCTGCTATTTTATAGTCCAGGAGCAAACCTAGGACATAGGTGGGACACAGAAACTGATGGGAACAACTCTGACCCTGCAAAATGGTAGAGTGCAGGGATATCAGGACACTGGGGAACAGGAGGCCAATTTAATGGGGATATGGGAATCAAATGGGGTGGGAGGTGGAAACAGTAAGCAGCCAGCACAACAGCTGCATGTTAGAAAGTGTATATGAGGATGGAGTGTAACCCTGAGAGCATACACCCCCCCAAAAAACCCAAACCAAAACAAAACAAAAAACAAAAACCCAAGGCAAAACATGTGTTTTACTACACCTTGGGATTTTTGAAGGTCTGAGTTACGATCTCTGGACACAGAAAATTAGTAGTCCTACAGTCATGTACTACACATACCATCCTCACTAGATCAGGTATCCACATGTTACAAGATATCATGAAAATAGTATTGGTTTTAGTTAACAAATTCCTTTGTGATCAAGGGAGTAGTAGGTCAGCATCAACTTGACTTTCCCCACTGTTTTTCGTTGGACCTCAGCCAACACAGAACTCACTTAGCAATTTGCCTCCAACACAGCAAAGGAAACTGAAAGACAAAAAGCCATGGACTATTGTATGATCTCCAGGAGGGGGGAAATAAAGGCACACAAAAATGCAATGAGATTTGTTAAGATTCCTAAGAGAGATTCTTCAGCTCATGGTTTTAGAAACTTGAAACAAAGAATGCACATTCAGTCCATGGACAAAACCCAGGCACAGGAGAAATATCCAGAGTCACAAAACATAATATTTTGGAGACACATGCATTTTCCATTTCAGACATCAGCATTAGAAAGCACTAGGCAGAACTCTTAATACCAGGGTAGAACATGGAAACGTGCTTTCATTTCCCTCAGAGGAGTACCTCTAATTCTGGAGATAAGGGCTAGCTCTCATCCCTGCTGTGATCTTGGCTTTGCAAAACCCTTCTGCTGCTTGCAGCAATTAAACTAGTTTCCAAAAAAATGCATGCTCTCTCTCTTTCTTACAGTTGACTGTAAGATGAATCCAGCATTCAACACCAGACCTGATCCCAGAAGAGGTGCCTAGCCTCTCTCATTGGATATGAGAAGTTTCCCTTACTGAACTGCCCTTTGCTCATATTTGTGTACATTAAGAACGAGTTCAGCCGGGGACCTCAGCATGCTCTATCGTAGCTAATAAGATTGGACTTACTGTTTTCAACCCTTGCCTGGTGGCGAGGCTGGTGGTGCTACACTTTAATTCCCATTATAATGGAGAGAAAACAAAATTTCCTAGGCAAGGTGTGAAATGGAGAAGGTTCACCAGAGCATTAATCACCTGTAGTCAGCCTTAATTCCCTTAAGGTGGCCTGCATCAATTCTACTAACCACGCAAAATCTTGAGACTCGCTCCCTGAAACTGTTCCTAGCCACTCTGCTGCTTTGTGCCACCCTGCTGAAAGCCCTTTGGGACACTCAGGCCAGGCCATCTCCTCAGAGCTATGTTTCTATATCCTGGTCACCTCACAGTCAGGCTTTGAGGTGGGAGTATCCCTTAGCGCTTAGAATAGAGATAGCATCTCTATTTCCCCTGTAGGCAGTTATCTGCTCAATAGAAAGCTTTTTTCCTAATGGGTGAAATGAGGACGTGACTTCAACAGTACACAGTATAGTAAATAATGAAGCAGAAAACCTCTCCAACTTCCATTTTTCTTCATCATCTCTGTGTTTTGTGCCTTTCAGCTTCAAAACCAGCTTGTGGGAATGCTTCTGGACATCTATCATACATCTGGACATCTATCATTATGTCTATCATACACATAAAATTACATTCAACTATTACTGTGGACATTGCATAGTCAACTACTCCATCTTTAGGAAGTGGCAGATCTATGATTTTCCTGTGCGGTGTTTATACAGGTCCTCTGAGCCACACAACTATATAACATAAGTCTCCTGCTTCATCCAGAGCCCATGATGGACTGCTGAACTAGAGAATGGCTATTTGGTTTTACCATTATTATTCAGTGTGTATCATTAAAAGCATATCTTTCCCCCTGCTGATCTAAGCACAGAATTATGAATCCTAACAGGCTTTTCTACAGTACTCATCACTCTTTTGTGGGAGTTCTCCAGCACATCATGAACTTACCTAAAATACTTGTGCATGTTCATCTCTCAGTTTCACAGCTGAGAAATAGGGAGGTGTTGAAAATATACAAGTTATCACAGAGATCCAGACTTGTGAGTACTGGATACAAAGCACAGACCCCTTTCAATTTGAGCGCCTTGTTGAATGCGCTTTCTGTGGATCAGTCCTCAAAGGTACCTTTGGCAGAGGCAAGGAAAGAGCCTTAGTTTTTGAGACAGATTCAGCTGCATATTCATGACACCAAATCTTTGCCTTCCTCATGTTTCTGCCAGTTGCTGCAACAAATTAAACAAATTTCATACAGGTTGCAAACAACAAAATTATTATTCACCCCCCCTTCCCATCTTGTAATGTATGAGGTCGATATTCCACAGTAAAAATAACATGTATCACGTATTTAAATGATAGCATTACAATCAGGAGTCAAAGTAAAGTTGCAAGGATAAATTCTGACATCTCATAACTTTTGACTTCGCAAACATATTAATGTTTTATGAACACAGTTTTCTGTTTATAAATTTCTTACAAAATGAACAAGTCAAAAATGCCAAAGCTTCCTGATGCAGCATCATACCAGCACCTATAAGAGGACGAAATTCAGATGCCCCACAAGCCACTCTCACTTGAGCTGCCCAAGGGAGAGGGCAGCAGTAAGGAATCACCTCCTGCTAGTGCTACAGGAGGATGAGAATGTGAGTTTCTCAGCCGTTTCCAAAATTCAAAGGTAGGAGTTCTGGGTTCTGCCCTGGGTGCTAATCCAAGAGTTCACAGACCTCCTACCTGGGGTCTCCCACCATCCAGTTCAGCTGTTCCACTGGGTTACCTCCACCCTGTCCCTGTCTCAGTCCTTTCTGAGATGGGGAAACAGATTATTTTTCTGGGGGTGGAGGTCTTTTCTTTGCTAATCCATACCCTTTTCTTTGACATTTTTCCCAATTCTGATTCAAATTTCTCCTCCAAACCCTCAGCCAATTGCTGTCCGTTCACTTCCCTGGACCTGCACCAGGTAAAATCAAAAGATGGATACAAAAGACATACCAGTGAATCTCTGACTTGAGAAAAGAGTAAAGTTGCTTAGTTCTGCCCACATAACCATGATAGTCTTTCAAAAGGAGAGTGACAGCAAAGGTAAAGGCTGGGATTTGAGTACCTTCTGGAAAGCCAAACAGGGAATGAACTGGAGACCAAAAAAACCACAGTAAAAACAGTTTCTAACAAACCTGAAGGGGGAAGGACAGAAAGTTGCCACTGCTTTGGATAAATCAGATGCTTACAAATCAGATAAGAACTACAAGCACCCCAGGATCCACTCAAACATTTATCTTTTTTTAGATATTAATTACAGAATTTGTCTCCAGAAAGCTCCTAAAAACTGTGTTTCCCAGATACAAGGCCTCTGATCCACATGGGTCTAGAGCAGCTGTTTGTAAAGGGCAACTCTATACAAGCAGCATGTCTATGGTGCTGAATGCAAATCAACAAGAGCAAGAAAACAGTCTTATCCTGAAACCTGCCCCTCGCTCATATTTGCTTGATGGAGCATGCAATTTGACAGTGCAGCTACAGCAACTTCATGGCTGGCTGCTGCCCCTTTTGGCAGATACAGTCTGTGTCCTACCTGTGTGCTCCCACCATCTCGTTAGCACTGGCAGTCTTCTGTCTGTTTAGTTCCCTGAACAGTTTCAAAAAAGGATCAGACAGCCTTGCACTGAGGCAAGGGTAGAAACATGCCTGTGATCATGGGAAACAGGGGAAGCAGGACTGCCCCTTTTGGGAGCACCTTCTTGTTGCATCTGTTTACAAACCCTGAGTTCCATTACAGTGCCTGCGTGCTTAGGATATATTTTGTGAAACCCATAATGTAGGATTATTTCAAACTATATTTTATAGAGATTTAAAATGGAGCTTTTAGAGCTCTACTAGAATGCAAACTGTTTAAATTGATTAAAACCCCCCAAGAAGTCCTACGTCCAAACCTTCAGTTCCACTTCCTAAATGGTTACCAAGCTTAGCCGCTCTAGAGGTCAGCACAGTATCAGAAATAAGGAAAAAAAAAAAATCCTTGTTTGATTGTTCTGTGTATATGGTAGACTTCACTAAGAAATGCTGGAACAACCTTATTGTTGGTAAATTTTCACAGAAAAAAATACATAGGTTTTTTTTGTATGTAATATGAAAAAGATTGAAGGGATGGTGTCATAATTCCCACTATATGATATTGTAGAGGAAGTGACATTTGTAAAGCATTTGTTGGTAGACATGAATTAATAGTGCCTATACTGTCCCGTTTGCCCCTTTTCTGTTAAAATACTGATGCCATTAACACATAATCAGGACCTGTCAAGGAGTCACACCCTGAAGCCCTTATTCCCCTTTGTTTTGTTCACATTCAGGGATATTTCCCAATGAATTTTTCAAGTTCCAAGAATTGTGTTTGAGCATAATTGTGGCAAATTATGTAACAAATTCCCCTCTAGCCATGTGAGGAAGATTCAGTAAAACTAGAATAGTATCCATGTTTTGGCCCAAAAAGAACAAGTCTGAGTATAGACAAGAAAGTCTTCCTGTAGAACTGCAAGGGGCGGGGGGGGGAAATCTAAGAATTTAGCCGATTAAACATTTGCATGACAAACCTGACTTTATGGGGGACTCACCGATGTCAGTGAAGCAGGCAAAGCTGCTTGGCTGGGACCCTCCAGAAGCCAACACTGTGCACAATTTTTGCTTCAGTATTCATTTGTACTACAAATTTGTTGAAAATGTCTGGAGATTTACATTTCCCCTGGTACTTCTGAGGAAGAAAAAAGGGATTCATAGTTTTCCGCTCAGACAGGATTCACAGGATTTTAAGCATGTAAAGTAATTGATGCTGTCCAAAAACTGGTAGAAGTCAGGGAAACACACAAACTACACTCCACCTCTGAGTGCAAGCTACAGCTAGCTACGGTACTTGGTACTTAGTTCCTAATCAAGAGGTTGCTAACAAATCATAACAGATGTAGCCAGGACTGCCAAGTTTGAACCTAAGTGTCAGGGCTGAGCCATGACACATTGACTCATCGTGTTACCTAAAGTATCATCCTTATAAATAGCTTTAGACTGTCTTTTGTGTGCATGTGTAATGGAGTGTCAGCAGAGCAAATGCAAACAGCACGGTCTTTCATTAAAGCAATCACATACCCGGACGCAAAATCCATGACTCTGAGACCTCATGCGAATCTGAGAGTCCCTGGGGAATTTGGGTTTGATGAGAAATACATATAAATATTATAATCTGTGACAGATATAATCTTGCTCCAATATTTTCCACTTTATTTAAAAGGAAAGCTACCTATTTTATTCAGCCCCACAGTCTGGAAGTTACAAAGATAAAAGGACCTCTCAGCATGAGCAAACTGCAAAACGTATTTGAAAATAAATTCGTAATGACAATTGGCATTAAAGAATTTATTTTCAAATACATTTCACAGCCTGTTCATGCTGAGGGCTGCTTTTATCTTTTAAACTGGATGCTGCTATGCTGAGCAGAGATGAAGAGTTTCCTCTTAACTCTTTCAGTACCACACAAACAGCAGAATCCATCAGGATTTTCTTATAAAGTACTTATACGTGCACTAGACAAACATTGCATTATAGGGGCTCAGTTTCTAGTCCCAAGAAAAGAAGCAGATAACCACAGCTCTCCTAGCCAATCATCTGACACCTAGTTTTAAGTCAAAGAATATTTCTTCCTTAATATAGTCCCTTAATGCTTTTTCTCAACAGAAATCCCGATTGCTGTGCTAACAGTGCCTTTCTGGCTAGCCACAAATCACAACAGCTTTACTTACTAAGTAGCAGGCACACGGCGTAGGACCAGAATTTCCCATCTCCTCGGTGGGAGTCAGCATCTGGAGTTACAAATAGCTCCTTTGTTGACAAGGGAAAGGCAAGCTCTGCCTCCATTTCTGGTATCCATTCTGCTTTGTGTGCCTCGATCTTCACTGCAACTCAGTTGCTTTTAAGGTCACAAGATAAACCCAGATCGCTGCTGAATAGTGTAGTCCATCCTCCACACCTCTGCCCTCCTACAGTCATTACTATCCTTTCCCTTTGGGCATTCGCACAGCTGCAAAATGAGCCAGGATGGGAAGCAAATCCAGCAGAAATCAACCTTTTTGTTTTGAGTCCTTTTTCAGCAAAATAGTTCCCCTGGCTTGTCTGACTGCATAGCCAGACAAATGTCACAGAGGCAAAAGTTAGAGGATGGGAACAAGAACTCAGGCATAGGGATGTGCTGGAGAGCTATTTGCAGCATTGTGAATTTATGTTGGATTTAAACAGTAACTACATAACCACAGACTAAAATACAGGTATAACAGAAGCTTCGATATCAAATTCTAAGAGCCTAAAGAAAGTTGGGATGTGGAGGAACATACATTACCTAAGAGTATGAACCACCTAGAGGCTGCGCCGTGGTGCAGACCTGCCCATTATTTCCATTTCTGGCCTCACACTATTAAATAGGGAAACTGGATGTAACCAAACAATAGAGAACAAGAAGGGCCTAGAGAGAGACAGACCCTTCTCGATGTCACTGGACTTTAGCTAAGGCTGCAAAATGTAATCCTGCCTCTGTGAAAACTCCATTTCTCTTCCTCTGTAGGCAGAATGAGGAGAAAGTGGAATCATCTGAAGACAGGATGTAAGTAGTAAAAATTACAAGAGGAAGAAATTCTGAAATATGAATTTTTGCCCAGCTTGCTCTGTCTTGGGGGCAGGAGGGGAGGAGGGGGAAGTCTGAAGAGGTATTTTGGATCACTGCATCCAGCCCTCAGTTATCCCCATCAGATCACATAATCCCTTTCATACACCTATCATGTCTCACCTTAACAAACATTTGTTCTTTTGGTTCACTATTCCCCTCTGAAGGCTCTTGCAAAATTGTCCTCCTTTTCCCTTTTCCAATCTAAATGTATGTAAAGCTTTTTGTTCCTGTGCCAACACCTAAAACAGCTCTTCAACTGCGGCATTTACCCTCCTGACGTGTTCATGAGTGGCAAAACAGGTCACCTCCTGCCTTGTATTTGTTAGGCTGAACAAGCCAACCTCTTCTAGTCCCTTCTCACAAGACAGACTCTTCAGCCCCATGATCTACCAGGACAATCAGGAACTGAGGGAGCTGATCTAGGGAGGCTGGAAGTGAGCAGTGGGTTATCCGAGTGCTTAGGCAGAAAGGCTCTTCCAGGGAGCCAACGGCGTGCAGCCTGGCAGGAAACAATGTGGGCTGCCCAGCCTCTCTCCCTGGTTTCTATCAAATGTTTTGACACAGTAACACAGCAACGTTGAATGTTTCAGTACTGGCAAATTAATATTTTCCAGCAGGAAAGTATTCCACTCAAAAAACTCAACTGGCTCCACAAAAATTTAAAAACTTCTTAATCTCAAAGGGAAGTCAGATAAGAGAGAGTGAAATTTATGAGCTCTACAACCCACCTCTCTACTGATGGTAGGCAAATAGTCACAGAAGCATTTAAAGAATCAAGACTGACACAATACCTACATTTAAGGCAGGAACAAGCAACAGCAACCCCATTGAAAACCTTATGACTATCCAGACCAAAGCCAGAACGAAACAGATAGATCTTAACACTGCATAGAACCTGTTATTGCCTTAGCATGGACTTTTTGGTGAACATCCCAAAAGAGATTATCATTGACTTCTTTACTGAAACATTCCTCCTCTCCCCAAATAAAAAAATCAGGGCAGTGATTTGAAGATGGATGACCTGCATCTTACAAGAACGCCCTGATGAGAAGGTCTCTCACTCACGTGCTGGTAGTGGCCAAGGTTTAAAATAACCCTATTCTTCTGATGGGCTCACTATGGATTAACAAGGTTTCACAAAACACATGTTGAATATGTGCAAGCTATCCCTTTGACTAGTTAAACATCCTTCATACCCATCCAGTCCTGCATTCACAAAGATAAACAGCACTTACCATAACTGCAAACTGAGCAGGGTCCATGGATATTCAAGCCCACACCTAAGAGAATAATCAAAATGCTAAAGAAAGCTCTTGCTTGATCCAACAGCTGCTGTGCTCAAGGGCTGTTGATATCGAAAACTTATCAAGAGTGATACCAACGATGACGTTATGAAGTTGGAGCAAAGACATGTACCAAAAAGGTATTCATGGAGAACCAAAAATGCTGGATGAACCCAATTTACTGGTGTGATCTTTACCTCAAGAGGAGCATTCTAGAAAGGGAGGAAGATGACTTCTTTGCTCACATAAGATTAAAAAAGGCAGAAAATATGAGCTCTGGCACTCCTCACAGCTGCTCTTTTTGAAGTTGATAACACAGCTTCCACTAGCTTTAGTAATACTAATTCCTAAAAAAGGGAAAACAATTCATAACAGAGCACGCTTCCCTGGTACAAGAAAGATCCTCTTGTACATGAAATCTATGACTTTATTATGCTACTCACAAACCATTTTTAAAGCATACAGTGTATTTCTGAGCAACATTTCTGTTTGTTCCTCTCATGGGCGGAAGCAATATTCTTGCAGGCAATGTTGCTGTGTTGTATTAATATTGCTAGCACTTGGTGTGTCATACAAAAGCTTAAAAATTATTGAGAGCTACAGAATCTTGAAACATTTTGAAAAAGCGACAGAAGAAAATAATAAAATAAATTTGCATTGCATCTTCCACATTCAACTGAGATGTGTTCTCCATGGCTCCTGCAGAAGAGCTGAGGTGCCTCTGCTAAGCACTCTCCCATTTTCTCAGACCCTGCTGGAATTAGGATACTACAGTGAACACCCTTTACAGAGCAGGTGAGCTCTGGTATCTGTGCTGCTATTGCACTTGTTTTTCCACAGATCCTTCCCTACACGAAGCACTCCATTTCAGAAAAGCTCCCAAAGGCAGTGGGAAGCCATGACATTATGGGGTCAAATATGCTGCTTGGCAGGCCAAAGATCTCAACCGTTGAGTAGGGTCACATTATCTCCAAGTAAGCATTTTTGCCCTCTGGCAGAAAGCTGAGAGCCTGAAGATTTACAGGTAAGAAAATACCTCTATCCACTCCATCCTGGCATAGTTCAGGTGAGCTCTTTCCCTTCTGACCTCTTTCAGATGACTCTCCGTGGAAGGGAGTCTAAAGCTGTCTTATGAAACAGTGAAAAACATGCATTTAGAAAACAGTGACAGGAGAAACAGACACTGAAAGGAAAGGCCGAAAGGACATGATGCTGTTGGGACATGAAAGGACATGGAACAAGATACAAAGTAGAGCATGGAAATTATCGTGTTGATAAAAGCAGGAAAAATACCCAAGCCTGCATCTCCTACTAAACACAGTACCAAATCAATGCATCAGCTAATCCCATTTGTCTGTCTTTCCCCAGCAGAATATCACTGCAAACTGCACATCTGCTTTGCTGTCTCGTACTTTCCTGCCTGCTCTCAAATGCCAGTCCCTGGCACTGTTGGTAACTATGGACGAAGCTGGGGTGGCATAAGAGTTTCCACTAAAAAAATGAGGCTGAGGGGAAAGCCCCGAGTGCACTTCTGAGCTGTAACCCTGACATCCACAGCTCTGTCTGGTGCTGCCAAGCCCACTAGTGCCAGAACCTGCACAGGGACTCTTCTGAGACAGCATTATTGTGTCTGGCCTAAAACCACCACCATCAGCTCCATTTGGACTAATTACTGCCAATTTGTCCTTACACAGACAAAGAAGAGTAACCACAACCCACCATTTCAATTTATGTCTTTCCAGTGAGTTATGGAGCAACCAGATGAGATCAGCTGAGGTGACCAAGCAGCCCACTGCCACTGACATGACTCTGTTGCGGCCATGTGCTCCCACGGCTTCCCTACATCAGCTCCAGTGCTCATCTGACCTCTACCGAGGTGTTTTAATTCTTCAGTCTAGCAGGAAAAGAAAGTTTTCTGCCACATCAGCAAGTTGAATCAGCTCCCCAGGAGGCAGTTAAGCACCATTGGTAACAGAAAGAAAGCACAGGAGCACAGAGCAGAAGGGGAGAGGGAATCAAGACTGTCTTTTTGGGTGGCATCTCTGTTTTTTTAGTTAAGCTGGTTGAATAATCTTTTATTATTTTACCCACGTTCAATCCATGGAAGTAGCAACCCAATCTGATTTAAATTGTATCAAATTACACCTCAAAATTAAATAGGAGCTTCTGTAAAGGCTTTTGTATCAGTTCAGATGTAAGAATTCAAATTTACATCCAAATTTACATAGCCAAAATTAGAGTACCCCCCAATAAAGGCCAGGAAAAGTAAAGAATCACATGCTCGGTCTTTTACTTTTCTTCACTCCTTCAGTTGGTACAACAAACAGGAAGTCAAAGTGAAGTGCTTAAGCAATGTGGAAGCTTTCTACAGAGGAATCAAGGGCTACACAGCTTCATACGGCTCCCAGCTTACCATGTTCTTATAAACTGAAAGGCTGAGCAGAAAAGGCAAGGTATAAACCATCTTCTCTGTCCTTACAGCTTTAGGGGAACTGCCTCTTATTTATCTACAGTATTTTCATTACATTAATCTAATAACATTACATTAGGTTACATTACCTAATGACTAGGTGTTACAGTACCTGGTTGTTAAATAGATAGCACACAATTATCTTTGGAAGTTGCATGAACCACTCCTAGGAGATGACCATTTAAGTAAAACAGAATCAGATCATTCTCTTCTACACATTGAAGTGGCTTAAAGCTGCCTTACTTGAGCAGTTGGATATTCTCCTTACACAGTGGACCTCTGGGTTGACTTAGCCAGTCAAACATCAAAGCCAGCTCTGAAATGTCTTTAGAAGTGAAGACACATAAAACAGGTGACTTCTGACAGCTTTTCTGCAAAGATCAACTCTCCACCTTGCTATTGGCTGTGTATCATGAGTTAATTTCTCAACCATTTCATTCATTTTTCCATCATTAGCTCACAGACATCACTGTCATCAGATTTTAATAAGGCCAAAAATGTAACAGGATTCCAAAAGCACTTAATGCTATTGGAGAGAATGAGACAACCCAAATAACACCTACAACGATCAGAAACAAACATGGGATTTGGGTCTTCCTAAACACCTCATTAATGACAGCTAGAAAGAAGGGCTCTCTGTGGCAAATTGTCCAATAACAGCTTACTACATGGCTTCTTTACCCTCCCTGTGATAAAAGTGGACCTCAACTTTGCACAGGCCTCAAGTGAGGACAGCAGGACCTGTTTCAACTTTGCCATTCCTGAATTATTCTACATTGAACTGTAGACATGGCCTACAAAGAACACACACCCAAAACACCAATTCCTTCTGACCTACCACAGGTATCTTAACTTTCCATAACATCTTCCTCTCTCTCATGACCTCCTTCACCTCCTTTTCATGGCTTCCCCCACCACCACCCCATCCCTGGAAAAATCGAGATAAATAGTTTATTTTGAGATATCCTTGAGAGGCAGCAGGTTATCATTCATTCACTCTTGTAGTCTTGTCTGTGCCTCAGCATCCCCAGCTGTGAAGTGATAAAAACTTATTCACCTTTATAAATTACATTGGACTCTGGCGAAAAAAGTGGCCAAGTCCCAAGTAGTGCTGAAAGTCTGGCCTGAATCACAAAATATTATTTCAAACAGTTCAAACAGTTATATTTAGAGCTTCTGATATGTTACTCAGCCTATCCTTATCTATATGCAAAAGATCCTGACTTTATATTTTTTCCCAGATTCTCCAGAAAAGGCCAAGATTTGCCTTATTGACAAACTAAAACAAAAAAAAATTAGCTCCATGAAGCTTGCTGGAACATTAAGCACTAAATACAGTCCACAAAACTCTTCTTCCTGTGGAATTTGGCTCTGAAGGAACAGAATCTTTGATTTTCCTTTTCTCCCAAGCTGATCTCCATGAAAAAGAAGAAAACTCTTTACAAAATACAAATAAAGTACCTGAAGGGACACTACCACAGATCCTTTTCCCAAAACATAAATAGTTATATCTTACACGAGATGCCCTAGGGCACTTACAACCCTCAGCTCACAAGAAAAGAATGAAATAGTCTTAGCATCCTTCACCTTTCCAGAAAATCTGGTCCTTGCTGCTAACAAAAAAATAGCTTGTTTTTAAAACAGTAGTTTCTGTTTCGTGTTGTGCAATCTAATCTCACAGGTCTTCAGCACTGAGTCTGCTTCTGTAAATTAAACAATTTCCCAAATGACCTCCTTCGGTAAGATCACAAAACTAAAAATTATTGTGCCTAAAAAGTATTCTGCAACACCTTAAAAAAAAAAAACCAACCCCAAAACACAACAGTATAAGAATTTGCTTATTGTTCAAACAGCAATGAAAATAACCAGCTACATTTGGTTTTAAGTGTTCTGCACCTGTTTCAGATACCCAAATTAGGATCAACACCTTTCCCTCCTACACTAGTACAACAAAGGATACTAGCCAATATGTTTAACATAACCTAGTCCAACCAACGATCCACCTAGCCTAGTGCCCTGTTTGCAAAGGTGGCCATAAGCTGATGCCCAGAGAAAAGTAACAATTTAGAAAAAGTCTTTATATTATATGCACATAAGCACATGTAATATGTCAGCCTCCAACTAATACTCTCTCACTTTCCAGCTATTTATGAAGGTTATCAAAAGCCAGGCTTGACAGTGGTACCCAATGGGAGGACGAGAGACAACAGGCATAAGTTGAAACAAGGGAAGTTCAGACTGAACATAAGGAAACACTTTTTCACCATGAGGACTGTCAAGCACGGGAGCAGGTTGCCCAGAGAGGCTGGGCAGGCTCTGTCCTTGGAGGCTTTCAAAACCAGACTGAATAAAGCTCTGAGTAAACTGGTATGAGCTAGGTGACCCTGCTTTCAGCAGGATATTGGACCAGAGACCTCCCGAGATCCCTTCCAAGCTGAATTATCCTATGAGTCTATTTTTCATCTGAGGATCTGCTGGGCTGGATGTTGCTTCCAGATATTTAGTTACCCTCAGTTTTACTTTTATATGCAGTCTTCTCTTGAGCCTGTGTAAACTTCTGACAACTAGTTCCTCCACCATCTGACAAACAATGTCCCTTGCTTTGATCCTAGCTCCACTGAGCTTCATTTCATGACCCCAGCTTGCTTTCAGGTGAAAGAAATGTAAAAAACATCAGCTGGGGAAGAAAAGAAATAGATTAAAAAAAATTATTTCAGTATCATTTATTCACAATATTCTTAGTACATGAAAACCCTTTTAATAAACACCCTGCACTACATTTCCCAATTCGGAGGTGAGGGGGAAGGGAGGCTACATATCACAACTTGCTTCAGTTACCATTACTTGCTGTCAAAACCTCTTAGCCCTGTGCCTGCCTGCACAGCCCACCTTTGGAATACTTGCACTGGATTGTTAAAATGCAAGATAAGTTTTCACCTCCAGCCATTGCACAGGCACAGAAGTGTAAGAAGGAAGAATTCCTTGTCTCACACCTACTGGAGTTCCAGGTGCCAGTCTCAGTCTCAATCAAGGCACCTGGACCAAATGGGTACAGAGAATGAGTGAAGTTGTCCCTCCACAGGGATGGTATAAGACAGTATCATCACATCCTATCCTACTCCAGGGATTAGCAAACAGTTTCAGTCACTGTCAGGTTTCTATCAGGTATCCTTCAAAACTCTAATTCAGTTAAGGCAGAGTTCACTTTTATTCTTCTGACTAAAGATGCTCTGCGGATACTTGCACAGCTTCCCATCTTCTGCACACGAGTGAGCTGAACATAGTGTATGAACAGTTTGTACAAATGTGCCTGTTATGTTGTAACCTTCTGCATTTTAACAGTGAGACCAAACATCTTCCACCACCCCACAGAGGAAGGTGGTGATCCATCTCCATAGTATTAAAGTCATATTTGCTTCTCCCTAGGAGTCCAATATCAATACATAATCTGGACAATTGAGACTCGAGAGACCACAAGGCTAAGAGGAACCACAGGATAATCATACCAAGGGGTTTTTTTTAATCCACCAGGTTTTTAAATACCACTCAGTTCCTTCATAGTAAGTCCAGTGATTAGTATCTATATCATTAATTTTGTTTTGGCATCAAGCCACAGTCTCTGGTTATGCCTCTGTCCACGCCATTAATGACTGCTTTAGGACCTAGCATTTTCTTTTTCCCCCCTATGAAACTACAAACCATAAGTCACTCTTGTATCCTTCTTTTTGGTAAAATAAACAGATTGGGCATCTGAAAGGATTTCTCCCTTTATAGGGAGGGATTTTTTCCAGCAATAAATAATTATTTATGGTTTATTTCTTTACCCTCTCTAACTTGGTTATATTCTATAATGGGTGTTAATATTTAGACTGAGGGCCACATTCAGGAATTTGGGGAAGGAAACAGTTGGAGAAATACTATTTTCCAGGATGCAGCCTCCATTGCTTAAGTATGGCTTTTATTCCTTTATCCTGTACATGCAACTTGCCTTGTTGGCTGGGGCCTATTGAAAACAATGCTAAATGCAATAGACCTGTAACACACCTCTGTCCTCACCATTATTTATTCTTCAGGAATCTCATCTCATTTGTTGATTCTTTCAGCAATGTTAACTGTATTTACTTTCAGATCACTGAAGATGTTGAATAGTGACAGGCTCTGTCCTAATTCTAAAAAAAACCAAAACCAAAACAAAACCCAAAACAGTAAGAACTCCTACTCAAATATTTATCCCTTGATTACTATTTTTTGAGATTTCTCCTTAACAATTCTTAACAGTATGACTGGAAGCAGTGAAAAAACAGTGAATCTCACTTTGTCTCCAGACAAACAACTAACCTGCAACCCTGCCTTAAAATGCTTAAATTCACTGCCTCCAATTTGTTAGAAACTATAACAACAAAAGAAGCAGAAGAGATCTGGGAACAGCAAGATGGACAACTCTGCTCAGTGAGGCTCGTGAGAAGGGAAGATAAACAAATTTGAGATCCACTGAGGGAGTAACGTGACAATTCCTCTTCCCTTGCACAGTAATAACTCAGTAGGAGTAACAGAATCTGTGGCATATTTGTTGGCTCTTCCTTCACAAACAGCAGGTCCACCACCTCATGAAAACAACTGTGTGTTAGAAAAACATTTTCAAGAATGAAAAACAAGAGTTCTTAGTCTATACTGAGCAATCTTGCTCATTGCAGATAGTTATCTGTAGACTTCTGACCTGTGCATCATGCTGTTACCTCTTATAGGTGAGTCATCGACAAATTCTTCCATTCACATTTGAAAAAAAGATGTTACACATCAACCTTCAATTGAAACTAGTAACACAGGAGAAATCTACTGCAGCAGCCATGTATCTGTAGGTGTTCATGGGCATCAGCTTTTCTTTTCCACTTCAAGAAAAAAATAAAATCCTTCCGTTGCACCATAAAAAGCTTGATTAGAAGAATAATGCCTCAGGCAAACCCTAGAGGTAGAAGCAACTTGAAAGAAACACTGTGCTGAAAAACTAAGTTGATGCAATATTAAACAAGTGAAATCAGGGAAACGGGGGGTGGGGGGCAAATCTTAGAGAGCCAGTTTCTGAATTCCTTTACGTTGATTTGACATTAACCTAATTCTACTAATTATTGCAGAATTGCTAGCTATAGCAATTACACTACTCACTCATACAAATATAATAGAGAACTGTGGGCCTGGTTCTGTATATCTGCATCACAGAGAGTTGAACACACAGACCTGAGGTCCACTGCTCCCCCAGCAGACACCGAAACATAACTAACCTAGTTACATTTGCCACAACCTCTGAGTGTCTTGCCATGACCCACTTCCCTGGTTAGTGGTGAGCGGTGATGGGAAAGGTCACGGGGAACTGCATCCATGCAAACAGAGCACCTTTTCTGCATCAGAAACGGCCCTTGGAACAAGGATTGTACTTTGCTGACTGAACCACACAAAGGAGCTGGCTCCTCTCTGGAGATTTGTCTGGTTCTGTCCAAACCTTTCAAATGCATCACTTTGGGGCTGAGATACTGCCTGAGATATCACAGGCTAGACACACACATGTACAAACACACAAGTTTTCAACAATGAAAAAGGAAGGCTTCCCAATAAAATGCTCATCCAGCCTTGACCAAAACATCACAGTTCTTTCACACTTATTATTTCCTTACAACACAGAAGCCAGCTGCACATTTTTTAGTCACACCTCACCTTTCACCTGTTACGGTGAGGCATGTTCAATTTGTCAAGTGTCATATCAAAGGATTTTTGAAAATCCTCATTCAAAACCAACAGGATCAATTGCCTTGAGAAACCAGCATTGCCAGAGGCACGCAGTGACACCACTATCAGCACTACTGCAGTCTGGGGCCACCACTGCCCCACCTCTCTGCCCCCATGTCCTTTACTGCTTGCAGCAAAGGTTATCTCACCCTGTAGCAAGGGGCGGGAACTGACTGATTACAGTCCCTGACAGGTCCTAAATTCATTTTGAGAATGTAATTTGGATGTTGTTTTTGCAACCTGTTATTTTCAGGAAGATGCCAAAGCGCGCAGAGGTATGAGCTTGCCTTTAAATACCCAGGGCTTTCTGTCCGCTATGCACTTCAAGTTTTGCTCCAAACACTCGTGCTTAACGTGGCATTTAGGTAACCATGCTGAAAAAGATGACAATCCTTTCAGCACTGCTGGCTCTGATTCTGGTCGATCTGCTAAAGGCACAAGGTGAGTCAAAAACATATTGGCAAATCAATCTTTGTCAATTTGAAATAAGATTCACGTTTCAGAGTGTACATATTCCCAGATTTATTTTTTTCCCCTCCTCAGACTCCTACTTGGGCTCTCTGATCCATAAAAGCAACTATGCACATGTTTAGATACCCCTAGAAGTAACTTGGCTTTTCAAACCATCTTCCTCATCCATGTAAATTCCTTTCTTTTTATTTGTAGGTACCCCTGTTACCCCTGTGCTTGAGGCAACGAGTGTGGAGCAAAGCAGAGATCCCAGCATGCAGCCAAGCACAGAGCTCCCCCTGGACTACAGCAGAAACCCATACAAGGAGGAAGGCACAGAGCAAGTTGGGAACACTGGAGTGCAAGAAGGCGAAGAGGCCACCTGGGAGCTGAGCGGAGAGCCAAGTACTGAATCCACCCCTAAGCCAAGCGTGGAGCCAAGCAAAGAACCAACCCAGGAGTCAACCACTGAAATATCTGGTAAAACTCATTTTGTCTTTGATTGTCCATTATTGTTATCTCAATTTTGTTACTCCTCCTACCTTGCCTGCACTAACAGGGCAAGACGTAAAAAATACTGCTTTTCCTTGTAGTCTATTTCTGGCAGGGTATCTGGCATGCCAGAGATCTAGCCACCTTCTGCTCCTCTCCTCCTTCCAAAAACATAAATAAATTGCTAGTAACAGAGAAGAAGGTGAGACTCCTTAAGATGAATTGTGTTATTATGGATGAATGCATTTTACAGCTGTATGTGAAGTAAGGAGCTCGCACCTCTCCTCCCCATGAAAGAGGTTTCTCTTGTGGATTTAGTTAATGCTGGCTTATAATGCACATTCTTAATGTGAAAAAAAACCAAAAACAAAAACCAAAAACAGATTTATATGGTGGAGTTTCATTTTTATGAAGGCCTGTGGTCTGCCCAAGTGACATTTCACTCTGGTGAACCTCATTTCCATAAAGATGGGCCAAGTTATCCCCTACAGAAGAAAAACCCGAAGAGGAGTCAGAAATTCAGTGACTGCAAACCAGAAGAGGGTCTGTCGTATCATCCATCCATATGGAGCTCTCACCTGCAAGGAGGTTGTGTGATACATCACCCAAAGATGTCGTCTTGAACAGCATTACATTTGAAGACTCTACCCTTTGTCCCTTAGAGCTATCAGCAGCTTCTCCAGAGCTCACAGCAGGGCACAGAGCATGGACGGGGATACACCGAAGAATTACTTTTCCCCCATCCTCACCAATTCCTGCCATGCTTCTAGTCTGGCTAGCAAGACAATCTGACACTTAACCTTCCATATTCCTTTACTCTTGTTCACATCAGCTGCCTCATCTTCTGAGAGTGTTTTCCCTTGAAAACATGTCCTTTGAAATGTTTTTGCTTTGTTTCTCCCACTTACTTCAACGGCATTTAGGACTATGTCTGTGCTAGGAAAACTGGAAATTATAATACCATGCCCAGCGTGGTTTCAGCAAATGGAGCAAGCCCTGAAATTAGTCAGCACTACTACCACCAACGTAACAAGGAAGTGCTACGGTAGAATTTCCTGAGCTTGCTGTAAACTATCACTTTCACTGCTGTTACCACCAGGGCAGTGTTGAGACCTCAAATGCTTCAGTAACTGGATGTGATGAACCTCAGCAAAAAAACACTATCAAGCACTCATGCTACTCACTCCTCCAGCCCCTGGATTTTGGTACCTACACGGCAGTGTAAACTTCTGTGCCCTGTATCTCCATGTTTCTCATTACCACAGTGAGCTGCTTTATCATGCACTCAACCTCATTAATGAATAAAGGGACAGAGCTTCATTATCAGATTTTGTTAATTCTTTTGGTTTTCTCGTCTGTTCTTTTGGTTTTGGTGGTGGTTTTGTTGTTTTGATTTTTGGGGTGTTTGGGTTTTGTTGGGTTTTTTTTTTAAGAGAGAAATGTCTTATGTAAGAAGTTATAAGTGAGGATCTTTTAAATGGACAGAAGGATATTCTGAACAATGAAGGCTTGAGGAGGGGGTTTTTTTGTTTGCTTGTTCTTTACAGTAGTTTATATAGGAGCAATCTTAATTTCCATGGTGTTCATAGGAAACAATTTGCAAAGCCCCAAAGTCGCAATTCCAAGCAGTTCTGTCACTCAGTGCAGTAGTTTTACACTCTCTTTGTTTTTACTCTAGAATAAACTGCAACATTAAATCTTGATGGAAAAGCAACAGCCACACGCACCTACAGAGTTGATTTCACCACAAAAGAACAGACGCGGTGCCTGCAGCAAGCTGGACGGCGGAGCAGTTCCTAAAAAACCAGCTTGCAGGAAAACTGTAACCATAGCCTTCAGTTCAAGAATCTCGTCTAATTCTTGCTTACTTTACCAGGTTAATTAGATAACAGGTGGCCTGTGCTGTTTTGCTTGGATAATAACCTGAAATAAAGAATGTCATTGCAACTACATGCTTTGTCATTATTGTAAATCCTTTCCTTGCTCCACTTTAACAAAAAAGATTTTAGGGTATTTTTTTCTAGGTCTCCTCTCAAACTTATTTCAAACAACTGATGCTTTTGTTTTGTTGTTTTATTACTGTTGTGACCAAGCCTATGTTCAGTCTTCAGGAACTAGGAACAGGGCTGTGAAAGTATTTTCAGACAGGCTCCAGGAGACTTCAGCAGTCTTCAGCAGTGCTTTAAGTCTGCTGAAGGCATCATCAGAGGAAGAGGACAGTTTGAAACACAAACCACTATTTAGCCCATTAACCTACCAAAGAATAACACTTTTACACAGCTCTGGCTGCAACATGCAAAACTACCTCTAAGTGTTTTCATGGCTTGCAGGTACAATGACAAACAAGTCATTTATCTGCAGATTTTGTCAGCCAGAACAACAGTAAGTAAAAAACATACACAGCTGTGTCCACAAATAAGTTTGTTTTTGACAAAACTGCAGCAAATTAGAAACATGAATGTATTAACAACTTAACATACCTATTTATTTCTCATATAATATCCAAGTGCTTTATACTGCCTAGCATCAATCGCAGCATTCTTTGTTTGGTATTCTTACCGTTGGAGCAAAGAGAGCAGGCTGAGTGCTGCACAGAACAGAGATGCTGGCTCTCCTCAGAGACTATGGAACCATACAGAGATAAAGTAAAATAAATTAAAAGCGCCAGAAGAACAAGGTTCTCCAAAACAGTTCAGGAATCCATCTTTGCCAAGGAACTTAATGCTGAAAAATTTCATG
This sequence comes from Gymnogyps californianus, assembly GCF_018139145.2. NCBI lineage: Eukaryota > Metazoa > Chordata > Aves > Accipitriformes > Cathartidae > Gymnogyps > Gymnogyps californianus. The sequence continues at coordinate 110,145,270 of NC_059472.1, read as the reverse complement.
AAAAAAATAACCAAACAAAATCCATTGCAGCAAGTGAGATGTCTCCATATCCTCAAGTGCCTGGTGTAGTGTAGACAAAGCAGTTGTGTGATATTGGAAGAAAGGATAAGCAGTCTTGGATTTCCATTTTTTTCAGTTTAATTTCAAACATAATTTGTTATCTTCTAATAACTCATTTGTAAAGTCATAAATAAGGGAAGTCCAACATCTAATCCCCCATTTGTAAAATTAAGTAAAAGCTATCTAAATGCACTAAACCAGAACACTGGTTTATGTATGTAGATCACCAGTATCTTGGAAGGCAAGACAAAAGCCACCAAATATTACAATCAAAATACATTTTGGTTCCAAGCCAGCATTCAGTTTCAGGTTTCATCTTATAAAGTAATTCTTAGAGTCTGCCAGCATTGCACTTCTGTTTGACCAATAAGCCAGAAAACCACTGAAGGTAAAAATAGCTTTAAAAAAACCAACCAAACAAAAAAATTCAGAACACCCACATTCTGAGCTTTTTACTGCACCATGCAACAGGGAGACACAAAATAACAATAAAAACCCCTCAAGTCTCACAGTGGCACACAGATAATTTCTAGAGTTTCGTATTCCTAAAATATTGCTCACATGCTTGGTAAAAATTGATAAGAGAAAGAAAATGGATTGAGTAACAAATACTGTGTTGGGCAAAAATGACCGCTAATGAAGAAAATCACCACACGATGGCTCCAGATACAGAGGCTTTTAAACAGAGTTGCATTTAATGTTCATACAAAACTATCACTACAAAGCAAGTCAGCTAGCTCTGCAGCAGCAGGGGTGAAGAAATACAGCAAACAGAGCTCACCCACTTCTAATCTAGGCAATACAGAGACTACTTGCTTTTCACTACTTTCTCTGGGTCACCTACCATGTAAGAATGCGGGTCTCTGCCCTCTCATCTGTGGTTTGGACAAACCTCTTTAGAGGGTGCCCAAGAGGATATTCAAGAGTACTGAACGGGATACAGCAAGGAAAATGATGGAAACGCACTTCTTAGAGTCACAGCAAGAAGTGGAATGAAGCAGCTCTCTCCCATTTACTCATTCAAAGCCCTCATCAGGGTAGAAAGGCTGCAAGCAAATTAAAAGTAACTTAAATACAAAGGGTTAGTTCTTAAAAGGCCATAATGAATTACCATGCATAAGTGCACTGCTACCATGCACTTAGCTTTAAGTATATCCTTTAAGATTGTAAAACAGATTAATCAGTGATAAATAGCAAGCTGTCTGTTGGGATCTCAGCTTTTAAAGCTCCGAGTTGCAAACAAAACGAACCCCTCTCTCCCAGGTTGTTTGTTCATAAATGATTCACTAGGAGGTTTCTCGTACCTTCTTTCAGGACTTCTGATACCAAACAGAAACACAGTTTTGAGACACACAGTTCTCTTACTCTCCACAGATGGCCTCTCCCACCTCTACTCCCACACCTATTGCAGAGGAAAGACATCACACAGGTGTCCAGAGCTCTCATGGCAGAAATGAAAGGCACGTTTCTTTCCAGCTGCTTATAGCACTGTAACATTTCACAAACATCTGTGGTTGTGCTCTGGTAAATCCATCATACCATGATAAAGCACTTTCTCCCTAAGCTCCTGCATGATGAAGCTTGCGCTGTTAACTACTAAGGCAGACTTGCATTTCTGCAGCACAGCCAACATATTACTTATATTGTTTCATTGCATTGGTCCTCCTTTCCCTTCGGAAGAACTTTCAGGAAAATTAATGGATACAGCGAGGGATGTATCCTGCCATGAGGTTTCGTTACACTGCGTCAGACTATAGGAACAAGCTATATGTTTTGTTAGAACAACTCACCAAGGGAGAACTGTGAAACTGGCAGGTAGAAGACTAGATGCTGAAGCAGCAAAAAACAAAATCCAGTTCCACCCATCTTAACTGAAGTACACTTTTGCTTTTTGGAATTAAGCTTACTCAGCTGGAAGAGGCATGCAGAGTGGTTTTGCTGGCATGCCAGTATCTTTACACCAGTGCTGGAGTATACCAGAGTACTACAGACAGAAAGAAATAGGTAGAGACTATGGCTAAGGGCAGCACTGCAGCTACTTTGTACTGTAGGAAGAAATTTAGAGTGGAGTGGCAAGAGGCAAGAGAATGCTCTTTCCCTGAACTATAAGCTGCATAATAATGCTATCTTGTTGAACAACAGCCTATAAAATATTCAGTGGGTACCTCTTTCACTGACCTGATAAAACGTATAGCTCAGGGCCAAGAGGTTCACTCTGGCATCTCAAAATTTTCCACTAGGAACCAGATGCAAATTAATACCAAACAGCAAGTGCTGTCACTACCGCATACAGAAAAACATTGGAAAGACTTCTAAAACAGCAACTCTCTCCTGAAAAAAAAAAAAAAAAAAAAAAATTGTTGTTTATTCTACACTTCGCATAAAACCAGTAATTACAACACCAGTGAAAAAGCCTCTGCTATACGACAAACTAGCATTTCACAACGTATCCCACAAACCTCCTCCTCTGCCACATCAACACTAAAGGACCTCAGTGAGGCTTTGTTTCAGGTAATCCACAAGCAACAAAGCCAAATTCAAGTTCACCGTAAGTCCTCAGCAGAGAGATTGCTAGTATCAAAAATGACCTGGGTGCTGGCTCAGTTTAGGAGGATTCTGTTATCCGAAGCCTGAAGCTGGGTTTTGCACCCAGCAAGACTTTGCACTTGGGCAAAGGCTATGAGAAAAGAGAAGCGGATTTGGCTCCTTGGTCTGCTACCACTGGCTGTCCAGTTTGGCCCAAGAGTCACAACATATTAGTGCCAATAAATGTCAACTGATTTTTCAGGGAATTTTAAAGCTGTTCTCCAACTCAATCTAACATGGTATACATACAGAGGTTCCTTTCAGTAAAAGGCAGCAGGCTTAAGTGGGTTTCTATTCATGGCTACTAGTCACATCTTCAGGAAACAGCATACACACAAAAAGGCATAGGTCTCTACACAAGGTACCTCTGAATCAACAAAGAATTCAGTTGAATAGGACAGGTGAAAGAAAGATTTAAGTTCCACAGAAGTCAAGTCTGAAGCCCATCTAAGGTGCTGAATTTAATCTCTCAGAAAAGGACAAAAATGACAAGGGCACAAAGGCAACTGTGCTTTAACTGAACTTTTTAATAGGGGTTGATACAATTAATATACTGTACGCCAGTTAACAATTATCACTGAAATCTTATTACCTTAGTGAATAAATTAATGGCCAGCTGAACAAAAAAAGCAAGAATTGAGTAAAGATATTGCAAATTCCTTGAGGAACCCTTCCACTGCTACAGTTACTGTTTTCACTGATACACACCCAAAAATGTATTATGACAACTCTTATTTCTCCAAATGCCTCCCCTGCAGCAGCGGCAATATTTCAACGACTAACTCATAGTCCATTATCAGGTGGGCAGCTCTTTGGTAAAGGTGTGGCAACGGATTCTTTGCTTTCTGTCAATGCTCGCGGCTGATGGACAAAAACACTGAACTTGACACCTTGGTTAGCCGCTGCCCTCACAAAACCACTATTTGCAGTCATGGTGATGGCTTTTAAAGTGTCTCCTGTCCCGAAAATGGTAAGAGAACGGCTGTTGATTTTTGAACTAGCCACTAGTGCTAAGGCACGGTCAGACGGCTGATCTGGCACCACATTAATTCTTTTAACAAGCAATGCGGCTCGCTCTTTCTCCCCAGGTCCTCCCAGCGTTTCCAAGATGGACTGAAAATCCCTGACAGCAGACTGACAGGCAAACAGCTCTTTCCCCTCCATGAACTCCTCCAGCTGAGGCAGGACTCTCTCCCTCCTTTCTTGAGCCGCCTGCTCTGTTAGCACTTTTTCTTTGAAGATGAAGTAGCAGCCACCATAGCTCAGAGCAGAGACGTAAGTTATTAAGGTAGTAATGTCCAAGTTAACTCTATTGCACACATTTACTTTGATCTGGGTAGGAAAAGCAATGCTGGCCACTAAATTCTCCCGGTCTACTCTGGTCACCTGCAGGACTTCAGGGCCTTCTTCATCTGATTCACCGGCACTCAGGTGCTGGTTTTCTGTAGATGGCTCCGCCAGTGAGTTCACAGCCACAATGTCTCCTCGCACAGATATTCCCATCTCCTTGAGTCTCTCTGCCATAGGACTGGACACGCTGTTGTAGAATGCAAAGATTATGTGGGGATTGCTGTACTCCACCGGCTGCTGACGGCTTGCTTGCAGGAAGTCCTCTGCCTGCTCAACAACGCTTTTGTCACCATACTGGCCTCTCCCCAGCCAGATGTTATGCAGGGCCTCGGCCTTCCGACCGATGGCCTTCACCCACGTGTGACCTCCGTTTGCAACAACATCTACCACCAGTGTCTGTTTGTCTCCAAACCTGTCCTCATAAGCAAAGACATGGAGGACGCTGACAACATCCTCCAGGTTCTCTGCTGACTGAATAATGGCTTGAAGATGGGTAAGGTTTGTACTCTGCAGATGCGATTCTTTAATGGCCACCTTCCCTGCCTCCACCTTGTGTAAGAAGTTTAGCTCAGCCTTCAGTTTACCGCATAGTTTTGCCCCACCTTCTATTCTCCTTTTCTGGGACTTGCAAAGGGCTTCTGCTCTCTTGATCAATTCTTCGGCAACAGCAATTCTTTCACAAAGCAGCGACTGCACAGACATGTTGGAAACATTATTCCTATCAAGTGAAAGCAAGCAAAAAGATTGTTATTGCATGTTCGAGACTAAAGACAGTCAAAAGAGGTCGTTGCAACAGTATACACTGGAGCTTTGCAGTGGACTTAGTGCAACAGCTACCAGTATTGTCAAGCGCAAGCATCAGGAACCTCAGCACAAGTCCCACCAAAGAGTTAAATTCCTTTCCTTCCCCTCTGGGGATCCAACCTACAGCCTCAGAAGATCTCAGTTCTCAGCAAGGGAGAACAGAAGCATTCAAGTCTCCACAGACACCTTGCAAGTTTGTGGTTTTTTCCCCCAACACGTGAGCCTTTCACTGAGCTAGTCACTTAGACAGATCTCAACTCTCAGAGATCACGTGCAAAAGTTGCCATCCAGAGCAAAATTAGAAATCCTGTTAATGCCATAAGCAAATCTTGCCTCTCCCTCTCACCACAGTTACCATTAAAATATAAAAGCTACCCACCATGCTTACAGACATACATAAAAACTGTGAAGTCTGGCTCCAAGCAAGTATTTTAACACAGCAGGGAGGAAGCCCATTGTATTTTACAATTATGGGTAGCACAGCTCTCTCCTCTCCAGCTTCCGACTTACACTGCACAACTCAGTGAATGAGGCCCTAACAACACCCTGGCAAAGTTTCAACATTACAGAGCATCATGAGAGACTACAATTCATAATTCTAGAGCCAGGAGGATCTGGAAATCTCTATGTTTTCTAGTTCTACTAGAGGTTTACTGTGTTGCATCCGGTAAGTCTATTCCTTCGCATCCATATTACTTTAGTATGTCTCCAAAAGGAAAGTATGATAGGAATTACTTAACTGAATGTGGGCTGGCTTTGAAAAATGTAGGATTCAATACCACAGCAACCAATACCATTTTTTTATGACACACAGTAAATAGCCACTATCAATAGTGAAATTAATCCATTTTGACTTCCAACTACAAGTATAAACACATGGTCCTGTAATTCTTACCTAAGCTGCATGTTGAAGCAAACTGGTATTAAAGGGCAAGACAAATGCAGCTTCAGCTGAAAATGAGCAACAGGATACAGCCTGGGTCCTACACCAGGCTCTGCCAGTGCACCTGTGGAGCCTGGCTTCATCAAGCAGTTGAAGTCACACTTGCATTATGCACAAGTTCAAATACAGTCAGCATTAATTGCTCCTGGCTCAGTCAATATTCAATATCACAAAAATCTTCCCCTTCTTCTCAACCAAAAGGCTTAATGTCTTCCAACACAACCTACTGACTCTCTTCAGGGTCAGAAGAGGCCAGTGAAATCAGCCCTTCCCCCAAAAGTCCTCACCATTGCCATAAGCTTATTCTTATATGTAAAGCAACGAGTAAAACCCCACAGTTACTACTTTGGCACCTCTCACCACAGCAGCTTCAACTTCTACAAACATAAAAAGGCTCCAAGAGGAAGCTTACTTCAAGTTTTTCAGTGAAAGTAAGCCCACAAACCCAACTACTTTTTCATCACAACTGCGAGCAACGGGCGGCCTCACTATCAACCATAAGGCCCCAGAAGAAGAACTACTCCTTAAAACGAGGTGGGGAAAAAAATAAAACCCTTCACACAAATGTTTGCTGTTACAAGGAGCCCCGGGAGGCCACTCGCTGAGGTGTACGCGCCTCACCACAGCGCGGCCTCAGCCCGCCACTGGAGGGGGCCCCCTCAGGGCCCGCCTCCCCTCAGCAGCCGCGCACAGTCGCCACTTTACCCCCCTTCTTTCCCCTCAGGGCTCGCACCTCCCCTCCGCAGGGAGCGGCGGAAACAGCCGCCTCTCCCGCCCCCGACCCGGCCCTGTCCGCCCGCCGCCACCTTCGCGCCGCTCCCCGATCACGTGAGAGCGGCGCCGGGGAGGTCGCGGCGCCATCTTGGGTGAGGGCAGGGTGCCCTCGGCGCTTGCCCCCAGCCTCTCTCGGCGGCGCCGGCGGACCCCGGGGAGCCCCGGTGGCCGGCCGCGGCCCCTTGCCTCGCCCTCACCCGACACACCTTCCCCCGCAGGGTGGGCGGCGGGACTCGGGTGGCTGCGGGACGCCGGCCCCTGCCTCCCTTGCCCTCCAGTCACTAATCGGGGCGCGACAAGCCCGGGCCCGCCTCGCCTCTCCCGGCGCTCCCGGGCCCCGCTCCCTCCCCGCCGTCGCCTTCCCCCGGCGCCCGCAGCCCATACTCACAACCCGGCGGCAACAGCCTTCGCCCCGGGCAGCGGCAGGAGGCGGCCCGGGCCGGCGTGGCGCGGCTCGGCCCGGCCCAGCACCTCCCCCGGGGCCGTCGGGCGGGGACAGCCGCCGCACCCGCCTCGCCGCGCCGCCGGCCCCAGCCTTCCCAGCGTGGCTGTCATCTCCGGCGTGCCTGCAGTCGGGGTCACGGCGGTCCTCGGATAAATACGTATTTTATCCCGAACAGCTTTTATTTAAGGAGCAAAGACATTACATTAGGTCAGACAGGCCAGAGACAAGTCAGCCTTGTGCTTTAACTTCAGCGGGGAAGAAGTTACCATGGCTCAATGCATGTTGGGTCCATGAAGTTCAGATAACAAAAACAGGCCTTATTAAACCATTTCGTGCTAAATGAGAGCAAGCATTCTCCTTGCTTGCCGTGAGTTGCTGCCTACCTCCAAGCAGTAGACATCTCTCCATGCTGCAGCAATGCTCCCTAACAGCATGGGAGAGATTTGCCTTCTCTCCACCTACTACCGGTCACTGGTTCCTACAGTGAGTAATTGTCTTTACTTGTCTAAATGACTTCACAAGATCTGCAAAGCAATAGTAAGCCAAAGCAAGTTGTAAGGGGCTTACTGCACCTATATCTTCTATCACATCAGAACCTACTTAAAGTAATAACCTCATGAAATGGTGATACTGTTCTCAGATCCTGATCCTACTAGTTAAATGAAGCCCAAGGAAATTCTGTTCTCATAGGTGTCACACTGTCCTGAGCTCCTCAGAGCAGATCATCTTCCAGGACATGCAAATCCAGAACATCACTTACTTTAAGTGACCAGTGTCTCTTCTTTCAGATGACTGCATTAGGAACAAGATAAATGAAGCAAAGTCATACTTCATGGTCAGCCTAAGTAATCAAGCTTGTAATTTGTCGTTTCTCACAAATGAAGTGTTTGTCCACTTTATTCCCCCTTCACACCACTTCATGCAGTAAGTTGTTTTACAAAATATAAACAAAGCTAATATCATATAACTAAAAAACCTGCACTTTTTGAAAATGACCACAACCACCATATCATTTGCTACTCCATTGCACTAGTAGCTATCACTCCTGAAGTGATTTTATTATTTGAGAAACACATTTCAAAATTTCTATTTCCTTAAATTCCAGGGATTTAGAATGGAAAAAGATGTAAATTAGTTCCCTGCAGTTTAAAGGTTCCCTTTAAATACTAGATAAAATTTAGTTACTATTCTAGATGTGCAGTCATCTGAGTATGGCAATGATTTTCTTCAGTGTAGGATTAAGCAGTTTAAAAAAACCCCGACACTTCAAATCACACCATCTTCCCCATTAAAACAGCGTAATAGCAAGGTCTATCTGCCTACCACTAAGAAAATTATCTAATACTCTAAATAAAGCCTGAGTTCAAAATATTATGCGGATTCTTTCCAAATTACACCAAGTCCCATGAACTCTGATTCTCCGTCGGGCCTAAGTGCATCACGGAGCTTTAGGACTCCGTTCTTAACGGTGTAAAAACAGTCTCTCTCAACTACCAACTTGGTGGCTCATCAAAATGAATAACTGACAATAAACCATTAGACTATGGTATAGACCTACGCTTCTCGTTTCACACAAAGCACAGAGCAATTAAATATTACCACAGAAATGATGACAGGGGCTATGAGATCATCCCTCAGAGAGATAGCCTTAGGAAAGCACTCTCAAAGGAAAGTTACAACTGATCATCATTTTGAAGCTTTTTGTTGTAAAAGGAGACTATGTACTAATGTATGGTGCTATGATAGCCTAGTGACAGCATTCCCATCTTTCTCAAGGCACACTTCTATTTGTTCTCAAAAGAAAAAGGTGCCACCATTTAATAATAATGAAATCACACATTATTTTACCAATTCAAACAGTTTACATTCCTAAAAGCACTGACTGAGGCAACCTGGTACAAGAGGACATTCAGAATATCTGACAAATGTACCAATTTCGTGTTGCCACCCATTTACAATGTTGGTCCATAACAACATGAAGTGAAACCAACACCACTTCTGAAGTATACACTTCAGTAAAAATACTCTGTGTGGTAACGGTTGTCTGTCCTCCTAACTGGGTGGGGGGAAGTAGGCAAAAACCCCCTCAACATTTATACCAATTATCAGATATCTGAAGGACAGCACTTTCCTTACTCAGAGCACAATAGTTTCCGTACAATCCACAGAACAGTTACTACATTTAAATTATTAAACCACAGGAAAAGATGGAAGATACTGTTTTTTCACATCCCTTCACCACCTGTAAAATTAGTAAAATTCTACAGATGGAAGTTGTTCAATTATTTAAAAAAAAAACCAAAAAACAAACAAACAAAAAAAAAAACCCCAAAAACCCAAACCACACCTCTCAAGCCTTAAAACACTTTTTTTTTTTTTTTTTTTGTTTGTCCCATTGCTACTATCTTGGGAGCGAGATAGCATGATTTGTTTGAAACTTGCTTTGGTTTCAACTACGCTTAATAGGGTGTTCTTTGCTAATCAACTGTTTCTAGTAGAGGAGGCAACTAAGCTACTGCAGTTCATGCTAACCATTTTCTGAAATACCTACCTGCATTTTTTTTTATATAGAAAACTCCTTTAAATATTTATATAGGATTAAAAAACTGAATGAATGCATATAAATAGTCTAAATTGATGATGTGGCACTATAAAGTCTCCAGTTTCAGTTCCTAGTTGTTCGTTTTCTCTAGAGGAAGAATCAGAGCATGGATTGGTTTTCAGAGTAAAATACTCAAAAAGCGATCTGGACTAAGTCTTAATGAACCATTTGGACACAGCTTTTATTTCTGACATTAGGAAGTAAAACTTCATTTATGGCATGCTTCAGAAATTCTTATTTACCTAATGATAACATAAAACATCAGAAGACAGACATTGGAAAGAACAGATCAATTAGCTTATACACTACTTTCTGCAGACTAACTCATACTTTGTATTTTCTTCATTAGTTATGGCTGGCTAACATGTAACCTGTCAGGCTGCTCCCACACGTGCTTAGCCTTTTGTACCAGCACAGTGATCCAGCTATCGCTCCCAGTTCATTATCAACATTTTAACAATCAGACTGCTTTAAAAAAAAAAAAAAATCTGCAAACAGTAACTTAAATGGCTGCAGACCAGATTATTTCTGCTGGAAAAAAGTACATCTATTTATCCTATTTCTTTTGTGGTAAATTTTGTGTTTCTATATAACCTGAACAACTCTACACATGTAACAAATGTATCGATGCATACACCCACACACAGTAATATTCAAGCACCTAGTTCTGCACCTGTAGAAGTTGTGATGCATAAATTAAGTGCTCTTTTCATTACTGCACTTTTAGAGTTAGAAATAGAAAGTTGGAAAATACTTTAGCACAATTCAAGGGATAAAGTAATTACATTACATATTCTCATTTTGCTTTGTAAATCCAGTTGATTTTTATTGATGGTGATAAAGGCATTTAGTTTTCAGTAAGTTATTACTTCCATTATTTCTAGCAATATTTCAGGGTTGAAAAAGTGCAATTTCTAGGGCCACAAAAATAACCCAAGGAAGAGAAAACAAATTCTTGAGACACAAAGACCAAGAGGGTCAAAAGCAGAGATGCTCAGGTAGATCACAGTTCGTACCTGAAATGGAAGACTGTTCTGCCTCTTTGTGAAAGTACATGATCACTTACACCAGATAAAACCATTTTTGGAAGTTACTTAACATGTAAACAAAATTCCAAAGTGAAAAAATTATCCTGTCCACTCAAAATTTAAATTCTTTAAAAGAAAGTCTAACGTGAGTTCATCATGGCTGATACGTATGTGGAAAATTCTCTTTCCTCAACAATAAAGATACTGAAATCTCAGCTTTATGCAGATAAACAAGCTATGATTAAAAAGACACACAGACACCTTCCCCCAAAACAGTGGCCTTGAAATTTTATTCTTTAGCCTTTTTCAAGCTGTCATTATAACTTTACATTTTGTACAGTATTTTGTGTACAAAGATTCCATGTATCAAGGGAAAGAATTACCTGTAATAAGATTCCATGTATTACAATATTAGGACTGTCGCATTTGCACCCATGATAGTTAAAAAATCTCTCAGACAAACCATGTAGAAATAAGTATGCAAAAACTGCAAACAAAAACATTTAAGTAGCCAAAATTAAAAAGACCTTTGTGTGAATCACACAGTCTTGCTCCGTTTCTACTAGGCTATTGCAGCCAAGTAGTCCTTAACCTCAGTTGGAGTAAGCCTCCTAAAACCAGCTTCATTACAGATGCCAACTTCGATGTTGTCTTCTGTCATTTGCCCTTCAAAGCTCTCCTATTAAAGAAAATACAGTTCAGTGAATCATATCAATGATGTCATAACAGTAAGAAACTTATTTCTTAATATTTTCCTAACCTTTAGTGTTAAGATAGCTGTATGAATGGCATCTTCAAGCTCCAAATCTTCATTGTATCTGTAAACAGAAGTTCACATATTTCAGCATGGGACAAAGATCTTTCCAAATCCTAATAATCTAAATTTGAGTCTCTAAAAACCCAAACACTACTAAAGTCTTCCTATTTCTCATACAAATATTATTTGTAAGCACTGTGATATTAATAGTCAGAGTTATTGTTTATAAAAAAATGTATTTCAGTACTTTTCCTACTGACGCCGTATAGAACAATATTTCTGCAAATACGTTGAATATAATATTTATTGCACTGAAATAATTCTCCATAAACACAAAAGTTGGAGTTTAAATAAAGCAAGTTTCCTGTGCATCTGTAAATAAGTAAACTGGAAACATCCTATCTTAAGTATTTTAAAACTTTGTTCTGATAATCTAAAAGTGTGCATTTTTTATCTGGCTGTTTTACATGGAACCTGAACAAAACAGATAGTATCCTTTCAGACAAGCGTCAAATACATTACCTTTTCTCAAGGAATGTTTTCCCATTGACGTAATTTTTTCCCATTGCTGTTGCTTTCCATGCAAAGTAAGCTCCCTGTAAAAGCAACAATCTATTGAATTGTTTTGTGTAACTTAGTCAAACATTACGTATTGAATTACTTGGTAAAAGGTACAGAAGCAATTACGAAAATACTGAATGTTCTGAGAATATAGGAGACTATTTTGGATCACATTCAGACTAATTTGATATGGAAACATATGCTGTGAAAACATACAAAACATTTGTATAGGGCCCCACCTATTTTCATCCTCCCACTACTTGGAAAGATTAATTTAGTAAGTCATTAGCACAGTTTTGGTTTGGGATTCCTTAAACAGAAATAGCATGTTGCCCTTGAGAATGAATACAGTCAGATCTTTCCTGAGGTTCACTCCATATGTTCTTCTTTTTTAAGATTAAGTAATGTAAACAACTTGTTGCAAACCAGCCATCTGATTTATCTTATAGCTACTAATAGGATATTTAGCCATCACTTCTATTCTGTCCTCTGGCATGAAGACTATCAGCAGTTCTATGCCTCAATCAAGCTGCCTTACACAAGGCATCTGCATTTTGCTTTTTACATTTGAGCATCAGGTAGTAATTCAAATTTCTGAAGCTTATCAATGATCACTACAGTGACCACATTTTTTGTTTGATGTGAAGCGTTACAATTCACACATGCATCAAAGGGTAGTTTTTCAGAAGCGCAGTGCAAACACAGCAAATAAACTCACTGAAATTAACCACTGTTGTTAAATACTAAAGCATACGCACACATATGCATTTCACAATGCAACAGATTTTGGCCTAACTTCCATCTGGTTTAGGGAACAACTATTTCAGCAGCATAAGCAGTCAAAATGTTTTTTTTCCTGGCACCTGCTGCAGAATGCCACTCTTGCTGTCACTATCAACTAGGTGGGAAGGCATGAACAGGGATGGTGATCTCCCTCAAAAACAGCTGCCATCCCTCAAGCAGTACAGGAACGTGTAGGCACAGAATAATCCAGGCTTGCTCCAAGCACCTACTGAAATGGCTCATTCTGACTTCTGAAGTTATGTTAAGGGATCTTTTGTTCTAGCTCTGCATTCTTCTTCTCATCACAGAAAGTATTTCATGAACACATATAAAGTTTTAGATGTTTTATAAAAGCAGTAGAATTCACAAACGTCAGATACTTACAGATGGATCCGACTGAAATAAATACGGCCGCCCTTCATTCCAGCCACATATTAGCAGTGATACACCAAACGGACGAACACCACTACAGGCAAAAAAAACCCCAAACTAAAAAATCACAGTTGATACGTGAAATTTATTCAGTTCATAAAAACCAAATTATTTGTATTATATTAAAACCAAAACTGAATTATTTTGGATGTGTTGACCTTCCCCCAAATGCTTCCCACCAGCCCAGAGCTGTGACCAGGAATGACTAGTCAACGAACAGTACAAAAACAAAAGTATGCTGCCTTGTCTGACATGTTTGTTTGTAAGACACGAAGATCCTATCTCACCTGCTGCCAGTTAGTGCTCATGCCACTGACCCACTTTCTGTGGGCATTCTGCATTGAAAAACTGCCTTTTTGACACAAAAAATTCAATCACCAACAAGGTAGTTATTCCTCACATTTAAACAACATGATCTTTCTAAGCAACTTCAAAATTCAGGAAACCACATACCCAGATTGCGTGTATTCCTGCATCACAGAAGCAATTCTCTGTACTAGCTGAGCTGTTGGAATGGGCTCATGATAAACCAAGTAATATTGCTGCGCCAGCTTCCGAGCTCTGTGCACAAGTACTCTAAAAACAAAGACAAAATTAGCATGTCAAAGATATTCCAACTAGTTGTTATAACTAGAACTGAAAACTCATAATAAAGACTATGCTAAGGAATTATACATCTGGCATAACACTAATGTAAGAAAACATAGACTGTGCCGGGTTATCTTTCTCAGCTGAGTAATCTCTGAAATACTTAAACTGAAACTAAGGTTGAATTACACTGCTGTTCATTCCCTACTCACTCTTTAGATAGAAGGTTATTTGACAAAGTATTGAAGATATTAAGAAAAACTTAAAGTGAATTTCATATACAGTGTAATACAATATTATATTATGCCGTACACTTAGAAAGAAACAGCTAATTGCTATCTGTTTCTGTTTCTTACATTTCTTGTATGAAAATGCGTCTAAATGGCGACCAAACAAAATTTTTAATACCTGTAATCTGGACCCATACCGCTGTACACTAAACCTATATGTTTGGTAATTGGTTCTACTTTGTGGACACTCCTTTCATCATAAAGAATGGATTTCTGCTTCTTCTCAGTTGCCAACACGACTCCATTTGCAGCTGGAAAGGAATAAGTTGTTGTTTTTTTTTTTTTTTTAATTAAACTAAAATTATGGAAAGCAGTCAAAACACAGAACAAGTATATCGGACTGTAAAGAATTTTGCTCCTCGCTTTTTTAAAAACTCTTCAAGTTTACAATCACGTTAAACAGAGATACTTTGATGAATCCACCCAACACATCATTCCTCATTTTAAATAATCATACAGCTCCCATAATCCCATTCTAAAGATTCTGAAGCACATATTAATAATTGAGCAGTTGAAGTAACTTTTTGTGTAATTTCTATATGGACACACAGCTGGAGTTACTTACTTAAGAGACAGGAACACTAAAAACCAAAAGATGCCTACTTCTACCAGCTAAGTGTCTCCAAAATCACCCAAGCAATCTTCTCCTAGCACGGAGCTCTATGCTCCCTTCCTTCTTCACAAAAAATTATCGAGTTGCAGAAAAAAAAAAAAAAGGAAATATTAAACCCACTAAAACATATGAAAATCCACTGAAAGAAAAACAAGATATGTAATAGAAGGCAAGATGAAGAAAGACCCAGTACGTAGTCCAAACTATTTCAGTTCTCTCAAACGATACTCAGAATCCTGAATCCTTCACTAAAGTAGTTATTTTCTGAACATACCTTTAATCCCAACTGATGGAGCTCCTGCAGCCACTGCAGCCAAAGCATATTCAATCTGAACAAGCTTTCCAGAAGGACTAGAAAGGAAAATTTAAAAGTAAGCCTAACATAATTCTGATATGCTCAAATCTGTCCTACAACAATCTGATGCTAACTTGCTTTTTTAAGCCTCTTTACACCTAGCATCAGCATATTCTAATCAGAATTTTAGAAAAAGCAAAAAAACACAAGTCTGAAGATTCGTAACAGCTTCTAAAAGAACTGGACTGGTTCAGCACAGAACTCACTGCTGCACAGTGCTACTGGGATACTCACACAGCACCTGCCTACAACCCTGACGAAAGCTAATGTGTCTCGGATAGGGAGCAGTGACAGGGATGCAGATTGAAGGAGTACAAGTCTGTTCTCCAACTTTACACCATTTTAAACAAGTTTTCCACTCAGTTGGAAAAATCTTCAGAGCGCGTCATGACTTTCTACTGAAATGGCATTACACATGTGGTTTGCAAAAGTTTTCAAGACACCGATGTTCACTGCTGAAAGGTACGAGCAAAACACTGCTACTCTTTTTGACTGATAAGCACACATCAGGTCAATGGCACAAGATAGAAACAGCTCCCATTCCATCCCCAGATATTCCTGCATTTCGTTTTAATGATCCATGTTGTTCTGGTAATGGACGCAGAAGCATCAGAACAGAGCAGCAGGTGTCAGGCTGACAAAGTAACTCATCCAGAATGAGGGGGATCGAGGAGTCCATTCTCAATCCCCAGAGAAAAGGACAGCACAGAGCCAGTCACTCATTGGACAAGTGATTTTGCAAGTGGGATCTATTCTCTGGGCTGTATTTCAGACACTGCTGTTTTAATAGATGCAGAAGTAAAATAGAAAGTTATGTAACTCAGTGCTTAGAGGAGTTAGAAAAAACAAAGCAAGCAATAATCAATTAGTGTAGTTATTTATACACTGAGTAAACAGTGTTTAAAGGTGACAAATTAATAATTCTAGTTTCTCCACTACAAAATACTAACAAACCAGAACAGTAATTTCCTATGCCAGCAATTAAAATATACAGAACATTAGCAAAACATTTTAAAAGTAAGCACAAACTAAAATAAATAATTCTCAGTACAAGGAACAGGTGAATGAGGGAAAGTGTAAGTAGGTGTATTCTCTTCCATGTGAGTATAAAATCAAATGGCTTCAAGCTTCAGAGCATGTAGTGCTTCTGTACAGTACAAAAAAATTTGTAACTCCCTTAGGAAACCATTTCCAAGAGCTAACAAAGAATTCAACCTTGAGTAAAGCAGGCATGTTTGGCTGCATCCATCCATTAAGAAGATTCTTTTCCTAGTTTTACACTGTGAACTGCTTCATTTGCTTAACTGCAACAAGCCTTTAGTAACTCAGTTTGCAATTACACAGCATTACTCTCCTCTGAGATTAAGGGGGCACTTTACCAAAAGCAGCACAAAGATTCTTGCCTTCAGTTTTTCTTTTTATATTTAAAATATAATTCTGGATAGCTTAATAGTTTCATCAAAAAAAGAATGGAAAGTAATTTCTTTTTCTCTGAATTAATCTGAAGTGTATGTATTAAAGCAACACTTTAATAGATACCACTCCAACAGCATATTCATTTTGTGCATGCAATCACCTAGGCTGCGCACAAAGTGCAAGGAGAGCACTGCCTGCAAAGTGCAGCAAGAAGGGAAATAAACTATTTAAAACTCATCTGAAGGCTTCTTTCATTCCCACGTCTGCAAAGTTTGTTCTGAAGCAAGCTCTCAAGATAGCAGAGCTCAGCTATCATCACAGATTTCCAATTAGCTCAGAATTACAGAATTACTACCCAGCTTAAAGTGTGTGCATGTGTGTGGGGACCCTAAGTTTACTAAACCGTTTCATCAAGCACTCGCTATAAGGCACTACCAGTGACGAGATAGACCTTAGGTTGGCCCCACAGTGACTCTGACTTACAGCAACGAGAGAAGATATAAGCAGCGACTACACTTGGGCCCGAGGACCGCGACAGAGATCAGGTGGGACCCGGGACACTTCAGCCCCCACCTCTATCCCGGGCTGCGCCTGCAGCCGTTCAGCTCACGAAAACTCCCAGCAGCTGTGTGCCCCCCGCAGGCGAAGGTGAAGCCGCCTGATCCCCGTCGCTTTCCCCACGCCCGCCCCTTCTGCCCGGGTCCAGCCACCGCCGCCTCCCAGCGCCCGCAGGCCCGGCTCCGCGGACCCGCCGGGGACGCGATGACTCTGCAAACTCCCCACGCCATCCTGCCCCGGCGCCGGAAGACCACTCCGCGTAGGCTGTGCACCGTCCTCCCTCTCACCCGCCGGCCTGCCCGCCGAGAGCCCAGGCCTGCAGCCCTCTCCCCCCGAGTACCTGAACGTAGTGAGGGAGAAGCTGTAGCCACGCTCCGCCATTTTGGAACAAACCCCTCCGCTCCCCTCACCACCTCCCTCTGCGCAGGCTCAGTCGCTCCTCCCGCTTCCTGCACGAGGATACAGCTAGCGCGCTGATTGGCGAGGAAATGGAGAAGAGCGGAGCATGCCGGGAAGCAGCGGCGGGCCTGCGAGGGACGCGATTGGCGAAGAGGCATGCTGGGAGTTGAAGTCACCGAGCTCCCCCCGTCGCCCCACCCTCCTGGTAGCCAGAGGAATGCTGGGACGTAAAGTCCTGGTCTCCGTCCCTGTTATGCCGTGAAGTGCTCAGGGCACTCGGTTTCCCAGAAGGCTCAGCGGCAGGTGCGCATGCCCAGTGCGCCCACGGGCGAGCGACCGCCCTCCCCTCCTCTGAGGCCTTGGCGGAGCTGTGTGGGGGTATGGCGGCTCTGCTGGTGGTCTTGTCTCCGCTGCCGCGGCTTCGCGGTCTCCTTCAGCGCTGCTGGGGGCGGCTGGAGCGCGGCCTCTTGCCGGGTTTCTCCGGGGGCCAGAGCCCGCCCTGGGGTAGGTACTGGCCTGCTTCCCTCCCGGCTGAAGGAGAAGGCGGCATCGGGGCTGCGGGACGCATTTTTACCGTTGAACGGCGGAGGGAGGGGGCTGGAGCAGGAGAGCGCGCAGCCCTGGGGACAATGAAGGAACGCGGCTGGGGGCGCTGCTGGCCGCTCCTGTCTCCTCGCTTTGGGGGGTGTCAGTAGCATCCGTGTCGTATTTCCTCGGCTGCACGCGAAAATGGGGCTTGGCTGTAATGAATTACTTTTTTTGTCGTTCAGGACCCGCGCTAGCTGTCCAAGCTCCAGCTTTTCTTCCAGAGCCAGTAAGCGACACTAGAGAAAGTAATGAGGCACCCAGCCTCTTAGATAGCATCTTGTGGATGGCAGCACCAAAGAAAAGGCGCACCATTGAAGTGAACCGCTGCAGGCGAAGAAATCCCAATAAGCTTATAAAAGTAAAGGTAATCACCAAATTTCCCCAGGGTTGCCACCTTATTCGCTGCAAGTAATTTTGTTAATGGCAAATAAGCATGCTGGATTAAGATTTATGCCAATCATTTTTCATCTCACTTATTTTAGAGGGTCATTATAGTGGTCAATACTGAGTGAAACAGCTTTCTGGAATTTGTTTATAAATAAGCTTAAAAGATATTGTAATGTTCAAAATACTTTGTAACAGGTACATTCATCATGTGTGACTGTAGTCTGTGGTTAAATAAAAAGTGACAGTTTAGGTGCAAGCCAACAAAATGTGAATTTTAGCTAAAGAGCTAGTATAGCTGAAAAAGGTGTATACTTTCTGTACACCTAATTGAGTTGATATGTGTTTAGTCTTCCAAACATCAATAGGCATAATGATTTAGATATTGACTTTGTAGGCTATTTTTATTAGTAAGCATTTGATGTAGCAATACATTGCAGAATACATAGAAGAATAAATTTTGAAAAGGTAATTGAATTTCTCTGGTATTTCATTTAACCTTTTTAGTAGTTTGTGATTGTTCTCTGTTTCTTTTGTTGTTCAAATTACAAAATTTACTATTTTCCACTGTTTTTTAGAGGAACATAGATGTTTGCCCTGAGTGTGGAAACTTGAAACAGAAGCATGTCCTTTGTGGCTATTGTTATGCGAAGGTCAAAGCAGAAACTCGACTGATACGGATGGAAATACATAAAAAGGAGGGAGGACCATTTAATGCTCCTACTGTAGAGACTGTCGTCCTTTATGATGGAGAAAAGCCCACAGAAAAAGATGAAGGCAAGCGGATCATTGAAAGAGCCAGGAAGCGTCCGTCTTGGTTTGTTCAAAATTAATGCTATAGAACTAATGCTAACAAAAACAGCTGCTACAGCAAGAAAGATCATGTTTTTCAAGAATGTTTTCCTGATTTTGTTCACTCAATATTGATATGGAAAACCTATGAACTTTTGGGAATCCTGCTTGAATCATGTGTCATGCCATATGGTGTTGCAGTCAGGTGTTGTTTCTATAGCATACAGTGGGAAATGCTTGTCAGTGATACATCACAGCAGACAACAATTAAAGAGAAATCAGGATCTACCTTGGGTTTGGACATCTGTGTACAGTACACTGAATAATTTGTATGTTAATGTTCTATGCTGGTTTTGTAAATAACATTTTTTTTTAACAAAGGGAAGACATTCACAGATGTAAAATAAAGTATGTTAAGTTTCCTAGGGAAATCTGCTTTCTGTTTTTGGCTGCTGCTGTTTTGGAGAAAAAAAAACCTCAACCAACCAAACAAAAAACCCTCACTTTGAAAACCAATGTTGATTAGATACAAAGGATATTTACAAGGAAAGACATACAGTTATCTGGTTATTTCCATGGCTCTTAACAGAATCTGCCTGGATCTCTCCACAGTGCTGCTGTTTGAGATACTCAGTGATATTCCTGTTTTTGAACTAACTAGTGGTTGCCATGAAGTATTTGCACTTTTTCTGTACCGGGCTGAAGGTTAAGTGTTTCTTGCTGTTGTCAGTATACAAAATAATTTTCTGTCTTAAAGGAATATGGAAAGACTTTTTTTTTTTTTCCCCAAAGTGCACCGTGATTTCCTGAGTGAAATAACGAATTTAAATGTAATGACTGGAAATCTATCAATTTGATAAGGATCAAAAGCTGATTCTTTGCAGCCAGTAAGTAGTCTGGATGGTCAGTGTCTGCTTGGAAAACCACGAAGAACAGCATACAATGTCTTGGGTCTTCTGCAGAGAGGGGGCAACTCTGCCCTCTGCTGTGCATTGGTGCTCCTCAGTGGTGCAGTTACAGCACCTAATTGGATTTTCACTTTGGTTTTAGCCACACCATAGCACTGTTGCATTTAAGATTAAGACTGTTTTAAATTTTCAGTTGGGATTTCAATATACAAATGGTACTGTTTGATATGATGGCTCAGCCAGTCTAATAGCTATTTGCTGCCAAAAAATGCAAGCCTGCCCCTAACCCTGGCTAGATTGCCCCTGTGCTTCCTTGGCACTTGAGTGTATCTGCTCCTGTACTGTCCTGGTTCAGGGAGCTATGCTGACAGAGAACTGTTCCCTGGCTTTCTACAGCTTGGTTTTTAGCGGGTACCTCCCTGTAGCTTGGCTCGTGTCAGGGTCAGAAAAGTGGCAACGTGGACAGTAGGAATGTGAAAGTGGAGGACACAGGACCACGCTTTCCAGAACAGCCTTCGTTTGTACATGGCTGAGCCAATTACGCCTGCTTAAGGAGTAGGCTCGTGTGTGCGGTAACGCTTCACTTCTGCTTTCCTCACTCTGGATCCCATGTTCTGAAACATAACTGGTAGGAACAGATGTTAGTGGAGATGTTACATTTCCTCCATAGTTTAAGGGAATAATGAAAGCTGGTAAGTGTAAATTGATGCCATTTAGTTGACAGTATCCAAGCAAACAACATAAGTTCTTTTCGATTTGTCCAAACAGGCTTTATTCCAGTCATGTCTGTTTTTCACTTATTCAGAACTGAAGCCAATAAAAGGTGGCAAGCAGGATGCAGAGTGGAAGGCATACTTTTGACAGAGCTGCACGGGATGAGACTGACATATTGGAGGTGTGATTAGCCAAGCAATAAGGCAGATATATTGTCCCAAGGGAAAGGTGTGTATGTATTTTAGGGAGAGGTGGGGTTTTTTTGTTTCTTTGTCCACGTATTATAGGACCAATTACACCTTACTGCCTTAGTTGCTTTTTATAAATTTATATTTTTGACAAAGGTTCTGTAGAGAAATAAGCTAAATTAGCCTGGGATGTTGAGAGTCATGGGTTAATTTCTCAGAAACACAGAAGTATTATTCAAAAAAAAAAAAAAAAAAAGGACTATTTTTCTCTAAACATGAGAGAGGACATGTGGTTTCTGCTAATGGAGTAATAATTATAATTGGCAGTATTGCATTAGTTTATTGAATTATAGTGTCAGTGAAGCAATGAAGATGCTTTACAAATAGCGTTCTTACGAAACATGAGTGAAGTTAGGCTGTGTCAATACTAGACATTTTGAGATACTTGCCAGGTCACGGTTAGGTAATGATTCATTTCACAGCCATACTGCTTATGCTATTACTGCATTTGTGCAATCCAGACAAGACGAGATGCTTGATAATGTTTTGTAGTGGTTTCTAAGTAATGTCGGGGGGGAAAGTCATTAAAATATCTGGTATTAATGGTCTCTAAAAAATTAGAAACAACTGACAAATATTGAAGATTCATATATGCAATTGATATAGTACCAGTTAATTTTCCGAAAAAGAAATTATCTTCAGTGAGAGTCAGAACAGTTTAGTTTGAATGACTTTTCATTCAAAAGAAGAGTAAAGGAAAGCTCACTTTCATAGTTTTGTTTTAGTAACACTGACAATACGAAGCTCCCTTTTTAAAAAAATAAAAATTTAAAAAAAATTCCTCTAAAACGTGGCATAGTCTGTTACTTGAAATAAACTCTGTTTATATGTAATTTTGAAAGAAATAGACATTGCAATAGTGCTAATACATAAACATACACTTTTTGAAACAATGTAAATTAAAACTAACAAAAAGCAAGCTGGTTGTTAGAAATGCTGTACTCCAGAATCCATTTAAAAACAAAAATTATATGCCTCAGGAGAATTTCACTTTGATACATTGGGAACATGCTAGTAGTTGAAAAAGACTTTCTTTTTTGCCTGAAAATTTCCTATGATTAAATACATGTATTTGATTATGTTTTTCTTCTATAAGGATTTTATGTAAAATGATTTTATTTTACATTTTAGAAAGAACTAGGAAGATGGTGTAATGTCCTAAAATACAAGGATACAAGTTGCTAAACGATTTTGTATCATACTAAGATCTGCAGAGATAGAGGTGATCTCTGGCACTGATCAATTACGATATCCATGGAGGCTGATAAACCAAGTTTCTCTTTAATCTCCCGTTTAGCAAGGAAATTTTAATAAAAACTTTCTGCACAGTCCTCATCTATTCTGTTGAACACACGATGCCAGCAAGAACTGGTAGCTGATATAAAATATACTTCTTTAAAACACTAGGTGGCAGAGGAGTGTAGCTTTCTGGTAGGTGCAAAACAAAAGCCAAAGATCACTAGTGAGACAGGAAACTGTCAGATTCAAGAAATTTGCATCTGTGTAAGCAAAAGATCTGCAAAAAGACTAAATTTGCTAAGTACAAAGCTAAATACAATAGTTGTTATGAGACATAAACTAATCTATTGTAATTCATTGTTCCGACTAAATTTAATTAGATCTATACTGAGAACTAATGTGCTGGCTTTTGTGTATATTTATGCACTTCTGCTCTTTGCTGGGTGAATTATTTGAAATTGCAATTGTGCTTGTCATTTTTCCCTAACAAGATAGTGGAGCTCTTTTTACGCCTCTTAATTACAGATGGCTTTCTGTGTTGCTTTGTATGCCTAGTATATTCAGTTAGTTGACATTTTATTTATGCAGCTAGAAGGTCCTGCAAATAATAGGTCTGGTGGCATTCCAATGAATTTCAAGATATAACTGCCTTGAATTTGTAGTCATAAGGATCAATTTGCAAACAGCAGACACAAAGTGGAAAGAAAAGAAAACCAATGTGGTGTTTAAATGAATATTAGTTACTCAGAACGGAATAGAAGATTGTGTGCTCCATCTAAGTTTTAAAATGTTTTGGAAGCACATGAGTGACAAAGGTGCCTGTATCTTTAGAACTTACTTGTTAATTAGTATTTAAATAAGATATTAGCAAAAATCCTTTTACTTCACATGACTCCTTTGTGTAATTTATACAGTGAATGAGGATCAGTAAATACAAGTTGTTTCCAAATAATGTGCCTAACTCTTAACCTGCCAAAGACTTTAAGAATGGGGCCAAATGGGAGGAAAATCAATGAAAAGAATGAGAAGGAAGTAGGCTATGCAGCAGCGATGGATCTAGTTTTGCCTACTCTATGTATATTCCTAGGAAATTCTGTTGAAGTCAGTGCAGTATAATTCAAGGCAGAATTTGGTCCAATGTACTGAAACCCTGGACATATGGATGTATGCAAGTATATATATTTTTAATGCAGAGCATATACCTGTGAAACTACTGCTGGATACCAACCAGATTGGGTTTACAGCTGAAAACTAAGATTGCATTTGATGAATGTAGTAAATTGAGTCTAACCAGTTGATACTTGAATTTCTTTCAAACATCCTATATTTCAGTTTCCCATGGTTGAGGACAATATACATATTTAGAAGAAAGGGTATAGGATTCATTTCATGTTGAATGTGCTGGATAAACATATGAAAAGCAAAACTGAAACTGCTCTGGAGCAGAAGACCCAAAACAAAAACTTTTGTGGAGTTGTCAACATACAATATTTGGCAGGGATTTCTCTAAAGCCTCACTCCTGGATCATGTGATATTTTTTTTTTTTTTTCTTTTTTCAATAAAGCAGATTTCATGGTTCTAACATGGTGGGTCAAAGATGAAAAAGCAAAGATTTGGAAAATCACTAGACAGAAAACCAATCCTAAGTTATTATTTTCTTAAGTGTCATACCTTTTAAACCAATCCTATGATTGTGAAAATTTGAGATATACTTAGTGTGTTCTGATCATCCAAATATACAAGCATCTGACTGTTTCCCTTGGTTTCTTGAAAGAGCACAGACTCTTCTCTATGCAAGGTGGTTCTGATGGAGTTGTTCTCACTCCATAAGCATGTAGAAATGTTCCGTCTGACATGTCCGGGGTATAAGCTTGATTAATCCTTTCTGTGTCCTAAACTTGGGACCAGCTCATGAGGCTCAAGAGGAATAGGCACATTAAATGCAGTGTGTGTCATGGTGTAGGAAGAACAATCAGTCCCTACTTACACAGCTGACATAGGTTTTACATCCATTCCCGAGGTATACTAATGGTGTTTCTATTCCCAGCCCCATCACACAGACTCATTGGCTTGTCTAGCAATATGGCTTACAGCAATATTTTCCATTATGGTGTAGCTCTAGAGCATGTTATGTGAAATACTTCCAATGGAACTAAGGATTTTGAACAGGCTGTTGGAAAGACGTATGTTTCATTTTATAATCTGTGATTAGTATTAAATACAAACAATAGTGATTTTAAAGGGGCTATACTGAATAGCTTAAGGCTCAAAATTGACAGACCAGTCCTGTAGGAAAGGTTTGTTCTAAATATATTGGGTTCAGAAGTTCCTACTCATTCATCTTTTGACTGTTACTACTCAGTCATAATCAGATCAAGCAAAGCACCTAAGGTGTTTTGAAGAATAACATCACGATTCGATCCAATTAAAGATATCTTATATAATTCTGTCACTCTTAAACAGGATAAATGATACCTTGATCTTCAAGAAGCCATTGATTTCAGTAGGATTTCTTTTAAAGGAAATTGTAATTCCAAGTGACTGAGAGGCAGGCTGTAAAGCATCAAGCTATTGTGTTACAAAGTCACTTAATGAGATCATGAAAGTGGTTTTTTATTGAAATCAAGGAAATAAAAACTAAGCCTATCAGTTGCCAACACCCATCATGATACATCACTTGAGCCCATGAGTCCAGCTCTGCCATAGTCCTTTGGATAAGGTCATTTATGAACAAAGAATGTAATCTTTTAGGAGTTCAGGAGAATGCTGAGACATTTGAATTTCTCTTGCCCCAAATGAATCCTCAGATATTTTTGTCCAGCACAGAGTAGATTACAACAAAGTTATATGAAAAAGGAATGGAGGAAGGGTTGACGACCAAGAAGGTAGTCATTGGCAAGTATGTAGAAGTAAGAGGCATCCTGTTGCTGTGTATGTAATATGAGGAGTACAATAGGAGTTACTGCAAGAAACATACCTACATTGTGCAACTGAGTGAATAACTGCAAAGTACTCGTGTGTGTGTGGCACTGCAGAAACGGATGGTATAGGAAATACCACTCCATCATGCACCACTTCCATGTTAGCAATTTATATTGGAAGCTAAATGGCACGGTTCCTACTTGACAGGTGGCAACCTGAGGTGCAGAAAGAGCAAGTGAATTCCTCAAAATTGCTCCCTCAGTCAGTGGCAGAGGAAGGAACTGAAGCTATTTGCAGATTATCAGCCTGTTGTATTCTCTGCTGTGTCACAGGTTAGGGAATAATAACAGTTATCACTTGCGGTGGCCATTAATCTAGCTAGGTTTGTGTTTTGATCAAGTGAACTGCTGCAAAGATACTATATATCTAAACATTTGTTAGGACGTAGGCCCATGAGGGCCTTTATCCAGAGCTCTTCAGATAAGCTGGAAATCTCGTTTATTACTAAATGATGCCTTCTTTTTTTCTCCTTTCACTTGAGAACAGGAGGGAAAACAGTGTGATTTTTGCAGGAAGCTTCCAAGGACCAGACTGAATCACTTCTCATCTGCAGAAGAGTGTCTTATCCTAAAAGAAAAGCCATTCTGTGCAGTGAGGTTATTTATAAGAGTATGACTCAGCTGGACAGCAATGGCAGAATCTGTCCCCAGGAATTTTTTAATGTATGAATCTAAAAATAAGTGTAGTCCTAGAAGTAAAAGATTTCTCCTCCACAGATTAGATTCCTTTGGTCCGGGAATAAGGTGCCTTCTTTATCTGCTATATACAAGACATTCTGTCTAATAGGGAAAAAAAAAACAACCCAAACAATACAAGCAATTAAATTGTTGAAAAAAAACCAAGAACATAAGATCCAGAGATCATTCACCAGCAAAACCAGCAGTACCAATGTGCAAAGAATTGGTTTAGATCACTTCTCAAAGAAAACATTTTTTCTCTGAGACACTTCATGCTGAAAAATACGAAGGAAGAGAATTTGCGATCATTTTTTTCCTTTTCTTTCAGATCAAAGAGATGTACTTTGCTTTCAAGCCACCAGAGTGTATCTATCTTCCTCATCCTGCTGATTTGGCAAATGCTGGGATCCCTGAATCTGTTGCTTAGGTTATATGACTATCAGATTCAACAGGCAACCGACTGAGAATAGGTAGTCTTGATCAAAAGTAATTTAATTCTTTTCAGTTTATTGCTGTTATAATGACCCTGATTGCAATGACTGTATCTTCCCAAGAGCATGGACATTGGCTTTGTTAATATGATTTTCAAGAATGCTGTCTGTATCAGGAACACAGCACTTGAAGGAGCAAAACAAAGGAGCTCCATATCCTTCTTTGACAGATCGTACGGCCACATTTGGCCATAAAAAAAACAGTCTGAGACTTTAAGCAAGATACCTTTCTTTCCAAAGATAAAGCTGAAATGAAAAAGTGATGACCAGTGATAAAATTGTTTCACTGAGTTTTCCCAGCCTGTGGAGATAAAAAATAAAAAGATGAAAGTTCTTTGCTGAATTCAAAGCTGTAGAGAGCATTGTCAGGCAGGCTACTTTTTGTGCATACTATATCTGTGTCCCAACAGAATTGTTCTTACATGTCTGCAGTCAGTGTTAATCATGACCACAAGTAGATCTCATTAATAGAGCAAGCAGCAGAAAAAGCAGTAAGAAAAATGTGAGTTACAAGGCCCCTACTTCAACAGTAAAATCCATACTTAACTTTGGTCAAGTAATAGACATTAGCATTTCACCACTGGGCATCTTCCCTTAAGTGGTTACCATAAGCCATGGTCCTTAGTGGGTATGTTGCCAATAATTGGAAAAAATTGTCCCCTGTGCCTCTCTTTTCTGTCTACAAAATGGGGATAATACCAATTTCTTGACACTTCCATGGAGCTCTGTCAGGAATCTTTTTTCCTAAGCCATCTATGTTCTGAAGATCACCAGAATGCAGACACGGGCGTATTCAACAGAAAAGCCAGGTGCATGCAGAAGTCTACCTTACTGGTGGACTGGGTATTGCTTGCAAAGCCTGTTTTCAAAACGTTGGCCGCTGGGCACTGGTGCCCACTTCAGCTTCTGAGACAGGCTGGAGGGGTCCCCTATATAGAAATAACCATGCTTATAGCCCATTTCTCAGGCTCTTCACACTCATGCCGCTAGATGCGATGTGCCCGTTACAGAAAAGCATCTCCTCCCGCTCTCTAGACTACACAACGCAGCATCACGGGCCTGTGCAGAAGCACTAACAGCGGCTCTGCGCTGACAGTCTCAGAGGAGTAGTTGTGGAAAATAATCATTCCTGCTGATTGCTGGGGAACAACAAGCAGGTACAAAGGCTCATGGAGATGGCACAAACCACATCTTGGTTTGGTTGTCTGCAGCCAGCTGCAGCAGGCTTGTGCCTGTGTGTGGTCTGTGTGTTTTCTTGACTGTGCCACGCACTGTGGCCCCTAAATGGTAAGGGACAGATTCTGCCATACCTGGTGGTCAAAGGAAGCATGGACTATCTGACCTTTTCGGGTCCTGAGGAGGCAGGAGGGAGTGGAGGCAGTCCCTAGCCAAGGGCAGTTGAATCTTGCAGCGCCTCTTTTCCACCCATCAACCACCACCATCCACAGTGGGCTTGGATTACACATGGCATAAAGATTCTTGGATCTGTGCCGAGATTAGGATGGAGTGCAGCAGGAAGCAATTCTCCCTTACCCACTCTTGCTGCCCTTACTGGATAGAATATGGAGCTGAGATGTTTAAATTTAAGCTGTTTGAAGTGTACCATAGTTCTTCCATCAATGAAATAGACAGAAGTATAACGAATGTTTGACAGGCCAGGCACCAACTTTTAATCTTGTTCCTGCTGCAGGAACTGCCAGCTATCGTTTTCAATGGACTGCTTGGTGCTCTGCTTTCCTGGACTCCATCCACGACGTAATTCTTGCTGCAGTGCCTTAATATTTAGATTAAGATATTTGCTTTATAATTTGGCCATGGTGGACTTCCCTGTGCTGCTTACCCCACTGCCAAAATATCCATAGCTTTGGCATGTCTTGTGATTTCCCAGCCTAATCACTTATTTTCCCCATTTGAAATTTTAAGAAAACACTAACTGTTGGACACCTTTCTTAAAAGAAGATCTTACATTTTATACAGCCCAATTTTCTTAGCACCCTCCTCCTATTTTCTGTGTGTGGCCTTGGGGCTAATTTCACCTTTGGTAAAGTATTGATCTAAGCAGTGTACATGGGGATAAGCATGGTTCCATATTTCCAGACAACCTACTGCTGGGCCCTGCATTAGTCCCTCCAGATTTTGCAATAAATGAATTCATACAGGGCAGAAGTTAAGCAGTATTCTCAGGTTTCCTCCATTTTAAGTTTGAAATCCTGGACTGGCACAATTTCTGCTGTCTTCCTCAGTCTTTTTTCAGTAAAGCAAAATACTGAGCCAAAGCTCAAGAACTGGTGAACAACTTGGTGCAAATTACTTTCAGCATTCAGTCCCCAAGATAGTCAATAAACATGGAGGACTCTCTGTACCTTGTTGACTACTTCTTTCCAGTTTGTATTTTCCTTTAAAGAAAAGGACATTGTGCTTTTGTGAAATTCAACTCCTACAAAAGAATGCTTTGTGTTTGCACAGCTCCAGCGGCAGCAATACGTAACGCTAATAACAATGAAGAGCTCATGCTGAGGAGGATCCTCCATTTGCTCACCCAGAGATATGTGTATCCAATTTTTTCTATTTCTGATCAGCTGGAAAGACAATGGCAGCATATAGAAGTAGAGGTCTGATGCATCACTCATTATGCTGAGACTAATATGGCTTTATATCTTGTTTTAGCTACAGAGGAAGTCCCGAGGCCATGGGGGATTATCAGAAAAGCAGCAGTATGGAAATGTGTATGGAGGGGGAAGGGGAATGAACAGCTGGAGAGTACTTAGTGCTGGTACTCTATAGGGAAAGCAGAGATCTCATCATAAGTGCCAAGATCTCGTAAGCGCATTGATCTCATAGGGTCGTGCAAAGCGAACACGGATTGTTAGTTGTGACCACCACCAGTTGTGGATTTTATGTTCCGTAATGACCAGCATGGTTTTGATTCGCTTGCCATGTAGTGTATCTGGCTGCAATACCTTTCAATTAATTTATGCACTAGTTTTCTCAAAGCCAGCAGAAAGCCACATTTTGTAATTAATTAGTTTTTTAATATTGTATCAGCATATAAGAAGTGCTTTAATTAGCCCACCACTTTCCTTGAGGGGTAAGGTTTTTTATACTGCTTATTCAGACATATTCCATATATTCTTCTAAGTAGGGGAAAATTGTCTTAAAATATTAAGAACTGTTATTGGCTAAACAAGTTCTCTAACAGAGAAATTAATTACTTCATTGCCTTGTTCAGAAATTCTTTTCAAGTGGATGACCTTGTTGCAAGAAATGTGGATCAATATGGGAAGCGTATATGCAAATTTAGCAGCTGAAAGAAAGCTTCAATAAGGATAGTTAATTATATTGTTAAAAAGTGTATAATCCCAAATCTGTTCTCCCTCTTGCTTTCCACATTCCTTTGTCTCAGTGAAGCTATCAGCTTTTTTTCACTATTCCCACATCTCTGACCCATCTGTTAGATGTTTCTTCTTCCCCTATTTTCTTCTAAGGATTTATCTTTTTCATCTTTAGCTATTGTATGAAACCCTTATCTTTACCCCCACTGAAGTTCGAGATACCTTATGCTCCTGAAAACAAAACTTTCCTTGTTCTTCTGAGGTCTCGCCTTGAAGTGTGTTTGGGACCTGACATTTCCATTCAGCGTATAAAAAGACAGTCAGTTTATTGGGGAAGCCACAAGAATACCCAAAAGCTTTGCTCAGGAAAGGTGATGGGAAGTGTTAATAAGAAGGAAAAACACAAAGGCAGAGAGGGAGGGAAGTAGGGAGGGAAGAAGGGAAATCCTGTGCGTTCAGAGATGTGAGATTAGGCTCAGATGGAGAATCGCTCCAGGACTTGCTCTCCCAGATGTTGTGTGTGCCCAACCCTAGCTGCATTCCTCGAGCACTCTGTCTCATATGCTCAGTTGTGGGTTTTTTCACTCTTCTACTTAATAATTTAACTAAGAAGATTGAGCAACTACTGACTGAATTATTGAAGGTGTAATTAAACTGGCAAGAGTTGAGGGGAGCATGTGAGCATTTTCTTAGCAAAAACAAAATCTGTTTCACTATGAAATGAAATGTCACAGCTAAATTCAGTTACTACCTAGAACCTGCTCCCACTCCCTCTGTTAAACAGCTGATGCACCAGCACAGTAGTTGTGAATATGGGTAGTGAGTCTTCAGCAAAACTACCCAGCTGTTTGGAAGGTGACCGACTTCTGACACTACAGGGAAAAAAAAGCTCTCATCTTCCACTTCTTTATCTTCTGTAGTAGCAGTGGTGAGCTCCTGTTTAAAGGCAAGGTCATGCCCCTACATACAGCTCTGGGTAAATATTGAGCTATTGTATGTAAAAATTTAGCAGCCTCTGTACTGCAAAGATTAATATAGACAGTGAAACTGCTTCCTGGTTGCCTGGAGTTCCTCTAAGGTAGAGATAAGGAGCTCACAATTTTGTCCGATGTGTAGCAGAGTTCTTCAGGGTTGTGAATTTAGTTGTGACAAAGATACAATTCAGCTCAGTAAGATTAGGCCTGATAATGAAGCAAAGGTTATTTTAGGTGAGCTTCCTTTTTGAAAGACTTTGGCTAATCGTGACTGTCTTGCTGTAGCCTAAGAAGGCATAATCCAGCTGTGGAAATCAGGTTTGACAGGATTTTATTTAGTCTAGTAAATGCTTGCTTTAATTTTAGGATTTAATCATTCCACAGCTGAGAGCTATGTTGTGATGAAGTTGTGATGGGTGTCTCTATCGTTCAGGTTATTCCAGCTCCTATGGGACAAAATCTTAAACTAAAAAATGTATCTTTTGTTGCTTTGCCTCCTTAAATTTGAGTTTATGACTATAGTTAACAGGAGATGGCATTTCCCAGGGAGTTACTTTTTTTTCCCCCTACATCGTATTTTGCTGCTTATCTGGTTTTGGTTGGATCTTTTTGGTTTTGCTATCTTTTTTCCTCTGGAGAGGAATAAAGATTGTATTAATAAGGTGCTGTTGGTATAACCTTCCCTTCACAAAACATTGGGTCAGAGAAGCAGAATGAGGACCACCCGTTCTGCCTCCACTTGCTCCAGTACAGAAGTAGCCTTCTCTCTGCCAGTGTGATTGAAGCAGAGTCCAAGTAGCATTTGATCTGGTATCATAGTGTGGCTGGTCCAAGTCACAGTCTAGCTCCTAGTTTTATTTAATAGCCAAAGAAACCCCTATGTTGGGCAGAACCCATGGGGAAATCTGTAGTCATGGGAGGAAGGCAGAAGTGAAAAGATGTGGAGAAGTTGAGAGAACTTAATGAAACAAAATACTTTGGAATTTTAAAAAAAACAGTCTAAGCACATTAAAATAAACAGGAATGTATCTTCATAGGCATAGGTTGCTTTGAAAATTTCACTTATATTCTCCAGTTGCCTATTTTGTTTTTTTGTTTGTTCTGACTTAACTTTTTTGAACAGTTTACAACAACTGCACATGGGTCGGGGCAATCCTAAGCACAAATACAGGCTGGGCGATGAGTGGATTGAGAGCAGCCCTGCGAAGAAGGACTTGGGGGTATTAGTGGAAGAAAAACTGAATATGAGCCAGCAATGTGCGCTTGTAGCCCAGAAAGCCAATCGCATCCTGGGCTGCATCAAAAGAAGTGTGGCTAGCAGGTCAAGGGAGGTCATTCTCCCCCTCTACTCTGCTCTGGTGAGACCCCACCTGGAGTACTGTGTTCAGCTCTGGGGCCCCCAGCATAAGAAAGACATGGACCTGTTGGAGCAGGTCCAGAGGAGGGCCATGAAGATGATCAGGGGGCTGGAGCACCTCCCCTGTGAGGACAGGCTGAGAGAGTTGAGGTTGTTTAGCCTGGAGAAGAGAAGGCTCTGGGGAGACCTTATAGCAGCCTTCCAGTACTTAAAGGGGGCCTACAGGAAAGATGGGGAGGGACTCTTTATCAGGGAGTGTAGTGATAGGATGAGGGGTAACAGTTTTAAACTGAAAGAGGGTAGACTTAGACTGGATATTAGGAAGAAGTTCTTTACTGTGGGGGTGGTGAGGCACTATAACAGGTTGTCCAGAGAGGTTGTGGATGCACCCTCCCTGGAAGTGTTCAAGGCCAGGTTGGATGGGGCTGTGAGCAACCTGGTCTAGTGGAAGGTGTCCCTGCCCATGGCAGGGGGCTTGGAACTAGATGATCTTTAAGGTCCCTTCCAACCCAAACCATTCTATGATTCTATGATTCTATGAACTGAGCATCCAACAGATTGTTTATGTTCAGTCTAGATCCTCTTGGGAAAGTGGTGAAGTTAATTTATTGAGCAATTATCCCATGGCCTGAGATATGCCAGTAATACCGTTTGATAATGAAAAAAAAAGTGTTGCCAGAGACAGTTAAAAGGCAGGTGAAATATGGTTTATTTTGTGATTGTGTGATTTGGTAAGGAACAGGACAGGTGACATAAGGAGAAGCTAAGCTTCCTCCCCACCCCACCCAAGGTATATAAAGACAAACATCATATTGTCTATGCTAGCAAGTGTTCTGGGAACTTCTTTAAACAGAGAATAAAGTGGAAAAGTTAAACTCATATGAGATTCCTTAGGTCATTTCTGACCAATTGGCAGAGCTAAAATTGCCTCTGCAGAGGAAATCTGACCCACAAAAGTCTTGAAAGCAAATATACTCAGTGCTTCAGGCAATTATACAAGTTTTCCAAATAAACTATATGATTTCCTCAATTCTCTCTCTTCCAAAAGTCTCCTTCCTTGCTTCTTTTGTGATGAGCTTATGGTCTTTACCTCTCCAGCTTGAGATAAAACAGAGGCAAGCTGCATTTACATAGGGCACTGTACTTTGTTATATTTCAGCTAGTTACTGTACTACTGACCTTCCCCTCAAAACTAGACTAGACTAAACTTCTTCAGTAAAATCATGTATGAGTCTGTACTGAGCCAGCTGCCAAATATATTGCAGGTCACAAAGGCTGCCAGACTTGTGAGGAAAGCAAGCACTGGGAATAAGAAAACTTTTGTTGAATCATGAGGAATGGGTAAGCCAAAAAAGGATGCTGAATGAAACGGGGAGAATGAACACAGAGGAGCTGAAGGCAGATACTGATACAGACCCACGTCACTTCCCACTGAGCTGAACTCACATCCAGCAGCCTTTCTGGTGTGTGACGGTGGAGGCTGGGAAGGTTCCCTTCTACTGTCATCGAAGCTGGGATGCAGGCACCTCAAGCATGGTTGCCAAACTGCACACTGGCAGATTTTGCAGGAGACCTGCAGCATTTTGAGGGAGACATTTACAAGAAGCAGCAGCTCCCACTGTGAGACAAACTTGGCAGAAGGGAGAGGTGCTGTTCTCCACAGAGGCACATCACACCAGCAGCACGTCTCCCACTGAGCTTTTGTCAGCATGCTAATTTGGGAAAGAAAGATGTGGTCTGGCACACCAGCCTTGCAAGTTGCTGAACCCTTGATGAAACTGTTGCCAGCTGTAATGAGAAAAGCTTCAGAACTTTTTCCTTTTATCCAGGTTGCAACAATCCCGCAGTCACAGCTCCAGATCACATTGTGCCTCTTCTGATCTCTTATGCTGTGCCTCTAAGATGGAGAACTCTGTCTATCGCAAAGTCTGCCAGCAGGCCTCCAGCTGCTTTCTCTTCTTGCAGACACTTATGCAGACACTTGCTAGGTTTTCAACTTTGATTGTCCTTAGTCACTTAGCTCAATTGTCCTTTGGGTAGAAGAAGCTAATAATAACTGTATGTGATTTTGTAGGTTATACTGCTTGATGCCAGCTTTTGTCTCCATCTCTCCCAGTGTCTCCTCAGTGCTGCTTTTGCATTCTGCAGACCATGGAGTGAGTAAGATGTGGTGTGGATGACCACGTCAGATGCAAGAGGGGTCCCTTGACTGGCCCCCACAGGCTTGAGAGAGGTCCGTTCTAGTGACCTATTAGAAAAAAAACAAGAAAGCATGTTTAGATAAGCGAGTACTTTTAACCTGAAGCTACAAACTAATGTCTGAGAGTTTGGGGATATTCTCTCCCTCCCCCAGGGGAAAAAAGGAAACAGAAATAGATCCCACAACCAATGTGACTTTCACATCTACTAGAAACCAGTTGCTCAGGACAAAGATAATAACATCCACTTTAAAATTATTCTCTCCTTGAATGAGGAAGTAAAGCAGACTCTTCATTTGATTTCAGATAGCCAGGGTGGTCTTTCTGCTGCGTCCTTTTTGTGGGTGCTTCCAAAAATATTCATTTAAACCCAAACTTTATTTTCCTAGAGGAAATAATCCAAAAGAAAACATCTGCCTTTTCTCCCTCTCCCTCTCCTATTACTCTGCTCAATGAAGATATATCATGAGTGAGAATATAGAGCATATCCCTTCATGTCTGCTCCCCCCATTCTTGCAGTAACATTTTCAAGTCTTAGGTCTCCACTGAGGTTTTGTTCTATTTTTAAAAAATGGAAAAAAGGAAAAACAAAATGTAGCTTTCAGCCAGCCCTCTTTCAATACACCAAGGTAGATCTCTTATCTCTTATCCAGATTCAGTGAACTTTTCCCACAGGTGCCAGCATCATGAAAACTCAGAAATGCAAAATCAAAACAACTGAGCCAACTTGTACAGCTTGCATGAAAAATTGACCTTCTTTGGAAGAAGAATGAAGGAGTTGGGGGGGAGAAGCTGGGGGACAAGAAAAGAAGAAGACATCTTTGCTCTTAGAAAATTTTGTTGTCAGATTTTCAGATGTGCAAAGACACAGAAATAATGTGGTCATCTGAATCTCTGGTTTAATAATTTATTGTGCTGTGTTTTGTGTTGGGAAAGCAAAGATTTTTCTAGGAGGAAAAACAGAATAATGTGTGCATATCTGCTAATTATGGGATTTACACGAGGTCTTCTATACTGCCATTTCCCATGTATCCCAGGAAGGTATACAGTGGTGATGCAGGCTTGTCCCTCGTGGTCTCAGTAACGGTCCTCAACTTGGGTTTGAGGCAATGCCTCAAGGGGTGAGAAGCAAGTTCATCTTTAAGGCCACACAGGCAGTAGCCTCTGCACTGAGGCAGCCAACAGAAGCACTAGTTAGCGTAATTTGGGTTATAACAGCAGATCTGCTTGGAAATAAGACCACTGCTTCTTTGCAGCTTACCCCCCTTCAAGTGACTGACTTGTTGCTGAAGTGGCTGGATGCATTCATGGTAACTTCCAAGGAAAGTGAACAGATTGATGGCAGCGTGCATGCTACTGCAATGGAGGGAAATCCCGTTTTGAACTTGGGAAGCTGTGGGTGTCCATCAAGAGGACTGCCTTATGTTTGTTTATAGAACTGCCAAAGCATTAAGATTTATCCAAGAAGTGACTTGCTTATCAAGAATGCTGCATGGGAAGGGGGCCAGGTTAAGCCAAATCTCAGATTTGAGTTCCTACAGAATTTGTACAACTGCTGAAAAATTGGGTGTGGCAGTCTAGATGGGAAATCCACAGAGCTTAGGTTTTTTTCAAAGGGATTTTTATAGCAAGACTTCAAACTCAAAACTCCCCAAATTAATTAACTATATGTATATATATTAAAGTTTTGAAGATGATGCATTTACCTGTGTTGAGGCTAAACAGAATGGGTTCCCAGGACATCTATAATTTCAGATTCCTATAATAGCATTATTTGAAATAAAAGCACAGATGATTCCTGAGACCCAGAAGCATTCACTGTTGCCTGAAAACAGTGTTGTAAAAGGGCGTAAGCAGCAGGGCATTGTTAAGTGTAGCTCTCCTAAAAAGGTCTGAATTGACACGTTACCTGCTTCTGGATTTGCACATTTTTGCAGGGTGCTCCTGATTTTTGTCTTGGTCTTGCATTTTTTTAAAGATTGGCCTGGAATGGCAGAGAAGTCAACCCAAGCAGTTAGTCTGTAGTCAGCTGGGAGAGACAGGGGGAGCTGCCAACATAGGGCTTTGCCTTTGGGGTTGTTCAGTGTGGAGAAGAGAAGGCTCCAGGGAAACCTTATTGGGGCCTTTCAGTATATAAAGGAGGCTTATAAGAAAGACAGAGAGAGACTTTTTACCAAAGCCTGTAGTGACAGGACAAAGGGCAATGGTTTTAAACTGAAAGAGGGTAGATTTAGATTGGACATAAGGAAGAAATTTTTTACAGTGAGGGTGGTGAGACACTGAAACAGGTTGCTCAGAGAAGTTGTGGATGCCCCATCACTGGAAGTGTTCAACGTCAGGTTGGACAGGGCTTTCAGCAACCTGATCTAGTGAAAGATGTCCCTGCCCATGGCAGGGGGATTGGAACTAGATGATCTTTAAAGGTCCCTTCCAACCCAGACCATTCTGTGGTTCTGAGATTTTGCTCCCTCTCCCATGGGAACCCGGGGGCATTTTCCTGTGCAGATGAATAACAGAACTTGTGAAAATGTACGTGCCTACTGGAAATAATAGGAACTCATCTTTGGAAAGCCCTGTTCTCTGATTCCTAGGCGCTATTTTGCACAGGCTCCCTGATGCTAAAGGAAACGTAAATTTGGTGGGTTGCAGCTGCCTAAGGACTCCTCCAGCTGAGGGGAATCCTCATATAGTATGTGTTACAGCAGCTGTAGCGACTCCTGTGCCAGCGCTGTGCCAGGTTGCTGGATGGCATATGTTCCAAGTAGCCTGAAAAAACTCAGAAAAAATGAGCAGTGAGATTGGGAGAGACACTGTTACATTCTCTAGGCTTGGTGTGGGGATCTAGGGCTGTGCTATGAACCTGAACAGTCCTGGCTTTGATGTGATGCTCCCTGGGAGTCCCCAGCCTTCAGCTCTCTAGCAGTGCAGGTGAGGGGGCCGCTGGCATGTCAGCTGGCTTTTCTGGAGGAGGTTACAGCTCCTGCAGCACCCAAGAGAGAACAAATGCCCCCACCTCCTAGCCGGAGTTTGGGGCCACCGTGCTGAGCAGTGGCCAGGCCCACGGGGACTGCGTCAACATCAGGCACTGGTTTCCACAGTGCAAGAAGCAAATAGAAATTATCGCTGTTTGGAAAACTGTCCTGCAGAAAACAATTTACCCAATCATTCTTAACATCACAATCTCGGAAGCCAGTCTTTGCTGGAATGAAGAAAGAGGCATTCATTTAATAAATTATGAGGAGCAGCCTGACTCAATGCACAGCTTCTTAATAGTACTTGGCAGTGCTACTGCTTGTGATGATATCCTTAATGCATTTGCTACTGAATAAGTAATAGATTTTCCCGATGCGATTGCACATTCTGCTCAACTCATTTTTCTTGAATATTCAGGCGTTCGCTTTCAGATAGTAGGGTTATTTCATTGAAATGACCGATCTTGCAGCCTATATTTCTTTTTGGTTTCTATTAATTACCCTGGTGTTATTTGTTTGCAAGAGGAAGATTTAGCCCCTGGTCCCGAGAAGCATTTGCGTAATGTTAAGCGCAAGCAAAGTCACATTGATCCTTACAGATATTTGTATATGTTCAAGGGCTATGCTGGATCCTTGCACATTAGGCTCAGCAATTTAAGAGGGACCTTTTTTTATTCTTGGAATTGTTTTTTTATGTGGACCCAGTTCTGCTTGACTATGTATTATAGAGGAAATTTCGGTCCTGGTACAAATTAGGATTGCAGTGTCTGTTTTCTTTTGTTCGCTGTAAACAACTAGCTCCCCTTGAGCATAAGTAAGTCAGGAGCCTGCTCTCTGAGTAAGCTTCACCCCACTAGCTGGCCTGAGGAGGAATCAGCGTTGCATCTTCTTCTTGTAGCCAACACACTGTTAGCTAGTGCATTCACCTAAATGGGAGACCTCAGTTCAAAACCTTCCTCTGTCTAAAAAACTTGACCTATATCTGCCAAAGCCCAAGACACTGCACTAATTCCTGGAGCCTTCCAGGCAAACGTCCGAAGTCACTGAGCAGAAGGAAGTGGTGGTGTCCTCTGCATGCTTCCTTGGCAGCACAGGGGGATCGGTGCATGGAGAGCACACCCCTTGATTTGAGCCTGGCAGATGAAATCAGCAGATTCACAGTATTTTGTGGCTCATGATACAGCCTAGATATGTACTAGATACCTAGTGACTCGGTGCTGTGGGCTTTTGGACAGTGGTGCAAACACTTGAGCAGTGGTGTTAAATGAAGACATCTGAGCCATTGCTGAATACATTAACTCGGTCTTGGAAGCAGCCTAGACATGTTACTGTGGCATTTCACTCTGCTTCTTTTTGGCCTTCTGGAGAAGCATCATATAGGGAGTCCCCACACTTTGCTGTGCATCTTCCATTTCCAAGCTTACCTTACTTACAGATAGCTACTATAAATAGCATATGGCATTAGTATAGCGTACCATTACGCACCTACAGGGTTAGTTGTCACTTGAGGGGTGGCTTTGTGAATGTCAGTGACATCTCAGCAGTGTATGTAAGCATCCAAAGCCTGCTGGAAAGCCAGTTTTCCTGCTTCTAAACACCCTTCATTCATTCTTTCAGTATGCAGGAGAGCTCTTCAAGTGAGAAATATAGTTATTTGCACTGTACAAGCAAGAAGCTTAGTGATTGCCAAAGTCAGCTTTAAGAATCAGGAAAGTTTTGGTCCCTTGTGTAAAACCACAGACAAAACTACTCCCTTAGATTCTGTGCTCTTGTATTGCTCTTTTATGTTGGAGCTGACTGATGCCTACAAGGAAATGCATTCAGCTAACTTGGGCTCTAAGAGCTAGCAAGGGAGATGCTCACATTCTGTATACATGTGCATCCCGTTTGCCTGCTGATGAATTATTTAAATCTCTGCTATTTATGGAAGCTGTCAGCATGCTTTGCTCTGCTGCTTTGACAGGAGAAGCAAAGGAATCTGAGTGAAGTGACCAACTAAGAGTTAAAATTTATTATTAATAGTTGCACTGCACTCGGTTGCATTTTGCTCATTATTTGGCAGTCCTCAGAGACATTACCTGTTACTATAAATAAAACACATGCTGCCAGGATAACTGTTCTTAATTTGTCTGGCAAAATGAGCCATTTTTTATTTTACTTTTAAAATCTGTATTATTAAGGCTTATGTGTGTATTTGGGCTCTCAGCACAGACAGCTTTTACACTAGTCTCATGTTGCTGTTCCTCCATGTGGTATTTGTACTCAAAGATGGATTTCACATAGTAATGCTGAAAGCTCCCACGCACCATAGAGAAATACGGACTGGGCTGCTACTGAGCTGGCAGGCAGACCTGGTGCTGCTCAGAAGCTAGTGAGCAGAGGAGGGTTAGGAAATGGTTGGTATGTTATTTCGGTGACTCCAGATCCCCTGTGCTCTGGTTCACAACCGCTCTGCTAGTCCTGAAGCCATCATCTGAGATAGAGGTTGGCTTAGGGTCGATATGGAGCCTTACCTTTCAAGCAATCCTGCTGCCATGCAGCCACACAACCGTGCAGAGGGACAGATCTGGCCGAAAAACATCCAGGGGAGGGGAAAAAATAAAAAGAGATTACTGCCAGCACAAGGGTGCGTGCAGGAAAATATGGTAGGGGAGAGGATGAAACTACTTTTTCTGGTGGCGGCAGCCTGCATTAAGCCAGTTTAAAGTGGTTATGGAACTGACCCACTGAAAGACAATATAGTTGTCTTTTATGTTGTCCCTATGTAGCTTAAAAGTGGTCCTGTAGATAAACGTATGCTTAAATGTTTTCCTTTTTATTAATAAAAGCATATATGCCATTAAAAAACAACATCAATAATTTATCTGGAAATATTTCAGAGAGAAGAATGCCTATCTATATATATATATAGATAACGATATCTCTATATCCATGAATGTCACTTAATGTGTGCAATAGTCATCAAGTAGTCTTGCCAAAGGATTAGAAAGTGTTCTGCAAAGATTAATCAGTTAGTTTCTGGGAGTATTCAGTATCTCAGTTCTACAGAGAGGTCAACTGAGCATGCATACAGGATGTTTAAGAGTCTCACTCAAAGGCAATTGAGTCAGAGAAACTTCTTCACTAACTTCCTTGGACTTTCCTGAGGCCCAATAATAAGTCAATAGCAGAGCAAAGGACTGACTGAATTGTCCAGATTTCCAATTTCTATTTTCTAGTCCCTAGGCACCTCCCTTCTGTGTGTGCCATTAGTAGAATGATGGTGTTACAGTGACTATTACTTCTGATGAAGGTCATCTTAGCTGCTTAAAAAAGCCTTTTCTTTTTTCTCCAAAAGGCACATAACAATAATAACTTTTCCCTGGGATGAAATTCTCTCTGAGGACAGTTACAACAACCTTAAATTAGCATACCCGTTTCTTCCTAAGTTAAAGAATGCCAAAAAAGCACTTTCGTGGTTTCACATCATGCACTTAGCACTTCTCTCAAATAACATAAAGTGGCTTTGAAAATGTAATTGATAGCATGAACTCAGCTTTTCTAGTATTGAAATAATATAGTCTGCAAGTGAATCAAGAAGGAATATTTCCTGCTGAGAAAACACCACACACACGAGGCAAAGGTGCCCATGGACTGCAGCGTAGGGCTCCCCAGGCAGCATTAAGCAACCACTGCAGCACATTGCAACAGTCTCTGTTAAAACTTTCAGTCCTAATTGTGGTATTTGCTCTGTTGGGAAGGGTATTTGTGAGCAGTTCTCAGCCCAACAGTTTACAGAAGTTATTGGCTTCCACACTTGCATTTGAAGGTGGTGAGCACAGGCATTAGGATTGCAATATGTGACCAAGGGACAGGGCTATCACAGCAGTGCTCAGGGTCTCCACAATGCAAAGATCATTGTGTGTAACACATACCTTAGTGTACCATATTGTGCAATTGCATATGAACTCACCTCAGCACCTGTGCGAGTATCTCTACAGTTTAGGAAACATTTTTTATAGTCAGTTCTTACATAGACGGTATCTTACCTCTTTTATGGGATCCCCACTCTTAGCCTAGGGAAGAGAATTTGCTTACAAAATAAATAACTAACTTAAAACCAAAGAGCAGAACAATGTAAATGGGAGGTGTCACTCACTTATGCACACCAAGCTATCACTACGGTGAGACAAGGAACTGGAAGACTAGAATGTTCAGCTTTTTTCCTGACTCTTCCAGTGACAATTTCTGTGACCTTTAGGGACCCCCTATTATTTCCAAACCTGCGTGCCTGAAGTTTGGTCCAACAGGAGCTGAGTCAGGGCTTACTGATATGAAAGAAACAGTTCCCATGTACTTCAGCAGGTGGTGGAGCAGCAGATCCTGGGTGAGTAGTCAGATTTTTTAATCATTATTTCTGAAGTGCAAGCTGAAGACAGAAAGCAGGACACTCATTTTTGTTCTACCTGCAGATGCAGGTACTTAACTTCCATTAGCTAAATCCAAGAAAAAAATCTTTGAGATTTTATATACTTTTTAGTAAAATAGAGAGAAAAATTATCTGAAGTACTGGGGGAGATGTGGAATTTAATCATGTGAATCCAGAATGCCACTTGCTTGTATGTTTGATCTCATGGAAACGGGTATTGTCTCATACCTTCAGGGGACTTGCTTCTGATTTATTTTGGCAGAATATAAAGAGCAGAATTGTCAGAGTATATGAAAGGTCCTAATTTGGGGGTTTGGCTTACTCACTGTGAATAAGGGGGCAGAATGTGACATCTGATAACTGATAACTTCATTTGCACTATACCATTTCTCAGTGCTATGGCAGTTTTAAAATGCATATACCTTATATTCATAGCTACCCTCAATTTCAAGTTTTAATGTAAGTAGAATGACCCTCACAGCTGCTTTTGTAAAGCAGTTGAGAGTCCCTGAGATGGAAATATTAGGAAAGATTTTTTTTTTAAACCGTGACAGGAAATGATCAGTGCCAAAGAGAAGCTTCTGGGTTTCTTACTGTCGTTTTGCATATCCAGTGCAGACTGGTCACCTCACATTTGGCCCAGATTTGCAAGCAAGCTGAATATATAGAGAAATGAAATAAAGACACAGGCTTTGTCCTCCTACCTGTCAGCAAAGCCTGGGGGCACGGTTGCAGTAATGAATGAGAGTGATAAAACTTGTAATAATAAAGTGAGGCAGTGGGGGAAAACCAGAACAAAACATGTGACAGACCCATAACAAAATAAGCTCATTGTCTGGGAGAAACGAACAAATGTATTTGGAATGGAGGATGGTATGATAAGTGGAGAGAGGGAGTGGGGCAGGGAGGGTGAAGGGGGACCCATACTCTGGCCACCCAGTGTTGTATCCTCCCAGTTCTCCTTCCCTTCTTGTCACTGATCCGCCTGAATAGAGAGAAGTGAAAATGAAGCTTTCCAGCCCCTTTCACACATGGGATCCACTTTTTTTGTGCAGCACTGGGGATAATAGGTGTTGAAGAGTCTGTTAACAACAGAGATTTGTGCACCTCGTTACTTCTGCACTGCACTAAGTGTTTGCCCACAGCGTCAGTGCCCCCCGACCTGTTTTCTAATTAAAACTCATGCTCTTTGTGTGTGCGCGCTTTTGTGAGCCTCTTCCCCCTCCAACCCTCTCCTCCCCAAATTCTCTTTCATTCATATAAAACAAGAGCTCAGGAAGTGCAGTGACACCAAGCACATTAAGTACTGACATGCTGTAGCTCTCCGGGGAGCACAGATGGGGGCTTCAGCTGCAGCAGGTGCCGAGAAGACAGATCCCAACTCAGCCAGAGAATTATTGTGCATCATCTGTATGGGCCTATTGTTTAGATGCATCCAGCTCGGTCACACGCTACGCGGGGCAGCGGTGATGCCGAG
This sequence comes from Gymnogyps californianus, assembly GCF_018139145.2. Classification (NCBI taxonomy): domain Eukaryota; kingdom Metazoa; phylum Chordata; class Aves; order Accipitriformes; family Cathartidae; genus Gymnogyps; species Gymnogyps californianus. The sequence continues at coordinate 110,102,184 of NC_059472.1, read as the reverse complement.
GGGGGCTAATTCAATTGCTGCTTTTAATTTAGGAAATTAAAAGGATGTTCTCCCATCACTCTCTTCCCAGAATGCAGCACATGTGGATTTCACGACAGACTTCACAGTCAGGCTGTGTTTGCAGGAGTGGGGGGAGAAGTGGGGGACGAGCTGATTATTATGCTTACAAATATATTTTCTGTCCTCCTTCTAAGGGAGCTCTGTTCATTTTGTTGTGGCTAAAGAAAAGGGTCAGGCACTAAGGTTAAAACCACTGCTCCACAAGCTGTAATCCAAACTGCATTTTTGACTGTGTTAATGAAACGCTGCGTTGCATGCAGTGCTGGGCAGCCATCATGCACTAGGCACAGCAAACAGTAGAGATGGGATTTTTCAGCTGTAACTGACAGAGTTCTGTGGACAAATTGCGAAAATAGTCTGCAGTGTGTGTGTCCTGCAGTCCTCAGGGCCTCTAGAGATGTCACAGTTATGCTCCTGGCCCTAAGCAAACAGGCCTGGTTTAAGCCAGAGGCTCTCCGATCAGCTTTTTTACCGTCTGTGATGCAGTGTGGTTGTGGCAAATTTATATGTAAAATAAGAACAGAAGAATCAACTCATCTGTCTGCATCTCTGGAGATGCACGTGAACTCTGTGCTTTTGAAGAGCCTCACAACAGCAGTGGTTTCAGTCCGCTCAGTGGCCAAGTGCTGAGGGGACAATAGAAAACATGCTTTCTAGGCCAAGCTTCAGCTTCCAGGCTTTTACTGGTACAGACTGGAAAAGAAAGCCAAATAGATTATATTGCCTTATTGTGGCCCTTTTTGTGTGAGATGAGGGAAAGAAGGTTAAAAATTTTCAGGCTTATACTTTATTATATACTTTATATTCTTTACAGTTTATTATATACTTAATATTCTTTGCTTATATTTTACACTATATACTTATTAGATAGTTTAAGGAGTTACATTTATAAAAGCTGCAGGAGAAAATAGTATCATTAAAGAACTTTATATTTTTTCCATAAACTACATTACTGTGAATCTGCTGTTCGTGAATGTGTCTTCACTTTTCATTCAGGAAACTTAATGATCAAAGTGATAATTAAAAAAGATGCGACACAAATCTTGTTGCGTGAGATGTGAACACTGAAAGAGTGGAAACACTAGTAAATCAGTGCTTCTGAAAAAATGTCTTTAACTCAGCTGGCCCATACTCTAATAGGATATAGGGATGTAGTTAGCTTATATGGCAGGGCTGTGCCAGAGAAGAGAGAAATGTAAATTCCCCGAGTATTAGGCTATTCTATGTAGGTTTTAGAATAGTGTTTTAGAGAGTTTACTTAATCTTGTGACTCTTTTTTAACCCTGGGCTGCTATTCTTTCATGGGTTTGTGGCATCAAAGTAATAGCACTTGGCCTAAGTTAAGATGATGTTAAGATGTTAAGCCTTCCACTTCCCACTGGCGCTGCCCTAATTATCACTGTTAAAGCATTTGGGGAAGAAAGGGGAGAGGAAGCAAAGGGGAAGGAATTAAGTGATTTAGCTGAATTTATGCCGTGAGTGCTTGTGGCCGTGTAGTTCTCTCCTCGGCACTGGAGGAGGGAGGTGTGTTAGCCTGAGGTGGGGAGGATGTCCCCTGCCTCTCTGCTGCCCAGCCCATCCCTTCCTCTGCCAGGACACAGACCTCCTCAACTGCATGACCTCTTTGAACAGCAGGAGCCAAAAGAAGCTGTCCTAATGTTGTGCTCGCTTTCAGGATCATACTAATGCTAGCCAAGAGCCACAGTCCTGGCCTGTGCCCAGCACAGCCAAAGCAATCACGCAGTTCCCCTCCTTTCTACAGCAGCAAAGCTAACACAACCATTCCCTTTCTGACGCAGAAGTAATGCTCTTCTGGAACGGAGATGGGATTTGGACATTTCCTTGGATGCCAGAGAAGGGCTGTCTACCCAAGCCAGCATAAAATTTGTGCACACATGGCTGCCAGCAGGGACATTTTGCATCTGTTGGGTGAGGTGTGGCTGCAGGGCTGCTGATGCTGCTTTTCTCCCAGCAACATTTACTTTATTTACAGACATTAATGCAGAAGTGACATGAAGGCCTGGCATCCGTGCCTGAGCTCACACACTTGAGTATATCCTATTCTACCATAGGATTCATGGTCTGTTCACAGAAAGTGTGCCTGCTGCTTGCCAGCTGCGACAAGGACCTCTGCTCCTAGCAGGAGGAGACCTTGGTCCCACTGCTTTTTTAAGCAAAGTGATCTAGGGTGTTACTTCCAGCACTGCTCTTTGTTAAAATGGATCATATTGTTATTGCTACCTTTTTAATTGCCTCCTGCAGCTGACTTGGTCACAATACAGTGTGTACTTACACATTTCCAGTTAAAATATAGTATTTAAATGTTCTCTCATTTAAATACAGTATCTGCATAAATAGTCGTTATGGAAATTTCAAAACCTTATTCTAATCCAGAACTGTAATCCCCAGTATATGTTTGCACTGGTCATCTCTATAAATTTCCCTCTGCAGTTGAAGCATCACTGTCATTAATACTCTGTATCATTGTGCTACCTGATCATGTCTGGAGTAGGTATAAAGCAATGTTAATAAATCTGTGTCCCATGAAATACTCTTAAGGATTTGGCAGAAGGTATTCACTGATTTTTAAGCCTACTGTCTCAGTCAGAACTTAAGTTCACCACAGAGGATCATTCTTTCCACTGGAAAATTTTTAGGAGGCATTGAATCAAAATGGTTGGTAACCAGTGTCCTTAATAACTGACTGAATGGTACAAAACCTGGAGACTGTTTTACACTGATGGGTCCTAGAGTTGCTAACATTGTAGGTCTGCACGGCAGGTAGACAGAGAATGGGTCAGAGATTTTTCAAAAAGTCATACCTGGGTAAGATCTTCTAAAGAAGAATTGCAGGCATGAAAAACTGATTCATTCCCTTCATTGCTGTGCCACAACGTACGCACTAATTATAATGCAAGAGGAACTAAGCTATATGTGAAATATTTCAGGAACTGGGTGGTCTTTGCAGAGGAGGTGCTCCTTTTTCTAAATCACTAACTTGAATTGGTCTCACCATAGTAGCAACCAGATTTGAGTAAGACTCTGAAATTCAAGGTCAGCCAAAAAAATTACAAATTACAAAAATCATTGATGATTTAAGATAATTGGTTGATGAGCTTACTGGGCTAGTGCCAATTGCAAAGTCATGGAGATTCTGCGGAAGGATCTGAAAATTATAAAAAAGGAGTAGCATTCTTTGATTTTTTCTAAAGTAGAGAAAATTTTCCTCTTAATGATTATCTCCTGTCTTTGGTCCCCTATGGACCAAAGGGTAAGGAGGATGTAAAAAATATTACTGGACATATATATTTTTATTTTGAACGGACTACATAAGTGGGTAAACTGTGTGCACTTGTCTTGGGAGCCCTAAATAATTTCTCATGAATGGAATGGAACAATGTTATGTGCAGTGAAACTTATTTTGTTTTACAGTTTTTATGTAGAAATAAATGACAGCTACTAGGTGGAGAAAGGTGATCAGTGGGATTAAACCCCCATACTTTTGCAGGAATAACTCAGGATCTGGTTAATCCCATATAGATAAAGGAATGAGGATGTTTTGACCGTGAGGAAAAGCAGAAAGCATTGAGAGTAAGAGAGACAAAAGCAAACATGTCCTGTGTTGTTACCCTTACTGACATGTTATTCAGCAGCAGGGAAGGTTGTAAGGCAGAAGGTTGGTTGTTTCAAATAGCCCATTTAGCTATGCGTAATGAAAAAACAGTACGTGCCCCTAACATAAATGTACTATCGTATAACACTGCAGTACTACAAAATATTTGGGTTTTGCGTAGCAGTTGTTAATAATATCCCTATTGAAAACCTTATACCAGATGACTGTAGCACAGGAATAAAAGGGCTAATGGATGGTCTCATTCATGGGTCTGGCAAACTGTCACTTTGATCTGCTTGTACATATTTATAACCAAACCCTCGAAACAGTTTGAGAAAATCCTAACAAAATCTTTGTAATGAGACGTGTATGTTTCACCGGAGACTATATATTGTGATGGTATGAATTACCCAGGCACTTGGCCAGGAGGAGGTAAAGCTCAGTTAAGAAATTTTTATGGGGTTGAGAGTGACTGTCTGGTAGACCTTTTCTTACAGAGTAAAACTGACTGAAGCAAAGCCTTGCGCCCAGCTGGGGAGCTTGTGTCATCTCTCCTAGCTGGTGACTGGAGTTCATCGTTATCTGACTTTAGAAATGACCTAAGAAGATCCAAATTTGTGGTCACGTTTGATAGGGCAGGGGGGGAGGGAGGGAGATACTTTTTTTTCTTTGCGTTAACATGCTGAAGCGCTGCTTTTAAAAATAGGTGAAAGGCAAAAATAAATTTGGACACCAGTCAATAAATAATCCACTGCTTTTATTGCTGAAAAATAGCTTGTCTACAAGGGAGACAAGTCAGGACAATATTAATGAAGCTATTGAAAGACAAGAGTTCATAAAGGAGGCACCAGGATAATCTTATTAAATGACTTTGGCTATCTTGTACAGCATCCCTCCTCAGGCCTTGAATTCTTGGTTATGAATGGCATCAGGAGGATTTGAAAGGACTGAATTTTCTTAGGTCAGATTAGTTTGAGATATTTATGAAGGATTTAGACAAACTACTGGTTCTTTTAGCACAATTTTGCTAATGAGAGACAAGTACCAAAACCAGAGCAACTGTTTTGTCATCCTCAGAGAGATTTCTAACACACCGTGCCTCTGTAAGCCACAAATTCGTGTACGGTGTGCATCCTTCCAAGAATACCTCATTGCAGGCCAGGTGTATTTTACACTTGCTTGGGAAGACACAGAGATAAGTTTCATTGGCCTATATCGAAAAACAAGCAATTCTGTCAGCTGTGGAGTTCATGCAGCCCAGATTCCTGTGGATTTCAGTCCTTTGCCTTCCTCTTCAAGTTCTCTCTTTCCTCTCCTCCCATTCCAGTGATGCCACTCTGTCCCCTGTGCCCCACCAGGAGCCAGGGGACACCTGCACGCTCTGCATTGCCTCTGTGCCCTGCGCTCACTTCCCTGGAAGTGAAGGACAGACACTTTCTCTACAGCAGGTCACTAATTTTGGTCTCTCAGCTTTATCCTGATCCTTTTTCATATATTTTTTTAAACAATTTAATTGCCTTGGAAGTACATATTCCTCTGGACCAACAGTTCAGGAGCTGTTAATGAGGGATGGATACTGACAGCACAACCCGCGTGCCTGCCGGCTGTTGACTGTCACCTAGAAGATAATCTTTGTCTGATGGGGATGTGGAAGGTGTTAAATTTGGCAGAGCATTGTAACATGTGGTGCCGAGAACCACAGGGATGGACCACTGATCCCACCTACTTCTTTGTGCGGACTGGAGCATAATCGTATTTATTCTGCATGAGCCCATGTAGAAAAATAAATCAGTAGCCTCTTTTATTTTAGCTTCCTGGAAGTGTTTGGCTGAGGAGCAGCATCTTCTTCAAGTTGAGAAATTGCCCAAAGATATCTGGGAATGGTGCCATCAAGCTCTGTTTTCTGAAAATTTGAAATATTATTCCTTTTTCTATCTATGCTGGTCATGGAGTGTGTGTTTTTTGTTTTAAGCTGTTCTGTCCTTAAAACATTTGTACCCTCAAGCTTCTATCATCTGATGCATTTTGTTGAAGTATGTCTTTATTAAACCTCAAATGCTCTGAAGGGAACAAGCAGTGACAGGAAGGTCATATTATGTAAAGTTGTTCAAAGAGAGTACAAAATAGTGTAAAAAATTCATAGTATGAATGGACTTGGGACAAAACAAGCTGCTAGTTAGGCGGTCTCAGGGTTTCTAATGTGATGATACGGTGCCTAAAGGTAACATAAGATTTTTGCCTTTTTTCCCATGAAAATATCAGAGTTTTTAGGGATGAAGAAATCGAAGGCACTTGAAACCAAGCTACAGTAAAACACACTGCACTCTTGGCAGAAATCATCATATGTTGACCGTATGACTTTGGATTGTATGCGTGACCACACGTTTTGTTTTTTAAAACTGAGTTGTCTGGCTCTTTTTTTCAGTAATCATCATAACTTGAAGGGGAATTCTTTTGCACTGCAGAAATTATGGACTTGCTATGTAGTGGATTAGCTGGGGTGAAATTATTGTATATAAATGTAACATTAAAGGGTCCTCATTCTCAGAGATGGAGGAACAATAGTTTTAATGGGCTGGGCTTATCATTGCAATAAATCATTTGATCAGACTTCAGCAAAACTTTGTGCTGTGGCTCAAATGAAGGAGTTCGCAGAAACAGTTTCAAGAATAATCACATTTCTCCACTATCAGATCAAGAGCATTCAGTTGACCTCATGCCATCATGTGTGAATGAACCATTTGTCTGTTTAAGAAGTAACATATAAAAAGGTTTTGTGGAGTGAGAAGTGTAGTTACAGAACAGTTGATATGGGGTGGGAAAAGTGATTCATTGACTTCTCCATGCAAGTTTTGTGGTTGGGTGTGCTGTTAAAGTGCAGGGTGGAAAAACGTCTTAAAAAGGCAAAGCAAACTAAAATACAAGTGGCGTATGGAATCTCTAAGTGGGCATATTGGGCATATCATGCCTGAAGGTGGTGCTGGAAGGTGGAAAAAGTGAGCTACAATTCACAATGCCATAAATATTTATGGTGATCGGTACTCAGAAGTGGCTGGCATTGTGGCCCTGTTGCGACTCCTTTACCTTAAAATTAGCAGTATGGCAAGAAAAATGGGTGCATTCCTAAGAGTTTTTATTACTGTAGCACCCAGAAATCAAGAGGTGGGACTTTTCATATGTAGCTCTCAACATATAATCTAAGACAGCCCTTGCCTCTAATAATTTACCATATGAACATAAACCAGAAAATGGTTGGTAGACCTTGAAAATGGAGGAACATAGCTGCAGAGTCGTAATGCGCTTTCAGAGCATTATCTTTTAGGGTCACAATAAACCTGCTGATAATGTAGCAAAAACAAACCCAAACCATACTCTCTGAGGATGCTGCAGGCCTTTTGGCCAGCTGCAGCGAACCTTGACTTCTGGAGCAGGGAACTGAGATTCGTCAGGAGGTGGCACATCCTTCACCGTCCCTGAAAATCCAGCCAAACTCAGTTAAATTATGAGCAACAGAAACCCAGTGACTTGTTTGAGTCCTTGTCTCTCATTCTCGTTACCATTAGCCCCAGTCTCAGTGCAGTTCCTGGTCCAACCTCCTTCCCCTCCCTCTGCCAAACGACTTGCAGCCACGCGGATCTGCTGCGCTTTTCTAGCCTCAGCCTGTATAGCCCTGTGCAGTCTAGTCTTCCCCGCTGCTTTGAACCGTGGTTTGCCTTTCCTGGCCCGCACTTCACTCCTTATTTTAGCGCACTCCTCCGCTTCCCACCTGAGCCGGTTTGTTAACCGCATTTAGACCAGATGGCTCCCCCCTCCCAGCTCCTGGGACACCGGCCACCCGCCCCCGGGAGAGGCGGCGTGCCCGGGCTCTGCTCCACCGCTTGCCCCCGCGCTGGTGTGGGCTTACGGGAAAGACCAGTTTTGCCCTGGTAGTCCTCTGGGAGGATGGCACGCAGGCAGCTTGGCTGTACGCTGGGGCACTGCGTGCTCAGTCAGGAGTGTAATTTTTAGCAAGCTGAATTTCTGAGATGTTATTTTCTTTATGTCTGAAACCTGGCCAGGTTCTCTTCTTTGCCTGACTCAGAAGCCATCTCTGCCAAACTTCAATTTGCTCTTTCAAAATAGCAAGTCACCTTACCATTTCAAAGAAAGAAAGAAAAAAAAATTTCCTCTAATGTCCAAACCAGTATTTTTTATAGTATTTTATTTAGAAACAGTTGAACCATTTTGACTGATTTTTTTTTTTCTTTTCTTTAATAATCAGCCTGAGGCAAACATTCAGCAGAGGCAGTGTTACTCCAAATGGATAATGTTTGGCAAAGCCAGAAGCAACTGTGTCCTATAATGCAACGTGTCAGTCAACCTTACTGGGCAATGCTAGAAGCTTTTTATAAAAGAACAGGCCTGAAGAAACATAAATTTCCATGTCATACAGTTCAGGATTTTAGGGGATCGTACAAAGAAGGAGCAATGAACATTATGCCAGTTGAACTGAAAAAATAAATTAAAAGCTGCAAAACCATGATGCTTTATATCTGCTTTGTTCTTATTTTATAGGGCAGCTTGAAATTTCAAAGCTATCCTGCCTGTGACTTTTTAAAAGCTTTTTATTTCCTGAGGCAATTTAGTTACTGAAACTGAGTATGAGGTGCTGTGAGTGCTCATAACTTTCAAGAAAAGAAAAAGTTGTCAAGTTTCAGGTTTTAATTAGATAAATTACTTTGTTCCCTCTGCTTAGACAGTTGTATGAAAGCCCACGTTTGGTTAGCAGGTTAGTAACACTTCCACTGTTCACAGCACAATCCTTAATGGTGTGTAGTGGGTTTTGTTAGTTCATTCCCTCCTCCCTTCATTTTATATGAAGCCTTACAAGAGGAGCAGGCAATTAGCACCTCATACCTTTCAATTTATTAGAAATTTTTTCAAAACACAGCTGTGTTTAAGCCCACCTTCCTAGCCCCAAGTGGGAGAATTCATCTTTCCCCTGCCTGAAATACTCTTCTCACCTGAATCATCCTCTGACACGTGACCCTTAGTAATTAAAATGATGGAGGCTTTCATAGAATACACATGCGAGAGTCTGATAATCTAATTAGAGGTGATGCATTTTAGTAGATTGGTTTTATACACAGCTACTAAACTCATTGCAAAGTCATTATTTGCTTCAATAGAGCCTCCCCCACTGTCCCCCAGTGCAACATTTGCTGTTACTGAGGCTGTTGCCCTTGTACCCAAAGCAAAGGACTTCCACCAATTTGGGCTGTGTCCTTTTAGAGAAATGACTGGATTCTTGGTCATGCAAATCAACAATCCTGACCAGCTGTCCTAGATTTTGCTGTTGTGGCTATAAAACTGCAGTCTGTGTGGCACAGCCCTGACCTGCTGCATGATTTTCATAGCCCTGTGGACTCTGATGGAGTGGCCTATGGCATGGACTTCAGTGTTCAGACGTTTGTCTGGTTTTTGCTCCTCCCACAACTGTACCCCTTGAGCTAATAAAATGTGTGACTTCCTCCTTCAAATCCCACCTCTTTTATATCTTTAGACCATCAGTTTTGCCATGATGGATGCTGTGACAACACATGCGTTACTATTGCTGCCTTCCCCTGTGCGACAGCTTAGTGACACAGCATCAAAACACAACTGGGGTGGAGAACAAGGTCTAAAAGCATCTTGGCCAATCTTTGCTATCATGGTCCCAGAGAATCATAAATGGCTTTCCATCTTCATATATTCCTCCCAAAAAGCAGTTCATTCTGGTTCAGCACTGGCAGTTGAAATCACAGATGGTGTTTTTAAACCACCTGTTTAAATACAGCTCTGGCAAGCTTCCCCCTTTTCCTGGAAGCCACGTCATTTATGTTCAGTGTGGTGGCAAGTTCCCTCTCCCCATCCCTAGTCATGCAAGCTCAGACCTGCCAGTGCTGCTCTCCTGGCTCCTTCTCCCTGGGTCTTTAGTTCCAATGTGTGCAAAAATCCCTGTCCCTTTCCCCAGACAGTGAGACTGAGAAGTAGCATCCTTGTTGTACAGGTGCGGTTTTGAGAGAGAGATAGCACATAGCTGGCTTGTCCAAGTACATGCAGAAAATCTACAGGCCAAGAGTTGTATTAGCCCAAGTCCCAGGCCAGCAGCATATGTACAAAGCTGAACTTCATACCTTTCTGTGAATCTGCAATGACTTCCCTTTAGATAAATGCAGCACCAGTACTGATATTTTACAATGTTATGTCTGCCTTCACTCTCATCTGTGTCCTTATCTTAAAGCCTGACACTATTGGCTTAAACTGGACCTGATGCACACTTTCCTCCTCCTTCTTCTCTCCCAGCTGGTATTTCTGAACACCTGGTTTCATGGTAGTTCTCAGTTTAAACCATGACAAAGATGCTCTAAAATTAGCATCTTTTTTAGGACCTAATCCAGCAATCATTTGCTACCAGGTGTACTGCTTAATGCCTTGACAAGTCTCATTTCAGGAAAAAAAACAGCGCCTGCAAATGTCTCATAGTTCCATGTTTTTCTGGTGACTCAAAGTGGCATTAATCTTCAAGTGCAGAGTCACTAATAAGAGACAGTGTTTTCCTTTTAAAGCACCTGAAATACGCTATTGCTTCATTTCTGGTTGGAAGGTGGGCTGCTGAGAACTACTGTCAGCTCTTGTTTGTTATATTGTAAAACTGGTGAAGTGAAGCATAGTTTTGCAAATGGACTTGTAGATAACTTGCATGGTATATTCATAAGGGAAGAGTTAGAGCATCCCTGTATGTGGACATGTATTCATGCCCAGTCCGTTCCTTCGAGCTCTATACATCATGCAAAATGAAAGACTATGTTGCCAAAATAACCTACTATAAATACAGACCATGTGACAGCAGCTAGTTTGGAGAAGTGTGTACGGCCTTTCTGTCTCTTTCTCACCAGTTCTACTGTCCATGGATTGCAAGTGGTCAGGAAATAGATCCTCTCCTTGTACCTGCAATGCTTTTTATGTAAAATATGCTCTTATCCGTCATAGTCTGCACATCACTTTTCTGTTCATAAATTCTGTATTGGCAGCTTCCCTACTAGTGAGAATTCATGTTTATACACCCAAGTATCGCCAGTGGTTAAACACATGGATGTTGAGATATAATGTATGCTCAGAAAATGAGCTGGATTTGGTTGGTGGGACTGAGCTGGCTGTAACTCAAGAGCATATATGGTACAACACGTGTCTGCTTAGTGTCAACCCCATACCGGTGCAGTTAAGGAAACCACTTGGCCAGCGTATGCAATTCCAAAGCATAAAGCCAGACTCCTTCTCTCCTTTTGCCAGACAAAACCTGTGAGTCACTGTCTGGTAAGACCAGCAGGGTTTACTAGCAGACGCTCACGCCCCCAGGGCCTCAGACTGGCATCTGGAGCTGCCCCAAGGGAACAAACCAACTATCCCAACCTCCCTCAAAAGCTCCAGTGACCTGTGCCAGGGCAGACTGTATGTTCAGGTCATAAGGATGCAGCTTGGTAACTCTGCAGTTCATGGTCTTAATATTTTCTGTAGCTACCTACCAAAAAATAATTTTATCTCAGAGCTTTTCTCTCAGAGGCAAATCGTTTTTCATCAGCTTCTGTTAAGCCTTTTTTTTTCAGTTCCAGTTGTTCCTTGCACAGAAATTAAATAGTCAAAGCAGTTGTATATATTTAACAGTAATCCCAAGTGAAAGAAATTCTTTGCTTTTCATCCCTGTGGAAGAAAGGGATGTGGGGACTCTTCCACATTCCTCATCTCAACCTCTTCCCCTCACCTATGCATTTTTCTTGCATTTTGCAAGAATCTGCTTTTCGGATTTCTCCATGAACTTGGCTCTTGATGCTGTAGCGAAATCTGTGTGGGCAGACCCTGCTGATGCAAGGAGTCCCTTTAAAATCAACAAGGCTGGATGTGAAAACATGAGCGCATCTGTGCAGACCAACATGCAAGGCGGGGGCCTTCCTTCCTTTCATACCTGACAGATCGGTGGGCAAGATTTTTTATAATCAGTTGCATCTGCTTGTGTTACATCTGCTCAAGACAACTTATTTTTGTAAGAAATGGTACAATAGTCTCCTTATTACAACAAGGCAGGTGGGCTTAGTCTGTTCATGTCAAGATATGTTTTGTATGGAGAAGTCAATGGAATGGTGAAGGATAAGGATAAGGATAAGGATACATGCTTTGTGCTTCTGCCAGGTTATTGGGTTTGCTGTTAGGTGTTGTATAAGTGTGTGTGTTCCTAACTGATTGTGGGGACACAGAAAGAAGAGAGCTAGGTGTTGTCACAGCACATAGCCAGGACAGTTTAATAGAGAAGAAAGGGATGTATTTAAACAAATAGGGAAGGGACACAGCAATCAAATGGCTTGCCTAGTATAATGCAGAAAGCTTTTGTAGCAGGAACTGAGGAGAAATCTCCTGTGTCAAAGTTTAAAACTTTTTGAAGATCAGCTCATTTCTAAGTAAAATAGAAGCTAAATTATATTTTCTTTTAGTAGTCTGTAATACCATACATTTATGACTGTATTAAAACTCACAAAATTACAAACCATGAAAGGAGATGCAGAAGGGGAAAAACATCTTCAAATTTCTCTATTAAAAGTACCTGAATCTACAAAATTGAGATTTTTACTTAATGAGCTTTAAACATGGTAGTAGAATATATAACTTGGTCTTTGAGGCTGCCATTTTGAATGGCGCTCATGATGGCATGAGTTAAAAAATTTTAATGTCTGACCAGTCCAGGAGGAATTGAGGACTACCTTCTTGCTTCCAGTGGTGAAATGCTCCTTCTCCAAAATGTGCACTGCAAAATTTTGTACATAGCAGCCTTGTAGGACAGGAATTGGAGGGGAATGAAGACAATTATTATGGATAGCCTAGTAAGATTCATGTTTGCGAGATATGATTGATCATGCTGTACTTGATATGGGGAGTAAGTGAGAAACCTCTGGTCTCCAGGAATGTCAATATATTGCTTTTTATGGGTATCCTGATCATTCTCAGGAGACAGAGATGAAAAAGAACTTGGCATTTCCATTAAAAAACAATCTGCAATATGAAAATCCTTGGCATACCCATTGAGATAATGACAGGCTTTCATGCTGCAGTGAACTACAAATAATCCTCGTTCATGTGATCCTGCTCAAGCTGCAGCCTCACACCCTTCCTCAGTGCATGGGACCAATTGAGATGCTGAGGAGATGTTCACTCTCTGTTCATTGCCATTGCTTGCTGTGATGTATGAGCTGCTTCATGCTGATGGAGGGAGTGCGAGGACACTGCTGAATGAGCTTGTCTTTACTGTTATCACTCAGGCCCTGTGGGGGCTATATTTTTCTCAGAAGAGTGAAGGCTAAGAGCACAGGCCATGAACTTGTAGGTGGCAGCTCAAAAACACACAGACATTTTGTAGGTATGTGTGCCTCGGTGTATTGCTGATGGCTGAAAACAAGCTCACTCCAGCTTAATGGGAGAGGAAGAGAGGAGAAATCCCTCTCTGCTTTTGCACAGAGGAATGACAATGTGCCCGCTGACGGTATTTATACAGAAACCACCTTCCAGACTCAGGAGATCAGAGCATGGAGCACAGACCCTTCCTTCACACCTCCCTTTCTGGCTGTTTTCTTGATAACCTCTACCTCAGCATAAAGGCAAATACAAATACATGGCAAGTACATGTGAATTGATGGACGTCCCCTTCAAAGTGTATCGGTCACCGAGTAAAACGCTGTGCTAGGCATTTTGTTCCTACCCCAGAAAACTGTTGTGCTGCTTAAGAGGGTTCAAGAGGGAATGTGAGACTGTTACAGGGTCTTTTATTGAAGGAAATGGCTGATACCCTACGCTTTGGAATTTATTGATTTTATATGTGTCTGTATCGTTTTGTATGATTTTTAATAAAATATGAGAACCTAGTTATCATATTACCATATACCGTTACTGATGACACGATCTCCAGTATTAAATACATGTATTCATATATGTGCACACACATTCTTGTTTTACTGGTGAACACTGTTGTTCTCACAGTCAGTTGCCATGGCATTGCATGCCTATATTAATAATGTAGGGTAATAGGTTGAGGAATGTAACTGCACATGCTCACAGTTGCAGATAAAACATTTATACATTGGACTTTAATTACAAACAATAATTTACCATTTTCTGGCCTTTTGTCAGAGAACTTAAAAACCTTTGTGCTTTTTAGGAAGCATTTTAGGTAGGGCCCAATAAGCGCAAAAAAGTACATTGAAGATTGCAGTGGCACTTTGTGATAGGAAGATGCAGGTGTGGTTATGGTTTAGTGGGGTAGGAGATGAAGGCAGGATCTAGGTGATTTGGAATTACATAGCAAATTTTATTTTGGAGGTGAAAATAGAAGACAAATGTCTGCCATCCAGGCTGAAAATTGCAAGTCCATCTTTTTTCTGAATTGAGTATGCTACAAATTTATCCACAAGCTAGGATGTTTCTGTCTTTAGCTGAAACAGACAGCCCTATAGAAAATGGAAAATGAGTCTTCACTGTTTCACTTGAAGACTGAAGACAAACGGGTTCACCTGATGAGCATAAATTCACTTCTGTGACTGATTCATAAAGTCTTGTGCTACATATTTCTCTGATCTTGAAAAGCAAAGGGTAAACCTGCAACTGTTTGTGCTGCACTTAATCTAACTGAATTCAAGATTAATTGGTTGGGCCAAAAGAACCTGCTGGACCACAAAGTATGCAGAAATGTCTTATCAGTGTATTTGACATTTAAATCCTGAGGCTTGTTTATGTTTTAACACTTAGAGGGGCAGTGTCAGTACAGCCTTGAAAAGTTCAAAGGAATTATATTAAATTTTTTAAGCATTAGGCAAATGCTGGTCATCAGGTATCTTTAGCTAGCTTGAGAAGTTAGATACTTTTAGGACAATCTTACGTGGGCTATTTTGGGATTTCTGCATTGAAGTCCAGCTCTAGATCTAGTCATATTTAATTTGAAAGCATTAAAAATACTACCTTTATTTTATTTTGCTATGACGTATAAGCAGCAAGACTCAGTTTTGGATCCAAGGTTCTCCACAGCTTTATCCTGACAGCCCTGATGGACAGCTTTCATGACATTTTCCATCCCACAGGGAAAAACTTTGCCCTTTTCTAGTTTCCTGAGGTGGCATCTCCTCCACTCCCCAAAAACCTACCTGGGAGAAGTTCAGATAGGACAGCAGTGATGATGAATGCACTCAACGTGTCTTGGAAGGTACTTTTTGCCTTGCAGGATTGTGTTCATAATAAACAAACAGCAGCCTTGATTTAAAGAAACAGTGAAGTCTCTCAGCAGCTTCTACAGTCTCTGCTCCATTAGTTTTCTCTCCTGATATTGGCTCACAGAACCACCCCTATCTCTACCTTTGTATCTGTTAAACAGCTTTTTCCAACTGATTATAGCCTGAACTTAGCACATGATTTGATGGGTCCTGCAGCTGCTTAGGTTGTAAGTGCAAAAATTTGGCTGCCCATCACTAATTTTTTTGAAATATCAATGAAATAAAAGTAGTTATCAAAAAAGAGAAGACCAAGAAAATAATTCCTCCTCCTTTCATATTAGAGCAGAAGACTGTTTTGACTTGGCATAGCTCACAGCATCAGAGGGTTATATTTCTGACAGCTTACTCAGCAAATGAACAACAGATGAACATAAGCTGTCAGTGAAATAACCACCTGGTTCGTTGTTCAGAGGTAATGTGTTGAGAGTTAATGTCTACTGCTTGGGGCATCTGTCACGGAGGACATTAAGCTCCACAGGGATGGTACCGCCTTACTGTTTTGCAGTAGATAAAGAGGATGCTCCTATGCTTCTCATTCTCTTCTCCTCTGCACCCATCCTGCAACTCAGCTTCCACACTGAAGGGAAAGTGGCTGCAGCAAAGAACAGAGAACAAAGTGGAGGTCTGGAGCGTGTCACTTTGTAGACTGTTTTCTCTCTAGTCCCAGGAAGTATTTCACAGTGCAGCTGAATTAGCTTTATGTGATATATAACTTTTTGCTGATGGAAGGAAAGATATGTCTTTTTCGTGTCTTCTTTAAGTCTTTGTCATAAACATGATGATGTATGGATAGAAATTGTGTTCATAAGCCCTGTGTACAATCAGGTCTTCAAACATTGCCCTGTCCATTCTTGTAGTGGCTCCTGCTAGTGTTGGCTGCCTACAAGATGCGCATAAAGCCATTTCTCAGCTATTCAGGAATGCTGTCAGCAAAGGATAACATTGCTTATGGGACAGCAAAAATAAAAGTTACAATGCCTGACCAAAAGCTACCATCTCAGAGAGCAAAATTGCAGTGCAATCTCTCAAGCAGATGGATGATAATTTTGTGTGGTTTTGTGTTTAAAAGAAAAGATTTATTTAATTCATCAAGGACATTGTACCTGATAACAGATGTAAGGGTAACAGCAGATGTCATGTTTGAGTTCTGTTCCCACTCCTTCTAATACTGCAACTTCTGAATAGAAAAGTGAAACCAAACCTGCAGCAGTAATAGTAGCTACTTTTTTCAACTGGGAAATGTTGCTTAAACTGCAGGCAGTTTATGAAAGAGAAAAACATGATTTTAAATAGCTAAGACATTTTTGAGAATAATTCCTTTAAAATATTTTCTATTGGAAGCATCCAGTATGTATAGCATAGTGCTCTGGCAAGAGAGGTAAAGAGGTAATGTGAAGATTGTATCTGTTTAGATGGGAGATACTCTAATTGGTACATGATGTAGAACTTGGAAAAATGAAAATAAATTAATAAAAGATAATGGAGATTGAGATTCTGTAAGATTTCTTAATCCTGAAGTAGCTTTTGAAAGAGAGTAAAGAAACCCTGGTGTCTGAGCATATGCACTATTAAAAAAATCAGCATTGCCAGGATTGGGAAAGAGATGACCAGTAAAGAGAGATTTCTGTGATTATTTGTTAATCACAGAATCAGTATCTGAACTGTCAGATCATCTTTATGGCAGGAGTATACTGCCTGAGAGCTAGGAGCGCACGAGCATATTAACTTTCTCTTTTTTCAGCCTATGACTTCTTGACTGTTTTCATTCTATGTCTCTTCATGTTATGAACATCAATTTCCAGCGCTTGGGTAGGATCAGCTGAGAAGCATGATTATGGGCGATGTTGCGAAACAGCTTTCTGCTCTCTATGTGTAAGATCTGCTTCTGGCACTTTTTTGCTTGGCTGTTCTCAAGAGATGCAAAAGTGGCATTTTTGCCTTTGAACTTCTAATGCACTAGACATGAGTAAAGTACTCCACATGAGTACTCCACATACCTAGCAGGTCTTTGTGTGCCTTGGCTTAGCTGCTGATAGCCACGCCAATGTGTGTATTTCTGCAGTGCTATTAATAATTTTATGTGGTGGCTTCCCCAGAGAAGACCCCAGTGACCAGGAGAGCCAACAAAGTCAGAAGCTTGGGTGGGGCTTCTTGTAAGGAAGGAGTATTTCCTTCTCTGCAAGGGTGAGCGTTTCAGGGGGGAGAGAGGTAACATGATATTTTGTCTGTTGCTTGGTGGTGTGTTTGACCGCAAGTTGTAAATTACAGGGTTTGGGCTGTAGTCTGCAGTCTGCTTGGAGACTACATGTCCTCAATGGGGCAGGCATTTTGCAACCTGTGGTGAAAAGGAAGTATTCAGCAGACCGTTTGCTGGGACTGAGGAGAAAAACGGGCTGACCCAGGCAAAATGATGAAAACTCCAAGAAGCCCAAGAGCAAATGAGAGCTGTGGGGGGATGGAAGGATTTGTTCTTTTTCTTGTGCCTACCTTCAAAGACATGGGGAACCCAGGGGGGGATGATAATCACTCCTAAAATAGCACTGAAGAAGCCTGGACCGCTGCAGGGACAACAGAAATGGCTGGGAGCTGGGGCTGTAGGTGTTGCATTGCTGTTGAAGGGGACTATCTGTGGATGAATCCCCAGCTGGAAGAAGAGATGTGAAAGCTTAGAGGGGAGGCCTTGTGCGTTCACACTGATACCTGGGGGAGAGGGTGAGCTGCCTACACAAGCCAAAACTTGTAAATGCCTGTTAGATAACACAGCAAAGAAACTGATCCATGGAAACAAAGATTGAAAGAAATAAGCAAAGGGAGAGAAAGGTTGACGGGTGAGAATGAGAGATGTGGAGCAGGCTTTCTCCAGGGTAAAGCCTAAAGCCAAACTTAAAGTTTTCAAGTAAGGAGGTATGATGTATGCGTGTATGTATTATATCCTGGGAATTGCATGGCCCCCAAGCTTCTCTCTTCCCCTGATGCAGGAAAATTGCTGCTGGGATACAGATTAATAGCAACAGTTCCTTAGACTTGTGCTATGTATAGCAGAGCTCAAAAATGTCTCCTTCCCACACCTCCACCTGCCAGCCAGACACATCATTTCTACCAAAATGGTGACAATACAGAGGTGGATGAACACAGTAAGGGGTGAAGATACTACGGCCTTTTATGAGTACCCCAGTCTGTACCTGCTCTGTGTCACATCACTCCTGTCCCTGCTGCATCCCTTGCTACCAGACCCACAGTGTGCTGTGGTGCCCACAGAGCCCAATGCGGGGCTAGGAGTCAAGTCTGCTGCTGGTGGAGACTTCTTGCAACCATCCTGCCAAACATGTTTACCATGAGGTCCCTCCCAGTCTGAATGGTCTGAAAGGCAAGTATATCCTACGGTCAGAAAAGGGGATTGGATAGCCAGGGAACCCATTTTGCCACAGATCCTCAGTTAGTCAAGGTAGTGAAGATGAGGGTTAGCTAGGAAGACAGCAGAAGGACCTCAGAATACTGTCCAGCTGAGCAACGAAAGGCAGGGGAAATTCAATGCAAAGGAAAGTAAAGCAATCCTAACTTTGTGCATAACAAAAAGATTCTAGAGTTTTATTATTCGGGATATTGGTGTGATATCAATAGACAGCCCTATCAAAATGGCAGTTCAGTGCTCAGTAGTGACTAAACCAGCAAAATCCAAATGTTTTAGAACTATTAAAAAGGCTTGGAGAACAAAACAGCAGGTAATAATTATGCCCTGTATAAATTTGTAATATCTCTGTCTCCAGAATATCATGTGAAGTTCTGCTCTCCTTCCTCCACCTCAGGAGGGTATGGAGTTGGAGAGGGCTCAGAGAGCAGTGAGAAGGATCAGCACACAATTTCCATAGGAAGAATGATTAGATAGACTAGGAATCTTTAGGTATTAGAAGAGATGACTGTGGGAGAGGACAACAAAGATCTATACTGTAACAAAAGCAAGAGAGACATAGAGAAAGCAAATTAGGACTGACTATAGGCGAGACCCTGAAGGCACCAGTTAGTGTTAATGGCCCAGATGAGCCCCACCTGAGCTTCTCACAAACGCTCTGCCCGTTGGCCCAGGAGCCCTATTTAAGCTCAGGGGGAGGTCTTGTTTGTCCCTGCTTTGAGGGTGGTGTTTTTTGGTGGACTCTGGTGCTATGCTGCAGGTAGTTTGTCTCCAGTCCTCCCTTTGGTCCTCTATCCTGGACAGACCTGGGACCTACATGGTAGCCCTGTTTCCTGCTGGACCTGACTCATCATTTTGCCTTGTCTTTGCTGTTGATGGACACTGTCACTAGCCTGGCCTTGCTCACTGTGGTTGTCCTCAGCTCCAGGCTCATCTTTCTTCATGGATCAGCCCTGTTCTTGCTGCTCACTGTATCTGGGAAGTTGGGTGAGTAGTTTGGAGAGATGTTACCACATAGTTATCTGGTTCTTGAATTCATTCATGGCTGTGTACACCTGTGTGCTGTTAGTCAGGATGCTGGCTGAGATGAATGTTTGGTGTAGACATCTCAGCAACCATTTGGTCAAGGAGTCTTGCATTTTGGAGTTTTCTAAGCTTTACCTCAAGTCTATATTTAAGGAAATAAATAGGATGCATTTCAATTTTTGTGTTTTGGTGCAGTGCTTCTAACAGCTTCTTTGAGAATGTGACTTCTTCATGTAAGAAGACATCTTCTGAAGTCTTACTTAACTTCTGACTTTGGTCTGTTTTTTCAAGCAGATAGTACTCATTCAAATCCTATTTCATCTGGCCTGCCACTTGACTAGGTTTAGTAATTCACAAATAGCTTGTAGGAACTTGTCTCCAAAATTGTTACTTGTCTGCTAAGTTTTGTTACACTGATTAGATGTTTCTTAAATATTAATGGAAGAACTAAGTGCAGAGGAGATGAACACCTTGAGAAACTAAGAAGTGGGGTAGAACTGGATGAATGAACTGTTGGCTTCTGGTCCACCTTTGGTCTGCTTCTAAGCATGTGGAAATGCTGGTTTATGTAAGATCACTAGAGTTGCTCAGATACTAGTTAATAGAAATGTCTTTTCTATTACTAGACTAGAATAGTTAATAGAAATGTCTTTTCTATTACTAGACTAGAATAAACATAGATGGAAGTATTTTAATAACAACAAGGTGCCAAGCTCTAATGCTTAATGTGAAGCACTTAGCTGACAGTGGACACCTGCTAATTGGTTTTATGCATTTTAACTTCTTGCTGTTATGTTTGCTACATGTCTCAGTCAAATTTTATCTTTGTGCCTTTTAATTGAAACTTCCTGCAGAAATAGATATTTTATATCCTCCTTGAGGAAGGAGGGGGAAGGGAAGGTGTTTATCAACTTAAGCATTCTCTTTCAATGTAACAAAATGGTACAAATGCTCCTTTTTTGGTTTTATTCAGAAGTCAAACCTCTTCCTTAAGTCTCCCTTAAGAAGTGAAGGTTTTCTTGGCTGGGATAATGAAATGTAATGTCCAACCATGTGAACAGTTAGTACACCAGGATGGGTGTTGTATACTAGGAGGACTGGATCCCCCAAGCTGTTGGCCAGTACCAGCAGGTAGAAAGAACAGCTACAATAATGGTAGCTTGCTTCAGGCTCATTAGGAGAAGAATGGCTTTTTCAGAACTGTGATAATCTACATAAGCATCTCAGTTGGGTTGTATAATTTCTATTTTTTGTGCTCTAAGCTGCTTTGGATATTGAGCATCTATTTAGTAGCTTTCTAGTATATTCTATTCTGAAAGGTCTTAGAAGATTTTGAGTGATTGCTTTCCCTTCTTTGAACCTACAGACTGCATTTTAAAGTAGGAGAGTGAAAATGTGATGTGTGGTTTTTTAACTCCCCAATTTAACCCAAATGAAGTAAAAAGTTTGCCTTATCAAAAGGATGCAGAGTTAGACATTCCCAGAAGAGTGTGTGTTTTCTTGTTCTTGAGGTTTTAGAAGTTGAATCCTTGAGGGAGAGAATACTACAGTCAAGTTCCTTTCCCAAGAGACCAAATGCTGCCTTATCTTCTGCACTTTTCTTAAGATTTTAAAGCACCAGCTGCTGTCTTCATTTTTTTGCCACTTGAGCTAATGATAAGTAGTTTAAAGCAATGAATCATTCATGCTGTTTTTCAGAAAGCCTGTAGTTATTTCATTAATTTCTGGATTTATTAATTTCATAGTTGCTTCTCCTGCTACAAGTACTAATTTAAAAGAACTACAATTAAATAGGGACATAGGGCTGGCCTGCTTTCCTTGGAGTTCAGTTGAGACACCTATCATCTTTAAGAACAAACTTGAGAAATGACTACTGTAAAAGATAATTTAGTGCAAGATTTTTTCCAACATGGCAATACAGTGAAAGGAGATTTAAATAAAAATTAAATGAATCTAAAAGAATCAAGCTTGAGTAATTTCAAGAAATCACATTACCATTTCAAAACAGCTTCCACTTTATATGTCAGAAGCAGGCAACAGTGCCTCCTGTGTTGATGTCTGTTTCTGAAGAGAATACAAAACACTGAGTGTCTGTAGATCATCTTTTCTCAAAGATCAAGCACCACTCAGGCTGTAGTAGACTCCATAGTTTGCTGAATACTGAAATGGAAGTTGAAAGCTTTTAAGAATCTGGTCCGATGCCCCTGAGACATGTGGGAACTCTGCTAGAGACCTCACTACAGGCAGGATTGGCCTGCAAGAAGTGTTTTCCTGTCTTACATAGCCTTATTTTGTAATCTTCTACAAGTGACTTAACATCTATCCCTTTTTTGCAAGGAGAAAATTGAGCGCTTTGTTCATGAGTGTCTTGCAAGAGCTGAACTTTGTCCAGGAGTTACAAGTATTCCTGAAATATCAGATGGAAGATATATGAAAAGTGCAGTGAAAGATGCTTATTAACTTGAAATACTCTAAGGCAGCAGGCTCTGCTTGTTGAGTTTAATTAAGCATTTCCTGGGTTTTGTCCAGAACTGTTAACTGTTGCTTAGTACTTCCTGTGGGCTTATGTTTGTATCCTTGTTAGAAGGGCCATAGCATGGATTTCAAATAAAATCTCATTTTACTCATGAGTACACTCAGGCATGGAAAGACATAAGTGAGTTGCCTGAGGTCGTGTGGAAAGTCTGATGGTCATGAGAGTTCAGATCTCAATCTTCTGTCCGAAGATGAATAGCTTGTTCTTTGTCCACAGAAACAAGAAACAGGACACTTATCACTGAGGAACAGGAGCAAGTCCAGGCATTTTCCCTGCCCCTATTTTCCTAATGGTAGTAAAAGTGGATTGTGGGGTTGCATTTTATTTTTCTTCTCTGTAACATAACATTTGTGGTCTAATCCTGCAAAACTGACATGAGCAGGCCACAATCAAATTATTCAACTACTCTGTCTATAAATAGGGAGGCTTGTATTTGCCTGACTTCTCAAAGTGATTAGTCTGAAATTGTGACTCGAAGTGTAGGCTTCACTATTCTGTTAGCATGCCAGGGACACTGTGGATTTAAAACAAGAGATGTGACATCTAGGTTGCACAGCAGGGATGACTTGGACGAGTAACTGGCGTATATGTAAGGGGTGTGATCGTACAGTGCAGATCATCATTAAGAGCATCTACACCTGGAATGCAGTTGAGGTCAGGATTTCGTATTTCCTAGTGTCAGGATGATGGTGTAGCTGGGGATGCTGCTGCAGGACTTTCCTAGATCTCTGTACAGCTTTTTGTATCCCCACTGCTCTCCCTGTTTCAGTAAAGTGGTTGCTGCTTCTCTTCAGCAGGGTCTTGTTCTGTCAAGTGGAAAAGAGCTGCAGGGAACCTGGTATGGTTACTGCTGTGCAGAGGGCTTCACAGGATGGGGCTCCAGCTTCTGAAACTGTGCTCCTGTTGAACTAGGCAAGGCACAAACACTGCTAGTAACTAGGCAGTTAATACGCCATTGGCTGTTTGTTGGTACAAGGTATGCTTCTCCCCTCTATTTTAATTCAGGTCAAACAAGGTTTAGGTGTATCTTTTCTAAAAGAGCCTTGGAAAACTTATGTGGGCTTTATGATGATAAACTTACAGCCCACAGTGGCGGGCTTCCTCGGCGGCGGGAGTTGTGGCGGGCTTCCTCGGCGGCGGGAGTTGTGGCGGGCTTCCTCGGCGGCGGGAGTTGTGGCGGGCTTCCTCGGCGGCGGGAGTTGTGGCGGGCTTCCTCGGCGGCGGGAGTTGTGGCGGGCTTCCTCGGCGGCGGGAGTTGTGGCGGGCTTCCTCGGCGGCGGGAGTTGTGGCGGGCTTCCTCGGCGGCGGGAGTTGTGGCGGGCTTCCTCGGCGGCGGGAGTTGTGGCGGGCTTCCTCGGCGGCGGGAGTTGTGGCGGGCTTCCTCGGCGGCGGGAGTTGTGGCGGGCTTCCTCGGCGGCGGGAGTTGTGGCGGGCTTCCTCGGCGGCGGGAGTTGTGGCGGGCTTCCTCGGCGGCGGGAGTTGTGGCGGGCTTCCTCGGCGGCGGGAGTTGTGGCGGGCTTCCTCGGCGGCGGGAGTTGTGGCGGGCTTCCTCGGCGGCGGGAGTTGTGGCGGGCTTCCTCGGCGGCGGGAGTTGTGGCGGGCTTCCTCGGCGGCGGGAGTTGTGGCGGGCTTCCTCGGCGGCGGGAGTTGTGGCGGGCTTCCTCGGCGGCGGGAGTTGTGGCGGGCTTCCTCGGCGGCGGGAGTTGTGGCGGGCTTCCTCGGCGGCGGGAGTTTGTGGCGGGCTTCCTCGGCGGCGGGAGTTGTGGCGGGCTTCCTCGGCGGCGGGAGTTGTGGCGGGCTTCCTCGGCGGCGGGAGTTGTGGCGGGCTTCCTCGGCGGCGGGAGTTGTGGCGGGCTTCCTCGGCGGCGGGAGTTGTGGCGGGCTTCCTCGGCGGCGGGAGTTGTGGCGGGCTTCCTCGGCGGCGGGAGTTGTGGCGGGCTTCCTCGGCGGCGGGAGTTGTGGCGGGCTTCCTCGGCGGCGGGAGTTGTGGCGGGCTTCCTCGGCGGCGGGAGTTGTGGCGGGCTTCCTCGGCGGCGGGAGTTGTGGCGGGCTTCCTCGGCGGCGGGAGTTGTGGCGGGCTTCCTCGGCGGCGGGAGTTGTGGCGGGCTTCCTCGGCGGCGGGAGTTGTGGCGGGCTTCCTCGGCGGCGGGAGTTGTGGCGGGCTTCCTCGGCGGCGGGAGTTGTGGCGGGCTTCCTCGGCGGCGGGAGTTGTGGCGGGCTTCCTCGGCGGCGGGAGTTGTGGCGGGCTTCCTCGGCGGCGGGAGTTGTGGCGGGCTTCCTCGGCGGCGGGAGTTGTGGCGGGCTTCCTCGGCGGCGGGAGTTGTGGCGGGCTTCCTCGGCGGCGGGAGTTGTGGCGGGCTTCCTCGGCGGCGGGAGTTGTGGCGGGCTTCCTCGGCGGCGGGAGTTGTGGCGGGCTTCCTCGGCGGCGGGAGTTGTGGCGGGCTTCCTCGGCGGCGGGAGTTGTGGCGGGCTTCCTCGGCGGCGGGAGTTGTGGCGGGCTTCCTCGGCGGCGGGAGTTGTGGCGGGCTTCCTCGGCGGCGGGAGTTGTGGCGGGCTTCCTCGGCGGCGGGAGTTGTGGCGGGCTTCCTCGGCGGCGGGAGTTGTGGCGGGCTTCCTCGGCGGCGGGAGTTGTGGCGATTAGGCCTGGATAGACATATGTGCTACTTGCATAGTGTTAGTTGTTACTCTTGTGTTCAGGTAGGTGCTTTATCTGTGTGATTCTGTATTAGGAAGGTTCTTGTTTCAAAGTTATGTCTTTAGATACTAGTTTGCTGTGAAATGGTCTTTCATTTTGCTATAGGTTCTGTTGTCTGTTTTGGTAATACCTGGGTTTTGTATACTTTATGGGTGATAAATACAAAAGTAGAAACTCTGGCTGTATTGTAGTGTTCAATTTATTCACTGTACCTTTCTGTGATTCTTAATACTTCAAATCATTTTGCTAGTTTCTAAGAAAGAACGGCTTTAACTTTCCTTGCAGCTCCAAGCCCTGCTATTGCTAATTTATTTCTATTGCTAGGCCTCTGATGTGTTCTGCTGGATTTGGTGTGGCCATCAAATGTACTGTTGCTTTGTCTGTCTGCACTGCCTTTTGCTGAGAGCAGGGGCAGCAGAACGGATGTGTCCATTTCATTCCTCCAGTTACGTTTGGCATTTTAATGTGCATGCGAAATCTGCCAAAGCAGTTGGACCTATCAATCTACAGTGGGGAGGTATCCTACTGAACAGGGTATTCTTTCTGTTGCTTTGTTATGCCTACTGCAGAGAGTACAGGATCAGTTTTCTGTTCTCTTGGGCACTCAGCATCTCTCCATTCCCCCTCAAACCACTTGAGGCTTTCCCAGTAAATGGTGCTACAATGTAGGCTTATGCATTATAGTATTGCCAGAGAATTACCTCATTAGTAGTATTAATTAAGGAAACGAACCTATTTGGATATGTCTAATAAAACACTTGATGCTTGCTAAAATACAGCTGATCTAGACAGACTGGTATATGAGATGGAGTACTGTTCTGTTTTTTCCTGACTTGTATCTAGCCAATGTGAATGGCTGTAGGCCCAAGTGTTCTGATAACACCAAATCTCATAGACCAGGAGACAATGAATCCTCTGAATGCATCCCAATGAAGCATTTCTCAACATCACATATAAGCAATACCTCACCCAGGTTATGCAGGAAGAGAAAAACAAAAGTATATATCTTGTACTTGAAAAGTCAGTTTCCTGCAGCCCATGTTTAAAGGATGCTCATGTCAGGTATGCTTTCATCCCTGAACTGTTGTGACTGCTATGATGTTAGTTCTCCATCCTAAAATAGGCATTAGGTCTTAATACAACAAAAGCAGCTTATTACTTTCTGAATCATATTAAAACCCACATTCCAAACAAAGGTTTGTACTCCCACCAGTCTGGAGCTGGAGTATAACTTTCTGTGGCTCTCTTTTTACAGCCAAGTATCAAGTTAGGAGTTTCATTCACCTTCAATAAATGGTTTGTTTACTGCTGGCCAGATGATAGCTATCCCAATGGATGTCTTTGTTTTATCTTTAAGTCAACACTCTTTTGCACAAGCAGTAAAAGTATCATCTAAATGAGTTACATCCCTGGAGGGATGAGCAGGAGGGAAAGCTTTGTTAAAGTGGGACCTGGAGGGGAACATGGGGACAAGCTGCTGCTTCTGTGCTCACCTCAGGCTTGATTTCCGATAAGGGTAGCCTGAGGCTAGGTCTTAGGTTTGCCAACTGGTATTTGATCCATGTAAGCACTCTGGCAGCTAAGTGAAAGAATTTTCTGGCACAAAACTCCTGTGTGGTACTGGTAGCTAGTATAGCATGGTTTGTCATTTCTCTCTGGGTATGTGTCTCTAAACACAGTAATTAGTTTTGTTAAGCTTTGCACTGTAGTAAAATGTCCTTATTTTCACTTCAGTCTTTGTGTTAAAGATGATTTCTGGGTGGCTGGCAAACTGGAGGGATTTCTTTCCCCAGGACAACGATCCTAAACAGGGTCACTGTTCTACCACATGCTGGCTGGCACTTCAGCACAAGTTTAGAGCTCCCCAAAACTTAGTCTTCAAAGTCAGAAGGACCAAGGGGAGAACTGATGAAGCAGAGTGTTACATGGGAGAGGTCTTCTAATCAAGAACATTAATTAGCACATCTGTACCATTCAGCAGGGGAGGGGAGAGAGCCTGACTCAGGGTCTCACTGAACTTGTAAGTCTCAAGCAATGTTAATTTGAGTTGTCTCTTAAAGGAGCATTGCATTTCTACCTGCAAGGTAGAGAATAGATGCATTTTATTTGAAGTTAGAGATATTTTAGCCACAAAAAAATCACAATTTCAGAGTGATAGTACTCTGAAAATGATACTGTAACTTAGATTACACCTTGTTGGCTCTTAAGATGTGTTACTGAGGGGGATGCATGATTTCTTGGCTTTAACAGAATAACACTAAGTAACCTTTACCTTATTGTGAAATCTAGGAAAGCCATGGTGAACAAGGGCAGGGAGAAGAGAACTTGATTTTAAAAAGTGCGTGTTTCAAAATCC
The DNA here is from genome assembly GCF_018139145.2 of Gymnogyps californianus. Classification (NCBI taxonomy): domain Eukaryota; kingdom Metazoa; phylum Chordata; class Aves; order Accipitriformes; family Cathartidae; genus Gymnogyps; species Gymnogyps californianus. Next base: position 110,075,165 of record NC_059472.1, on the reverse strand, counting down.
ACACTTTGCCACAACTCCTATGATCGCTAAGATGCCAGCTTCAGAGACATATGAACATGGTTAGCTTTATACCCAGGAGAGCTGTTAATAGCAACAGTTTAAAAAAAAACTAATTGAAGAGGGCATTAGGAAAACAGGCACAACAGGATAAAAAATTGGGGTGGGGGAGATGCCTAGCATCAATCTTTTTTCAGTACTTGAATTGGGTGGATAAAGGCTAAATATACTCAGGTTTTTGGAAACCTAAAACTGTCCTGTTAACTTGCAGCAATTTCTGTTTTGACTTGGTGAGAAAAACCTGCTAGCTCTTTGCTGTCACCCCACATAGGTCTAGCTTGCTTTATTTCTAATAACTGAATATTCTAAAGCAGCAGATTTGGTCTTCTGCTCTACTTATCAGTTAAGATGTACTTGGCCAAGATGAAAGAAAATTGGCAGAAGTATGTTTATGGAGGAGGGATTTCAAAATGAATAAATAAAGAGATTTCAAAGAATAATCCAACATGCTTTAAGCTTTGGGAAGGGAAGAGGCTTCCCTCTTGAGTGGTGTGATCAGGAATGTGGAGATGCTTATGGATGCAATGTAATTTAAATGTAATGTTATTTGAAGTGCTGGCAGAGACCCTGTGACCCCAAGGATCACCTGAAGAGGTCACCCCTCTATGGACATCACTGAGGCTTGTTGGATACTTTCTCTTCTGTTTGGACAGCTCCTTATTGCAGGACCCTCAGAAAATAAACTGATATTGCCATACCTGTGTCTTATAGTAGTCTGGTAATTCCTGTGAAAGCAATTGGATTATTTCAGTTTGAAATCATTCTCAGTTTTCTAATTTAAGAATATTAATCTACTTGGCAGGAGAAAATACTGGTCTGCAGGAAGTGAGGTGCATGGATACCTATTTTATATAACTGAAAGGCATGCAGATGCTGTAACACTGCATTATTTATTTTCTCTAAATACTTACACAAATAAGAGGAGTCTCTGCCCAAGCAGAGCTCAATAGTAAAAACCAGCTCTCAGATTCCTCTATCTTATTTCAGATTCAGGGCTTTTAAATTTGTAATTTATTTTCCTTAATGAAGCAATTGTATCAGCAGCCAGAGGTACTGTTTCAGATCAGATGTACTAAATCCTGTACATTGCTTGTGGAGCAGTAATTTCAGAGATGAACTTATTGGCATAACTCATGTACAAAACTTGAAGTTGGGGCCTTATTTCTCAGCTGTATTAAGCAGTATTGCAGACTGGTTTCACTGGAGGTGCTTCAGGCTAAGCTCATTCATGTGGGTTATCCTTGCTCACTTGGGCAGCCTCCACAGCTGCAGTGAGGACTAATTCTGCCAGTGAAGTTGTTGCATCAACACCTCAAAGGTGTGGGGATGGGACAGAGTATCCAGTGCTGGTATAGAGGGGATCCCACAGTCTCCCCCTCAAAATCCAGGGACATTCACTGTGGGTAATATAAAGGCTGACTCAGGGCAGAAAATCTCAATTGCTGCTTGCAGGGAAGCATCTGGAAGTGGACTGAGTGCTTTTTGGGTAAGCTGCAAGATGTTCCTGCTGTTCTTTCCAGTAAGGATGCAGACATTAGGAAATCTCAGAAGTAGCCCTGGGGCTGGGAAGGAAAGGGAGATGGCAACTGGGTAGGAAAGAGCCTAGTGTTTGTTATTTACTAAATGTTTCTGAGGAACTTGCTAATCTTTGGGAGAAGGAAAGCTGTGCTTGTTTCTGATGAAACACAAGTTAATGTCTAGAGTTGAGAAGGAAGGGGAGCACTTCCAGGAAATCTAATTAAACACCAAAAGGCTCACCAGCAGTAGTTTCTCTGTCTTCCTTTCAGATAGTACTTTGGTTTAGCAGTGAAATTGAAATATGATTATCAAGCATTTGTGAAAAGTCAGCCCCAGAAATCATAAGTGAGTTTAAAAATACACATACTTTTTCCCCTATTTTGTTTGACTTTGGTTTTCAGACCATAAATCATGTTCATTTGGCTTGTCCTGTCTTCTCTCTTGCAAATAAGGGCAAAAAAAAATCCCTTAAATAAAAACAAAGCTGATATTTTCACAGCAAGAGCTGCAGCTTTAAGAAAAACTGCAAATATTAAAGACTTTGAAAAATGTAAGAGCTGGGAACACAATATCAGCTGTCCACCTAAGTTCATATCTACTGCTTCATGTCTAGAATGGGAAAGCTGTCGAGGTGAGTCAGCACGGGCACAAACTGCATGGTTTGGGCAGGACTAGTCGGCAGGACTAGTCTTTCCTAGACTTCTGTGCCTGTGAAATTCCGCAGAAATGTAAAAATCTCAGATCGGAGGCAGAAAATGTTGGGCTGAAAGAAGGCAGTGTATTTTTTTCAGCTACCTTTGAAATACATGATATGTAGGAGTTGCACTTGGTAGGCTTTTTAAATAGATCTTAAATCTACTTAAAGGCAAGCTGCAAGGAGGTTTAGAAGCTATTTTTAAAACAAGGTTTTTTCTTAGCATCTTGAGCTGTTTGCCATCTAGTCACATATGCTTCTGGGGCATGGGAGAGGCTTTCTGAAGCTGTTGGCACTCTACACATCTACCTCTGGCCTGTGGGAAACACTATGTTGTCTGGATGGAAAGTTAAGCTTTAAGAAGGAAGATCTCAAATGCTTCTGGGGCTTCATGTACCTAAATACCTCTACTCCTTTTCTTTTAGTTGTTCATTCGGATACTTCCAAAGCTTATACTGTGTTCCAAGGGCCTGGCTTTTATTCTTAAAGACTTCTGGTCATCATTTATGCCTGTTATACTTGCAGTTAAGAACTACTCTTAAAATTCATGTGCATGGATAATTTATAATTATCTAAGTTTTCAGAATTATATTAATAATTCTCAAATCTTGACAGTATTTGTGAATGTTTCATTTGGAAATACTTTGATCTTCTATTTTATTTAAATAGGCAATAATCCGCGCTATTTTTCTGTGATCCCTTTGATATCTGGTTAAACTTTCTGGACTTCTTTTGAATCAAAATGTGCACTTCTGATTTCTAAAATGCAGCGAGCTACACAAATGTATTTCTTTCCCCCACTTAACTCTTTCCTGTTATCAACCTGGCCTCATGCTGCTAAGTAAATAGGGGTGCAGTCTGAACATTTGTTCTACATCCACTGTTATGACAACTGGAAGGCTTTGGTCATTATTTTATAAGGTCTTTTTCAGTCTATTTGATGAAGCCTAATATGGTCTTTCACAGAAGAAATAAAACCCAGAGGATATAACCTTGATCTTTAATTCATATCCCTTTAAAAGGGAAAAGGAGCCTCTTTCCCCCTCTTGAACACAGAAGCCTTTGCTAACCTGGTAGACTGGATGGTGAGTTAAAGTGGCAGACTGAGGTTTATCGCCTGTGTGAGGCAGGCAGATTGCCACCTCCTGTTTGCACATTGGGCACAAAAATGAACAGTAGGAGGTTGTCCATCTTTGACTTACAGCTTGATAATTATACAGAGTATTGTTTTCCTCTGGCCAGGGATTAAGGACTAGTTTTAGGAATGCTCCTGTCTGGAAAGGAACATGTGTTAGATGGGCAAAGAGGCATTTTTTGTGAAGCTTCTTATCAGCCTTGCCATTCTGATGGCAAAAGCAAGTATATATTCCATGTGTTGGCCGCGTATGTACAGTGCACAATTCAAGGAAGAAAGGCTTGAGAAGACTTCATAACAAGCAGAAGGAGTAAGGAGGGAACAGTTCCCTAGGGCTTCCAACAAGATCTTTTCATTCTTTTTGTCCACCTTGGGCAAGTGACATGCATTGTAGGAGAGGAGTCCCAAAATACTGGAGTGTATTTTAAAGCCCTGCAATGGGACCTGGCATGTGTCTGTCACAGGGAAGGTTGTGCTGTAAGGAGGAGCTTATGACTGCCACCATGGTGAGCTGGGAGCTACTGAAAATCAACATGCACCAGTCTGGAGGTACCCAACAGGATGTGTTAAGTGCAGGGCTGAGCTCTGATTCCTGCAGCTTGGATGCTTTACTTCTCATCCTAATTGGTTGGCACTCCCTGGGTAATCGCAGCCACAACTATCCTTTCTCTAAAAGCTGCTTTTTCTCCCTCTTATGAAAGGTAGGGAGAGGTGCTTGTGGGAAGGAAATACAAATGAGAAATCATGACTAATCTCTTGGATATGGCACCCACCAAGTAGGAAGCTTGGGTTCCCATCCCTGCTCCCAGAGCTACTTATTTTGCAATAAAATATTAATCAGCTAAAGCACAATCCTAGCTGAGGCTGCCATACAGGTCTTCCCCTCAAGCTCAGTGCTCTCACCACAGCCACCCACTCTCCTTGCTGGCTCAGTGGTTCTGTGCTCATCACTGCACAGCAATGCAGCTTCCTCTGGAGGAGCAGGGAGCATCTCCATGTACTGCTAAGCTGAAGCTTGGGGCAAGGTGGCTGGAAGTCCTGTGAGCAAAAAAAAAAGCCAAATGACCTGGATCTCCTGTTTCCAGGGTGAATGCTGTAGCCATCTGGGTATTTTACAAAAGGCAGCAGCCTCTCTGCTGCTGAAATGCATCTGAGGCTTTCCTTACAAGGGCCCAGATCCTTTTGATGGGTGCTAGGCACTTTTGGGGTGAGTTTTTCAGGATTGGCTGTTTCTGGGTATCATAGAATACTTTGGGTTGGAAGGGACCTTTAAAGGTCACCTAGTCCAAGCCCCCCTGCAATGAGCAGGGACATCAACTAGACCAGGCTGCTGAGAGCCCTGTCTGTCCTGACATTGAATGTTTCCAGGGATGGAACATCTACTACCTCTCTAGGCAGCCTGTTCCAGTGTTTCATCACCCTCACTGTAAAAAAAAAAATTTCTTCCTTCTATCTAGTCTGAATCTACCCTCCTTTAGTTTAAAACCATTACTCCTTGTCCTGTTGCAACAGGCCCTGCTAAAAAGTCTGTCCCCATCTTTCTTATAAGCCCCCTTTTAAGTACTGAAAGGCTGCAATAAGGTCTCTCTGGAGCCTTCTCTTCTCCAGGCTGAACAACCTCAACTCTCTGAGCCTCTCCTCATAGGGCAGATGTTCCAGCCCTCTGATCATCTTTGTGGCTCTCCTCTGGACCTGCTCCAACAGGTCCATGTCTTTCCTGTACTGAGGACTGCAGAGCTGGGTTTGGTTGCTAAACTTCTGTGGTGTGCCTTGTTTGCACTGGGTCCTAAATGTTTTATATTCCTAGGAAGCCTCACAGTTCATATTGCCTAAAATCCAATGTTATCACTGTAGACTTTGTTTCCTATTACTGCAGGTAAAGTGATGGCATCAAAGCCAAGGCATGCAAATGTAACTCTGCACTGGACTGAAGTGATTAATGTGAGTCATAGCCAAGGAAGTTGTACTGAGATCTGGCTTTAAAATAAGTATCTATTGTGGGTGTGCATTTAAAAAAAACTTTTTTTGACTTTCACTGGACTTCTATGATCAGCTTTAACTGAAACATGTAAATAAGGCAGTAGTAAAAGAAGATACAAATCTGAGGTAGTCCTAGGAGGCACCAGAAGGAATCTGTTGATAGGGAAAGAAGTTGTAGCAGTGCTGGGCCATCCTTTCCCCTTTCTGCTGAGCTGTATTTTGGTTTACAGCCTCATGGTTTGCCTGAGTTGCCAAGACCTCTTGCTGACCTGTTGGCTCCAGCTACCCTGACTGAATTATTTAAATTATTAATGTATGAATTAAAAAGAAAATACCCTAATCTAAAAATATGTCACGATTTAAATAGAAAAAATTATAGGTGGAGTAGAAATAATAACACTTGCAATGTACCATACTGAAGTGCTTGTGGGAAGGCAGTACCAACATCTGGCAAGTAATAGACCTATAGAGAAGCTAGTACCACTTGCCAGACTGGTTGGTAATACTTAGTAATGTCCTCTCTAGAGTGGTTACTAGTAATGTTTCTTGCCAATGTTCATAAAGAGGTTGCATGCCACAAATTGCTCACATTTGAATGTTTAAAATCTCATGTTATTTGGCTAATGAGATTTTAAATATTCATGATTAAATGAAAGTCAATTGTTATAAATGTACTGGTGGGGCAGGGGGCTTGTATCTCCTGGAGGGCAAATCCCTGGGGATTCTGGGTTGTATTTGCCATCTTAAAGAAAAATATTTTGTGATAAGGAAGTAGTTAGATGACTTCCTAGGTTACTCCAATTTGGGTAAAGGGATGTCTTGCAATAAACAAGCTAAAATTGCTTTAAATATGCAAATACTAATTTATTTCCATTATTTCAGAAAAAATGTTTTAACATTTCTTTTATACTTTATGAAAGACAACATTGCCAATACCAGTTTCTCAGGCCCTTGAAGTTATTTCCCACACGAAGGGAAAGACTGGCTTTTACTTGCTTTGTAGTGTTTTGCATCTATAGGTTCCTGTCCAATAGCAAGAGTTCACATACCCTTTAAGTGAAAGATATTTTCTACTACCTCATGACTCCAGGAAACCAACTTAGGGAAGGGTTGAAACTTGAGTCTTGAGAAATGTAGGCACTGGGAATGGGATAGTAACTACATAAAAACAGCAATGAAGAACCTCACCCTGAAACTTGTATTAAAATCTCTGGGACTTGGAAAAAAAGTCTCTCCTCCTGCTGGAGTTTGCTGTTGCTTTGCAGGCATGAGCTCTTGCTGCAGCATTTAGCTCTAGGAGGTCATTAATATGTGCCCTTCTCCCCACTGCTGCCTGCTCTCATGAAACCTGTGACAAATATGTCCTCAAGGACATTATAGTACTATTGTCAAACTTGCTCAAAATTCGCTAACACTACTTATTTTTCAGTTGCTGTTTTGGTTTGGGTTTAATTTTCTAATTGCTGATTCAAAACTAGAAAAGTAGATAAGGCTTTGATAAAAACCAGAATGCTCTTTTTAACTGGAGACAATCACAAGGTTTTAAATCATGTATGTCAAGAGCTACACTAGTAAATCTCTATAGAGGGCTCTTGCAATAGCTGAGGTGGCCTGCAGGAGAAATTCATGGTGCTCAGAACCAGCAGCACTTGTATGATCTACTTTGTATGATCCATGGCTGGACTCCTAGTGCTCATGATGACCTCATAAGTTTACTGTAAACTGAACTCCATTTTCTTTTCATGTATTTGTTATGCATTCTCTTAAAACAGATGGTATTTCTGAACACTTGATAAATGTACTGATTTCCAATAATATCCTTATAATAATCCTACTTTCAGGTTTGGGTCACATAGCAAGCTTAGAGCTACTATAAGTTGGTATATTCTTTTCCCCTAACACTGAACCACCTTAGGACTTCATGTATGCCCAAGGCTAAAGGGAACTTCATGCTGAAACATCCTAAGCTTATTCAAGTACTTTGGTATACTTTACATAGCAAATCTAGTAAAATGTGAAGAATATGTAGTTGTTCAAGTTTTGTTACGTTTTGAAGGAGTCTCGCTAAACTATAATACTTGGATTAAAACAAATTGACAACTTAATCATTTTTTAGTAGCACTCTTATGAAGATTGTTCTCCTGTGGTTAATCTAACTGCTTTTTGAAGGCTGCAGAGTTGTCCTCAAGAGAACTTTAAAATGCAGTTTAGTTCTTACTATATCACTCCAGTGTATATGTGAATTAATTTCGACTTATTGCTTAAAATGTCACTTAAAAATGTGTAAATTAGTCTTAAAATGTGTAAAATAGAGATCTTAATTTCTCTTGCTTTGTACAGTAAAAAAGGTGAAGCTTGGTCTCTTGGCCGTGTGGTTCAGCAAAGCTGGCAGGCACTGGCTCTGGCAGTCCCTAAGCTGGAAGTTGGTGAAAGTGAAGAGTATTCTAGGAAGGTATGGCTGTGTGCCTGCCAGGGTCTCTTACTCCTTGCTAGGAATCAGTTATTGGTCATCAGAGGGTGGTCATTGGATTAGATGACCCTGATCTAACCTGAGAGAGCAGGCATTGACCAGGGGACCTGGCTGAACAAACTGATGCAGCAGCCTAGGAAGTAATGGAGACTTAAGAGCTGGTGGTGTGCAGGGTATGAGGAAAGTTCAATCAGCTGAATGCAAGCTCCAGCTGCTGTTATCACAAGAGCTTCTACAGCTCTGCTTCAAAAACAAGAGTAAAAGCAAGGACTTTTCAGTGAGGATAGAGCAGCTGTTATGCTGGCAAGGGTGGTTCTGCCATTCAAGCATGTCAAAATATAGGATGTCCTTCCAAAGGATGCTGAGAAATTGGGAGATGGGAGAAGAGCCATGAGAGTGACAGAAGGGCTAGAAAATAACGTTTATAGTGAGAGTCCTGGAGCTTAGTCTCTTTAGCTTAGCAAAGGTCAACAGGAACCAAAACTAGAATTAGAGGACTCTTAAGTCTACAAACAAGACCATAAGAAATGTCAGCGGCAACAGTAAAAGCTGTGTGAATTCTGATTCTAAATACTGCTAATGCCAGCCTGTTGTGAAATCTGTTGGGCATCTTTAAAGAATGAATGCTTGTCTGAAAGTTTAAACTCTAACTTGAACATGAAATAATTCAATGAAGTCCCATGGCCTATTATGCAGGAGGTCAGATGAAATAATTAAGAAAACTGATGCTACAATATATGTAGAGGCACAGCTCTGCACATGTGGATTTGACTGACCATGTGAATATTCCTCACCTGTTTCACAGGCAGGTAAATTGAGTTATTTGAAGCTACCTTCAGCACTACTGATGGGAGATGAACAAGGAACTGATACTATGCAGAACAGCTGAAAGCAGTCTGAGAGGCTATTAGTTTTCCTGTGTCTCTGGTGTTTGTCTGGCTTATCCATGCTGCACAGTGGCAGCAACTCAACTTGCAGTGGAGGCTGGACCTCCTACTGAGCCCCTGTCTCTTAAGGTTCCGCCTATGCTCTGAGGGGACATCAAAATGATGTCGAGGTAGAGTACAGTGGCTTGAAGATAAACAGGCTGGGGGTTATGATGAGGCATAAAAATACTGATACTTGACAGTATTTGACTTATTGGGATAGGGAAGACAATAGGGTAGGAGGAAGAAATCCCTATAGTGTATGTATTGCAAGAAAAATAAGCTCCTAGTAATTACTGCTCAGGTATTACCCTGGAGACTTCTCTGGAAGTGTTGGAGGTGGTTAAAAATCAAACTGTTAGAAATTGGTAGGAAAGGAGCTGTGAGCAAACCCAGCAAATGTTGTCATGCCATTAGATAAACTGTGGTATGCCTGCAGGCTGTGTGCAGATCTGCAGATCTCACCACCCCTCTCCTCTGGGGAGACAGTTGTTGGAAAAGGTATTGGGAAGGCTCTTCAGGATTGCTACAGAATTGTTTCCATTCAAGGGAGATACAAATTGAGATTCATCAGTTTTCTCTCTCAAGCTGAAGAAAGGATGTGGTACTGGCTTAGTCATGGATAGATTGGAGAGACTCAGCAGTGAATGTCTACATGTTACCTACTCATCAGGTTCTCCTGATGGAGAGTGGCTTTGAAAAGGAAAGTACTCTTCCAGGGAGGGCATAGGGAAGTGGCAGAACTCACTGGTGGAGGATGCTGTGGAGGCCAGAAGTACAGAAAGGCTAAGGAAAAGGAATAAGAGAACAAGACCAGCTGCAGGTGTTGAACCTAATGGTGTCAACACAGATTTTTTTCAGCTCCAGAAGTCCTTGGACTCTTTACTGCCTGGGGAGTGTGCTAGGGAAAGGGTTACTGTGTATTTGCCATGTTTCTTTTAACTTTTCCCTAAGCAAGACTCTTAAGAGGCAAGTGATGGGGAGGAGCAGCTCTCTATACTGCTCTTGCTAAGTCCCAGTGAAAAGAAATCTGTTGGGAGAAGTAAAAAGTGGGGGAAGGTAGCACAATGAAGGGAAGGGAGCTGGAAGGTTGGGGAGGTAACATTGACTATCGGGACACAGAGAGCAGTGGAAGATAATACCTTGCTCTCAGGTCTAAAGGAAGTATCTGTGGCCCTGCCTGAGCATCTGCCACTGCTGGAAAAACATGATACAGGTGGATATTGTTTGACATACAGGTGGATGTGTTTGTCCTCAGGATCTTAACAGCACAAATGTGCTCGCAGTATGCCTTGGTGATGTCAGTCATGTAGGATAGCTTCTGCCAGTGGAAGAAGCTGCAGTGGACCACTCTTCTAGAGATGCAATACGAACTATTGCAGGAAAAGGGTGAGATCCAGAAACCCTCATGTTTAAATGGGATACATATTTCTCAAATATTTCTTTCACCAATAAAAACCCATTTCCTGAACAACTGATTTTTTCAAATGTGACTTTTAAATGTAATGTTCTTGAAAATGGATTTGATCTGCATTGTCTCTAATGCTGTATATGCAGATCACATATTCAGTCTGCATCCAAACTGAAATCACCTTCCTTGAGATCCTTCTATTTAAATCAAAAAGTAAAAGGACAGACCTTGGCTAATATTGATCATTAATGAACCAGTTGCAGAACTGGCCCAACATGCACAGAGCGTCATGGTAGTTTTCTAAGTGAGTTGTCTGGATTTCTTGCGAAGATTTCTTTCCTTACCAAATTTCTCCTGCTTTTGAAATGCTTTATTCTCCTTTGGTATTGGCAGCTCCCTGTCTTTTGCCCATGTGGCTGCATCAGTCTAGTCACTCCCCATCTTTGCTGTTCTCAAGAGCCATTCTTCTGTAAATTTGCATTATTTTTGTGATGTTTAGAACAAAGGAAGTTTTTTCAGGAAAGGAGAATGCACCTGGAAGGGAGGAGAAATAAATCTAATGGTATTTTTTTGTAAGGAACGGTTTAAATTCTGGTTATACTTTGTTCATGTTGTGGAAAAAGTAGCTGTCTGTTTCCACCCAAAAAGGGGACTTCTCTTTCTAGCAGCAATTTTGCTTGGCCTGGTGACTAAATCCTTCTACATCCTTGGAAAGGACAAGATTTCCTGCACAACTGAGTTCTGAACTGGCCTACCCATCACTTAGTTCCCCCTCATGACAGCAAATGTCAGAATAAATCTCTTCCTTTTACATGAAACAAATTCTGGCATAAGAGTTCCAGAAACAAATCGCATGAGTGTCCATGTAAACCCTCTCTTTTTATTAATCAACCTCTTGTACCTAAAAGCTGAATTAGAGTTCTTGAGCTACAAAAAAACCCCACTTGGAAGCTCACAGCTGTTGTCATTGCTGTGAAAGCCACAAAAAGGTCACTGGCTTGAATAGCTGTACTGCTCTTCCAGGAAGCAATGCTTTTGGGACTGCGTATTTTTAGACATGACCAGAAACAAAACCTTGTGCTATAGCAGAAAACAAGATTGCAGTAATGAGTGACAAAATAGTAGTCAAACTAATGTGCTGCTCTAACCTTGCACTTGTATGCTTATTAAACACAACACTTAACTGCTGCTACACGTTTTTAATCAGTGGTGAGATCTAGGTGTATGAATCTGTCCCAGGTTAATTAAATGTTTTGTTAAAATTCATTGGGCTGGTTCTTAGCTGCTACAAACCTGCCACAGGTAATGTAGGATAGTGCTAGGCTAATGGAGGTGAGAATCTAATCTAATTATCTAAAGCACGCTTTTCCACCCAAGCTATGTATGTGATGCCAAGGAAGAAACTGTCTAATCCCACCTTTCCATGCAGCTAAATAAGTGGAATGATTTTTTTTATTACCAGCAGTATGCTTGTAGGGAGATCTGCAAGACTTATTACAGGCAATGAAATAGCATTGCAAAGCTATTAGTAATATGTAGAAGTAAAGCTGAATGATAAGAAAAGCTGTCTAAAGGAGGAAATCATATGTGTATAATCAGCAAATGATTAAGATGGTGGGTGGTTCTTTCAGATGACTTCTGTTTCCAGAAGTGTCTGTTAGTGCATCTGTATTTTGTATTCAGTGTTGAATGTTTTCCTGTTTGGCTAAAAGGGATCCTTCAAAGTGCCTCACACAGGGCATTCAAAATAACTAGTGATAGTTGAAAAGCTGGGTCCTGGATTAATGTACAATGATCTGACAGGATTGGTTTTTTAAAAAAAACAACAAAACTTTGTAAATTGTTACAATGACAAGATATTGTTATTCGGCGAGCTAGTGCCATTAAAAAAAATGGAATGCCTATTGCACCAAAATAAAGATGTGATGCCACATCCATCAAGGAGCTGGTGCAGAGTTTCTACAGGAATAGTCCAAAAGTTAGAGCACCCCAGACTGCTTTTTAGTGCCAGTTCAACAGAATACCTGCCTGGTGTGTAAGTATGGACATATCCAGGGGAGGGGGTAGCATCTATTTTAGTGATTGCACATCTTACTCATGTAGTTGACCATGAGGAGGTCTTTAGAGAGTTTCTAAAATAATCAACTTTCCAAAGAGGGACAGGAAACATGCTTTATTTCTGAAAGGTAGCTAGGACTGCAGAGGTACAGGCTGCATCTTAACCCTCTGAAAACAGAGTATCCTGGAGCTAATGGTGTGTTTCACAGGTGTGGTAAGAACTTGTGACTTGTTACAGCAGCTCTTGTCAAAATAGATACTTGTGGCTTTTTCATGTTGGTACACCTTCTGTAGGCAGTGAATGGGTAAAATTCACTTGAACCGCTGTAGGGAACAATAGATTTTAGTGTTAAGGCTGCATCCAGATTTATTCAGGCATAAACTAGAGCAGAGCTCCACCTCCAGAGCTTTGAAAGCTGTTACCCATTCAGGTCTCTATCAATTCTTTGCATAATGCAGTGGTATGGAGCCCCTGATCCCATCCCCATTTCCAAGAAGGCTGCATATGTCTTGTTTTTATCATGATCTAGAGGGAGCCTTTCCAAGGTGGAAAGGATAGTTTGATTCCCACACTCCTCAGTCCGGAGAAGGACTTGTGCAGAAGCCTGGTGTCTAATCTGTCACCACTGGGGATGAGCTGTGGCATTTCATGAAAAGGTTCTGAGACTGTCAAAGACCTGAGGCTTTCAGGCTTTCTGTACTCTGAATGTGGTGGTAGAAGCTCTTTGTGCTTCTAGGTATCACTGATTGAAGTAACCTATGTCCATTTACACCCCAGGCTTCTGTTTGCACCAGTTCATTTTGAGATGGTACGGGCAAATGGATTCAAGTTTGTCACAGTCTCAAGACACTTCTGATGAGGAAATAAATAGATCAGAAATGAAAGGCCATGACTGGAAATACTTGGCCTCTCAGGAATCCTTCTGTTAAGACTTTGAGAAGAGAGGGTCTGGCTCACAAATAGCACTTTTCTTTCAACCCTGTATCTATAGTACCTGCTACATATAACCTAGCTACCTTATGTATACACTTGTGCTGTATCCTGGAGTTGTGTGCTACATTCTCATGCATCCTGTGAGTTATGCTGACATGAACTATTTTTAATAAAAAAATGGTTTTAGCCTTTGAAACATATTTCAGGATCTCCAGAAGGATGGGGAGAGTCTCAGGTAGCATTGTTATAATACTTTTGGTGCTTCAGGTGGTTTTTGTGGACTATGTAAGAGGGTTTGAAGAAAGTAACATAAGCATACTGAAACTATTGCCCACATCTGGAATGGACTCAGCTTGAGGTATGGGCAAAACTTACCTGCTGCATTTATATCAGCCAGTGCTGTGACTGAGTATCTTTAACAACCTCGTGCCCCAAATATTGGACTTTTATGTCTGAATGAGGTCTACACTTAAACTAAATTACGCTATAGGACAACCCATCTCGCTTAGCCCTCTGCAGACAGACTGAGCTGCTCTACCTGTGCTCTAAACCCTCTGGATATGCCAAACTGATGCAAAGTCTCTATGTTCCCACAGGCTCCTTGCAGTGCCTTGGCAGAACTTGTAGTGTTCTGGCTTGGAGCTGGGGTGGAGCAAGGACAGGTCTGGGCAGCCCTGCTCTTCTGCTGAGCACCCTGCCAGACTTGAGGAAGGGCAAATCTGAGCAGGAGAATCCAAATCTGTGCTCTTTTCTCCACACAAATACTCTACATGCTGTGGGGTTTTCAAAGCAGCTGCTGACATCCTCAGTTCTTTAGCTTGCGTATGAAGTACTGGATGTGGGGGCTCTCTACCAGTGTCCCCAAACTCTTTAAAGCCAAACGTGGTAAACTGTACTCTCAAGTATGCTAGTCTCCTTTTAAAGGGGGAAGGACAAGAGAAAAGCAAATTCTGGGTTTGTTTCCTGAAGAGTTAAGATAAAGGCTGAAGAAGCTGAGATTAAGTCTTTGGGGATGACAGGGAGGGAGACTTGTGGAAAACAGCTTAAATACAGCTTGGGATTTTTTCTAGCTGATAATCACAGAAACTACTGGAGGTTTTTAAAATTGACTGTCTGTATAAATGAGCTGAGTGGTTATAGTATAGGTTATGACAAATGTATTACAAAGTAGTCTTATGAGCCATTATTGTTACATGTCAGTACTGTGACTGGTGGAAGGAAATTGCATTTCCATCATATGAAGCAACAGAAGGGACAAAAAATATCTTGTTATGCTTGGATAATCTAGTGAGACAGCAAATGAACAAATATTGATGGGAGTCTGATATACATTCTTCACTAGCAGAGTGTAATTGTAATTATAGATTGTAATTATAAATTGATTCCCATGAATAGTAGTTAGGACATCTTAAAAATTCCTAAAGAGGCTCCCATATTAATTATAACCTGAAAAACAAAAGCAAACCTGAAATAGTTTTTTTCCAATATGTTATCCATTCCTATGGTATTTTGAAGTCCCAGCTGCTGTAGCAGTGCTGTTCTTCAGTGCATCTATACTGGGCTAAATCCCACTCACCTCAATCACATCAGAAGTACCACTGATGTACATGAAGGATTTGCACCACTAAACTGGTATAGGATGTGTTTTGATTTCAACAATTTTATGACCTCTTGCAATACTACATTGCAAGCTAGAATTAAACAACAAATCTCCAAATTTTGAGATAAAGAACATGCTGAAGGAAGAGAGGAAGTGTTGTGGTTTAACCCCAGTCAGCAACTAAGCACCATGCAGCTGCTTCCCCCTCCCAGTGGGGTGAAGAGGAGAAAAGGAAAGAAGGTAGAACTTGTGGGTTGAGATAAGAACCGTTTAATAACTAAAGTAAAATATAATACTAACAATAGTAATAATGAAATATAATAATAGTAATGAAAAGGAATATAACAAAAAAGGAGGGGGGGAAGGAAAAAGATGCACAATACAATTGCTCACCACCTGCTGACTGATGCCAGAGTTGCGATCTGCGCCTCCTGGCCAACTCCCCACTGTTTATATACTGGGCATGACATTCCATGGTATGGAATACCCCTTTGGCTAGTTCAGGTCAGCTGCCCTGGCTATGCTCCCTTCCAGCTTCTTGCACACCTGCTTGCTGGCAGAGCATGGGAAACTGAAAAATCCTTGGCTTAAGATAAGTGCTACTTAGCAACAACTAAAACATCAGCGTGTTATCAACATCATTCTCACACTAAATCCAAAACCCAGCACTGTACCAGCTACTAAGAAGAGAGTTAACTCTGTCCCAGCCGAAACCAGGACAGGAAGAAATGTATGTCTGACTTTTGTGTGTCTTGAAAAGAATAGGCAATATTTTCAAAACTTTTCAGCTATCCAACTTAAAATACTATCTGAGGAAAATGAAATCTCTCTCAGGGGAATTAGAGAATTAGAACTTCTGGGCTCTTGTTCCAACTTCTCTGTCAACTTTCTGCATGACTGGCTACAGTATGTGCCTCAGCACAGTCACTTACAGGAAGGATACTTAAACTGTCTGAGATGCTAACCAAACTTCACGTTACCATTGTTTGCCCTCACTTCACAGCTATCCATTATCTTAAGGCTCTGTGGGCTGGCTAGTACACTGTTCTCAATTTCTGTTCCAGCTTATTCAGCTGGAATGAACTTGTACAAACTGGTATCTTTGTATAAAAATGCTCACTTACTCTGCCCTAAATAGCTACTGAAATATTAAAATACTAACATTATCCTAAACTAAATGCCCCCAAAATGTAATGTGTATCAAAGCAACAGGAGGAAAGTTTTGGACCTAGAGGATATCTTGGCCGTTAATTTTCTGAAAGGAAAAGGGCTAAAGCCTTAGAGTGTCAGGAAGGTGTAAGTAGTTAGAAAATCTTCAGCATCAGCACAGGGCAGGCAGTGTTGTGACGAAGTTTTACTTCAGTTGAAGGTTGGCACAACATGATGCTGGGGAGAGATTGCTTCCTGTAGTCAGACTTGTGTGGTATGCAGAGCTCAAGTCACCTGCCTACATACTATTCTAATGCCATTCTGGCAGGAAAACAGATTCCTGATGTGATTGACTGTCTTCTTAAAGTCCAACCTAACACCCAATTGATTAGCTGACAGGATGATAATAGGTGTTCCCAAGCATCTTTATTCTTCCTTACCTTAGTCTAATGACCAAGAGATAGGACTCTTAAATTCTACAATTGTGTTAGTAGGTTATTTCCCCATTTGTTGGTTCCTATTGAGACCTACTTACCCATATTCATTGGAAGCTGACAAATTGTGACAAAGATTTTTGCTTGAATCCCTCTGAGAGGCATCTTCTAATTAAGGGATAGATTCAAGAAAATTGTGTAAGGACATGATTTGTTCCCTTTGTTTTTCCTTGTAATACTGCTCTTGCTCTTCCTTTTTTCCTGAATCTGGGACACCTGCAGAGATAACATACTTCAAGTGATCCAACACCTTGAGGAGGGGAAGTTTGAAGCTCTTTCATTATTCCATCTTCATAAAGATGGAATTGTAGAACAGACCTCTGTAGAGAAGATGTTTTGAAGTAGCCAAAGAAAGAAAATGCTGTTGCAGAAGTGGACCAGAGATGGTGCAAATGCAAAGCTAATGGGAACGGGATTGCAGGGCTTTTCCATGTGAGGGTGCTCATCTTGAGACATTGTAAAGAGAGGGAGTTCTTGCAAAGTTTGCACTTTTTTCAGAAAACCTGTAATTTTAAGTATTTTCAGGCAAGCCCACTGAATTGCTGGTTGCTTGTAGAAATCATTACACTTTGGAAGTCCTTAGACTCAAGGGTTTACTTCTGGCATATTTATATTTATCTGACGCAAATGTAAGTATAGAGGAAATTGGGACAGGTACATAACTTCAACTGCCTTAACAGGGAGCTTGTTCATGGTGACACTCACAGCTCTACTGTTCCACCATACACTTTCATCTTGTGCTCCTGAAATACTCTAATGGATTTTAAAGTATAACTAGCTATTTGTGGGATATACTGTTCCTGTCCCACCAGACATCAGATTGACCAAATAGCTGGCTGTTGCGTGTCTGGACATGCCTTTAAGTACCAGAGGGTCAGAAAACATAAGTAGAGTGTACTGCACTTGGGATTCGCTGTGACCTGTAGTTATATGGGCTCTGCTTTCTATTGCATATGTGCAGCTGAGTACAATTTGTTTGAAAGTTGCTCCTTACAGAACTGAAGGTACACTTAAAATGTGCTTACATCTGAGTATGGACTAGCATGCTTTTTCTGTATTGGGTTCCTGGACTGGTTTTGACAGAGATCTCACCTTCTGCTTTTGGCTCTCCATTTCACTTGTATGCAGTATTTGAAAGGATATGATACCTTTCAGTGCTAATAGACCATCCCCACTTTCCCCCTGAGTTTCCAAACTTTTTTGGCGTTCCAGAACTCTTCTAATCTTTCATTTTCATGTGGTTTTTTCCCTACACTACAACTATGAAATGTCCACTTGGGACAATCAGAATGTGTATGCTGTTTACAGGGAATGGATCTATGGAGGGAATGCTCAGGAGGGGAATGCTCAGGAGGGAAATAGAGTAGATGCAGGACTACATCAAAGCTGTTATTTTGCTGAAATTGAGTCGCACTCATTCAGTATTTCATGACAAACTCATTTAAACCACGAAGATACTAGAGGAAATTCTGCAGTGCACACAGCAGTGTATATCACTGCTGAGTCAGAAGGTTTAATGACAGTAACATCCACTAGGTATTTCACAGTGTACTTTTATCTTTTGACTGATTGCTTCTTGACCCTACATAAGGTTGCTATAAAAGTACACTGGCTTTCCAGGCAGTGAATAGGGTCACTTGAAGACTTTCTCATGCAGCCTGAGCAGTGGCTGTTGCTGCTCTGTAGCTATGACTTTCAAAGTCTTTTCCCAAGACTATGAACACTGTATTGCTTTCTAAATAACCTTTCCTTGCTGAGGTAAATTGATTGGTTCTTGAGTGAGTAATAACAAGGATTGCTTAAAATTATGGGTTTTTTGGCAAAACTTGGAACTTGAACTTTGGAGAATAACACGCTAGTCTTGTTATAACACATCTATTTCCTCAGCTATCCTACTGTCACTGACTTTGCATGATAGCAATATCTCAAGGACAGTTCTTTTTACAAAGAGCAACTGCTAGCTTGGTTCAATTTGAGTTTTCTAGAACAGCTCAAGTGCAAGACTGGTATGTATATGAAAGCAGGAAATGGCAATGGCATTTGTCAGTAAACGAAATGTCAGGACAGAGAATTCAAGCCTATTGAAACAGACTGAAATTTGAGCTGTAGCCATGATGTGAAATAAGGAAATAATATTAAGAAAAGAGGATCAATAATCAGGAAAAGATCCATAATCAATAAAATGTCAATGTTTTATATTTTACTTTAACAGCATACATTTAGATGTAGTACTTCTGGCCTGGCTATTTGCCTACACTTAAGCTTTTTTAAAATAAAAATTAAGCCACTGAAAAATAAGCTTATCCGAAACGAAGATATTTTCTTTAGGACCAAAGAAAGCTTTCAAATTCTTTAAATATAAAGAAATACTTCCAACTTCCCTACTTTATTACCACATATCTTCATAATGGATTAGGTTGTGAAACAAGTGTTGAAGTAATCAGATGGCATAATCCAAAATGTGCACCATAACCCAAAATAAGACTATTATCAAGCCATGAAGAAGTTAGCCTTGTAAAAGTAGTCTTGAATCTGAAGTTTGCTCACTTCCATATCTTTGTTTTGTGATATACTTTAAAAAACATTTTGAAAAAGGATTAGAAAATGTACTTTGGAGAAAACACTTCCAAATATCTCCTGTGGATTTATCAAAATAGGACGCTTCCTGATTAGAAAAGTATTAGGAGACATAGCAGATTGGGTAGTAATGGCAACAATGGATTACACAGAATGACTGTTTAGGAAGAACATGTACATAAAATAATTCCTGTACAGTAAACAGCAGTTCAGATATTTTAGATATTTGTAGATGTATTCTGTAATATCCTAAGCTAAGAAAAGATTTTAATCTATATACACACAGGCAAACTGAAAAGTAAGTTGCTACATGGATAAGTTAGGCTTCTATTCAGAATGTGGTGCATTAAATTGAGCAGGATTGTACTGACAGGGTTTTCTTCCTACCTCACCCCTTGTCTCCTAGGAATAGGTCAGCTGCTGTACCCTGTTCTGCTAATGTTTTGTGATGTGTCCCAGACATCCCCTAAATCCAAATGATTCCTGGCAGTTTGGGTCTATTTAAATCTTTGCTGTAAAGCTTTCCCTGTTAGAAATTCTATAGGATCCTGTCTTGGAGACAGAAATTTGACACTGGAAAGAAAGGCAAGAATCTGATGCATTTTTTTAGCTATTCTGTTTAGAAATGCTTTCTTCTATATGCTTTTAGAGGAATACCAGGAAAACATCCTTGGGTAGGTCCTTGGATATCTTTTGTATGTTCTCCATGAAACATTAGAAGCATGTCTAAAGAAAGAAGGGAATTATGGCAACACCCATGTCCATGCAGGAGGGATGCATATGCTTGCAGAGAGTGGATTGAAGGTGAATAAGCACACCTATGTACAGACTTCAGCATTTTTATACAAACATGTATGAAATGTTTGTATAAATGATCTATGAAATTGCATCACTGGGTCATGAAGTGCAATGACCTGCACTGCATGTGGCATCTACCCTGTTTGCTCTGTTCTTTTTGCCTACCTGCTCCTGATAATAGTCAGAAAGCAGATACCTGGCTAGCTGGCCTTTGCTCTGATCATCTCTGGCTGTATTTTCTATAAGGATGATAATCACAAATAACCACTGAGCAGAAGTATCAACATCATGACTAACAAAAAAAACCCAAAACCCCCAAAGTGCAGAGGGAATAAATGCTCTGCCACTGATATGTTGCTTCACCATAAGCAGTTGTGCTTCTGAAGGACTCCTGTCTGGTCATCTGGTAATAACACATCCAACAGAAGAAAGTAAAATTCTACCATTATTTAACTTGCCTAGCTTAGTGAGGTTGCACTAGTTGTCCACTCTGTCCAATATAAAACCATTCTGGAAACTTTCAGAATAAAGATCTCTACATCAGTGACTCTCCTGCTTGTATCCAGGCTTGAGTTTTTTGAGATTTGTAGATCTTTATCAATTGAAAGAGCTCAAATACTACAATAAAAAACAGGGATTGGATAGCTCAAACTATCCTTCACTTCTCCATGAAGAATTCCTAGGTACTTCCTGTTCTTGTCCTATGTCCTGGTTTCGGCTGGGACAGAGTTAACTCTCTTCTTAGTAGCTGGTACAGTGCTGGGTTTTGGATTTAGTGTGAGAATGATGTTGATAACACTCTGTTTTAGTTGTTGCTAAGTAGCACTTATCTTAAGCCAAGGGTTTTTCAGTTTCCCATGCTCTGCCAGCAAGCAGGTGTGCAAGAAGCTGGGAGGGAGCATAGCCAGGGCAGCTGACCTGAACTAGCCAAAGGGGTATTCCATACCATGGAATGTCATGCCCAGTATATAAACAGGGGGGAGTTGGCTGGGAGGCACGGATTGCGGCTCAGGAACTAACTGGGCATCGGTCAGCAGGTGGTGAGCAATTGCATTGTGCATCACTAGTGGTTTTTTGTTTTTTTTCCCTTCCTCCCCCTCCTTTTTTGTTATATTCCTTTTCATTAGTATTATTATTATATTTCATTATTACTATTGTTAGTATTTTACTTTAGTTATTAAACTGTTCTTATCTCAACCCACGAGTTTTACTTTTTTCCCCCCTCTTTCCTCCTCCTCACCCCACTGGGAAGGGGGAGGGGGAAGCGGCTGCATGGTGCTTAGTTGCTGACTGGGGTTAAACCACGACATCCTAATACAGCTGGGCATATCTGGTGTAACTCCAATAAATCAAGAGGGTTTAAGCTAGTGAAATCAGAATTGCCCAGTTAACTGACAAGGGGTCTGCCACTGGAGAACGAAGAATTTCAGTAATGCTTATTTGCCGATTACAATTCTGCAGCATGTGCCTGTTCCTTGTTTTCTTCAAGATACTTGGAAATATGAAAGGTCATGAAGCAACCTTCCTGTGGTATTTCATAAATTTTTATCTTAAGAATACTGGAAACTAAAAAATCTTCAGTATATAATAATCTGTTTCTCTATTACATTAACACTGATTTAATCATGAAGAATTAGACCTAAAGTTTGGCTTCAGTCTGCAAATAACTTGTTCATTTTCAGACCTTGAAAAGCAAGGTCTGCCCCACAAAACTAATTACACTGTTTAACATTTTCTTCAAGGGTATAAGGTAATTTCCTGTACTGTTGTGCACTTCAGTCTGTCCTGTCTGTCCAAACACTTCTATGATCCTCACTGTTCATAACATGCATCTGACTTGACATTCTCACAATCCTTTCTGGTTTATTGCTTAGTGACATTTCCCTGGGTAAAGCAATATTTTATTTTTACACATAAGGAACAGACACAGCAGGTAAACTGAAGTATTTACCCAAGGCTATGTGGGAAGTCTGACAGAGCCAGGACCTGACTCCAAGTATCTGGAGTTGCAGCATGGTCACCAGACATCTGTTGTCATCTGCTTGCAGTATCTTCTAGTGTATTCCAACAATGGATGAAATGATCACTTTTCCTATGGGACCAAAATATAGTGCTGTAGAAAGAATAATTCTATTACTGATTCTGGGTACTGGCCAAAATCATTATGGGATTCTTTTGCAAGGATCCTTCCTTCCCTTTATGTATTCCTGATTGTATTTAGTTTGCTTGCTTTGACCTATATTAGGTGTCATAAGTCATATTATTTTGGATAAAAGCTGAAAATTATCAGAAACACTTTGATCAAATACAAAATTTGAGAAGGATAACTGGATGCACAGTATATTTTGTATAAAGCATCAGATTTATACAAATAGTGTGAAGTTTAACTCAATTTTCCTTTCACAGCATGGAACCTGGTACTGCAGAGGCTATTTTAAAAGAATACAATTTTAAACAGTATAAGAGTACAGTAAAACTAAAAATATCACTATGCTATTTAAAGTAGCTATATGAAAAAAATAACTCCTGTCCTAAGGCTCTTGCACTATTACCCAGAAGTGCCTGAACATCAGGCAGGGTGTCTCAGCTAGTTTTAGGAGTAGAAGGGATGTTGCATTATGAATTTTATTTTTGGTAGTGTGTTATTTTTGGTAGGAGTCATTTTCCAAGAGAAATGTTGCAGCTTTCTGTAGGTCAGACTTGGCAGGATTTGATCAGCCTGGCAAAAAAAAATCTGCCAGTGGGATACAATTTAGCAGGGAAAGTTGTGTTCCCATTAGCTGCCCCAGGCTTCCTGGGAGTGGCAACTTGCACTAGCAGCAAGGAATGTGAGAGTTTGTAAACTGAGGAAAACTTGTGTGGCAGAGTAGTGCTCTAGGCCAATGGATTGCAGCTGAAAATAATTGTTGTAGGATAAATTCTTGCCATACTAAACCACAGCTGAGAAGGCATGTGTGCCACCCTACACTCTGGAGAGTTTTGATGTGGGACAAAGGTGAGTCCTTGATGTCCACAAGGAACTCGGGTCTAGAGGGATATTATCCAGACAGCTCTGGCTAACTGTGATAGAAACTATATTTGCTCTCTAAATACTTTGATATACACAACATTAATCCATCTATGGCCAGATATGTACAAGCTCAACTGAAAGTCATTGGATTATAGTGAAGCCAGACATCCTCCTTTCAGCTACTTCCTTATTCCTGCTCTGAAGTACGAAGCCTGGGAGATATTAATCACAAGGAAATTTTTTGTAGACTTTTTAAAAAGCATTAAAAACATTTAAGAAATGTGAGTTATGTTACAGCTTATCTCAAATATTAAAACTGAAACCAGCAATAGTTTACTACTTGGCTGGGAAGTGTATAAGAGCACTAGAATGGGTGCTCATGTAGGAATTAAGAGTCTATTCCTCTATCTCAAATAAGGTAATGCTGAACTTTACTGATAATTTTTTGTAGTAATTAGGGACAGATTCTAGTCTCAGTAATGAATTATTCTGGATATAAAGCAGTGTGATATATCTGAATTTAGCCCTACAGGGATAATGCTTATTTCAACTGCAGGTTAAAATCTTTTTAAGACTAGAAGATATCAAAGGCAGAAGAACACTTTAATGAATGTACTCAAGCTCTGGGTGTTCAGTGCCTCTTATAACATTCTTCCTGCTCATGTGTCAATTGCCCTCCAATATCACTTCTGGATCAAATCTCCTTTTCCCACCAGATGCCATTTTTGCCTTGGATTCAGGCGGCTCCTGGCACTTACTCTTGTCCCTTCTGTAAAAACTCTTATGTTGGCAGGAAAATGCAAGTACTCTATATATCATTAGTCTTACAGAAAGAATCACTGCAATGCAATTTCCTTCTTGCACAAAAGTGACCTGTGATGGGGAGATGGGACTGCAGTATAGATGATTCCTTCTCTTTACACAACAAAAGGAAGAGGAAATCCAGGGACAGCAGAACCTGGGAACAGCCCCTTTACAATGGCACAGCATGAAAGGCTACTGCTTTATAATGTCTCATGACTCTTCACAGGTGTCTTGGTAGTACAAGTGGTGTACCAGTGTCTCTACAAACTGACTTACAGGGCTCAGAAATCAATCCTAGATGCTTGCCCTATACACATGGTTCACAGGGGACTTCAGCTGCTGCTGTATGTGACTTGTCCATAATTCTGTCCCTGCTTCTGTTTCAAACTTTGTATGGTTCAGCTCTAGGATGTAAAATGTGCAACTCCTACTTACTCAATAGAACAGTGTAGTCAGTCACATCTGCTAACAGTGTCAAAACAGTTTTTATTGCTTTTTACTCCTGTTAGCTTTGCAGAGACAATACAGCTGAATTGCAAGGCTGGTGCATTATTAACAGCTCATTTGCTAAATTCCCCATAGAGAATGGTCTCTGCTAGTACTGTGCAAGCCAGACGTGCACCCTCACCGACTCCCTGATGCTGGGTTGGATGTAGAGCTGCTGGACAAGGAGTGGCTTCTGTTCAAGTTTACCTTAGAGGTGAACTGGAGTCATGAATGTGGACTTTCAGTGCTGTGCTTCAGAGAACAGATAGGATTAAAGATGCCCAGCACAAATACAGAAGGAAATCCCAGGTGTGACTCAAGTGGCACAGAACTGCTGAGGCCTAAATTTTGCTGCTACTTCGCATGTATTCATGAGAAGCCAGGATTTGTACTGCATTTGTGTACATGGAGTAGACCTGATGTTTCTCTCATATTGATATTTTTCAGTGGTACATAACATGCATGTTTATTTTATATATGGATATAACTTTGCTATGTTTCCTAGTCATTAGCTTTTACTAAGACAGCTAATGTCTAATGGTAATGTCTTTTAAGACAAACTGCTGAAAGCAAAGGAATTAGTTGTATTTCTCACTGAGCATCAAAGCATTGCTTGTGATTTTTTTTTTTCAGGCTGACCTTTAAGTTTAAAACTGCTGAAATGCTTCCTGGGGCTAATAAACATCCCTGGTGTAATTCATGCAACTTACAAGAAAAGGGAGCTATGCTTGAAAACTTCAGGGACTTCTCTGCAGCAAGAATTCTATGTATGTGTTGGTTGTAACTAGAGATCAGAAATTGTGTGAGCATTTAAAGGCAGGAAAAGGTGCTCTGTAAACCTAGTAGATGCCAAAGAGCCCCTGCAAGCTGGTATATCTAACTTTTGTAAACCTGGCCCTCAGTCTTCCTACCTGAGAGCTGTCAGTCATGTCACTTGTAGTTCGAAGGCAGAGGTAGGCAAATTATGCATATGAAGTAGTAGCTTCTCAGTATCCAGCAGGTACAGTGATGTGGTGGCATAATTAAAGTTTGTCTACATGATTTCAGGTGTCAGTCTGGGGGCTGAGGACTAAAAGGAATTGCTCTGTCTGCAGAGACCTTGGTAGGAGACCTTGGAGTCTGAAATACTGATAGAAAAGAGCAGCAGCTACAAGCAAAGCTTTCATGATTAGCTAGAAGAGCTGGCAGAGCAAAGGCAAGAGCAAGATGTGCAAGAGCAGAGCTGGAGGAGCAGGCAGGGTTCAACCAGGAGAACAGGTAGTGCTTGTGGTCAGGAGGAGCAGCTGATACTGTGGTGCCAGCAACAGCTTGGATAAAGCCTTTGTTATCCTGCTGTTCAGGTGACAAAGCCCTGGAACCTGCTGACTGCAAACTGAAAAGGGAGTGATAGTGCAGAAGATGGGGAAACAGCCAGATGGCTACACCAGGGTGCTAGGGAGGAAGGCTGTAAACAATTATAATGCAACTTTGGGAGAGGTAACTTACTGCTTTTGTCTTCCTGTTGTCCTTGTCTCCCATTCAGTAAAGTAAAAATTAAGAAAATTGATATGTTTTTAGGTGTGGAAAAATTAGGCATTTGAGCACCAGACAGGTTAGTTTAATTTTGCCAGCTTTGGGGTGGGGATTCAAGCTGGTGTTTTATTATTGGCCACTGAAGTTTAAACCTGGCATGGTTTATATCAATCAAAGGCTGTCAGCAATGTTGCAGAGCTGCGTATAAACTCAGGACATCTGTCCTGAGTCATTAAGACATTTCATGTAGGTTCTTTTGGCTGCAATTGGAAAGGATATGCTATTTAAGTGTGTATCCACTGCTTTTTCCTTTTATTAGTAGGATAGATTGACGGATGAGGGAAGACTGTGGCAACTGAACCCATGCCAGACTTATCTCCACAGTATTTGCATGGGGAGCTGGATACAACATTGCAGAACTACTGGGGGTGGCTGTGAATCTGTGCTTACTATAGCTGTATTCATATTATTGTGACTATACGTATTTGTAAAAATAACAAAGGTGTTCACCCCACACAAAATGGAGTGTGTGTGGTGTTGCTTGTTTGGACTCTTAGGAAGCATTGCCTGCAAAAAAAACCCTGAAAATCTCAGAACAAAACAACAGATAGTTATGAAGCACTGTGACAATCAAACAACAAGAGCAGAAAAAATGTTTAGAGGAGACATATGGCTTAACATGCTGGCCCATTTTTGGTTGATCTTTTTCCAATCCTTCTGCTCTCTCAACATAACCTCTCTCTCAGTCCCTCCCTATTCCATAAACCCATCTGCCTTCATCTGTTAATTCAGCCCTCTGTTACTATTGAATTGTTTATCAGCCAAATGAGTGTGGACGATGAGTTCTTCTATTCCCTCCAACCTAGTTAAAACAGGCCTGCTACTCAGTGGTGGGCCAGTGTTGAGAAAAATGTAAATTACTAATGATTTGTCGGAAACCTTTGAGAGGGAGGCCAGAACTGAGCGTTTGGCATCTTAAAAAATTTCCAAGGCCTGGATGCAGGCAGCAACAATCTCATCTTTACCACCCTGAGTATGCAGTGATTTTGGCTTAGTATGCTTTCACAAAGTAAGAGGAGTACCCCTGCTTGTCTTGGGCTTGATCCTCTTCCATTCAGTCTGGGGGAGATCTCATGAGAAGTCTGAACTGATCCAACAGGCTTAATTGCCTCATAAGGGGGAAATCTCAATTTTTTCCCCTCTCTTGCTGTCCAAGTGATTTCACCTCTCTCCAATGTACCAGTGGGAGGTGTTGGTCTGACTCCAGTTCAGCTAGCAGGAAATAAACCCAGCAAAACAGTGGGCACCAAAGGACCAGGTGAAACCCTTGGCAGTAAGGGCTGGGACCACCAGATTGGGAATTGGGTGCAGAGCAAAACCACAGAAGCATACTCTTTCAGTAGGGATTCATTCGTCCCTTTTGAATACCCACTCATCAAGAGAAGAACAACCTTTCTCTGGCTCTGTTCTAGCACAATGTTAAAGCATGTGTCTAAGCATATGAATAGTTGTCTGGTCAGTAATATAGCAGTGCTGCCAGTGTGAAAGGTGAACTTGGTCAGTCTTCATCAGAATTATTCCTATTGGGGGGGTACCTTCAAAACCTATTCCTGTAACTAGAGATTTTCTCACTTTGCTACTTCAGAGGAGGTCTCCAGTTCAGATTAAAATTAAATATATGCTAATTAAGCCAAATCAGTCTGCTGTGACTCTCCAGGGGTCTCCTGTTCTCTCCTGGCTTCATTGTTGCAGTTATGCTGTAGACCCCTGACTTTTCATAGACAATGAGACAATTATCCTCCTCTTTCAGCGTGGGTTCCTAAGAAAATAAGACTTGCATAATTACTTTGAGTGTCTGACTATATGCAATCCATGTAATCTTTAAACTCGCTGAGACCTGTCGTGCACATTAGATGGGGGAGTCTCACATATACCAAATTCTTATGAGTTTTGTGACAGCCAGGTAGAGAAGAGACCCTGATAATGTGTATTCCCACCCCCATGTCCCTGGTGTGGGAGAAAAAGCTGTGATGTGAATTCACCATTCACTGGACATATCAATGGAGCTACAGGGACACTCATCTAAACCACTTCATTGCCGACAGAACAACTTGTTGGGATATGGGCTCAATCTTTGTGTCATTGAACATACTTTATGAATTGTTTTTTTAAATGGAGCCTTAGTTGTAAAAATAGTTGGTCTCTTAGTAGGATTATCATAGGCTTTAGGCAGGAAAAAATGCAGTATGTTTGCCCATGTAAAATAATGTTTCATAATCACTGTGTATCTCTTCTGCCAGGGATGCTAATATTTAACCTCCTATTTTGAAGTTGGTTAGCATTTGCACCAGAAAAAGAATCAAGGTAGAGGAAAATGAACTTAACAGGGACAAATGTCAAACCAGTGTATATCTAATGTAAAACAATTAGGTGAAACAGCAAAAATCAGGCCATGCCAATGATTGCAGCCAAAGGGCTGAAATTCTTTTGATCAAGTTGGGTAAATGCTTCAGTAATTCAGTACCTGTGTAAAGAAACCCATCTGTATATGCAGAATGGAACAGGGATGGAGTTCGGGCTGTTGCATAGCATGCTGCCTGCTCCTGCAAGAAGACGGTTGGTAGCTATAGGGGTTGCAGTCCTGCTAGGGCAGAAATCACTCTTGGACCTGTCCCATGTCATTCCCCAGCAATCATAATCCTTGGTCATCTCTTCTAGGACAGTGTCTGCCATGGCCTCCCCAAATGTTCAGATTTTGTCTGCTGGGAAGGAAGGATATAGCATCTAAGAAAAAGGCAGCTTGTGCCCAAGGGCTGCTTAAAGAAAGCACTGATAGAACCTGAAGTCCTAGCACCTGCATTAGACAAGTACCTACTGCTATGCATAAGCATGGCATTCAGCTGAGATCTGAGCAATCCCATCTGCGTAAGGCAAAATATAGTAAAAGACACTAGACAGCATCAGCCAAGTGCCTTTTTAAAGACAGTCTGTGTGTGTCAGTCAGTAATGGAGTTCTGAGTCCCAACAGAGCAAATAATCCAAAATAAGAAGCCACGTGAGCCAGGTATGAGAATATCACTTGGACATAAATGAGTCTAGCATCTAGAAATGCTGTCCTATATCATCTGAGTGGTCGTCTCTTTACCTGATAAAAATTGTGTTTATTGGTAAAATTTAGTGAATGCTATGTTGCAGAAAAGAAGTACTTGCATGACATCTAGCTCAGCTGGAGATGAATCAGCATAAAAACTTAGGATTTGCCCAAATGTACATCTGAACTGTTAAATGGCCCTCAATGCAGTGTCTCCTGCCAGTTCTGCCTAGGTGGTGGATTTCCATTTATCAGTCATCCAGTCTTTACTTACACAATGGCCACTCAGGGCCAGTGGCAGGATAATGGCTGTGCTCCTATGTTGGACAGATTAAAAGGGCAATATAAAGCTTAAGCAGCTTGAAGTTACTCATAGGTTTTATACAGCTTTAAGGCAGGAGCATGCTTAGTAAAGGATTTAAAGGCTGACTATTTCTTCTTTCAGAAAAGCTCTTTTGGGGGAAGTTTGGTCTGTTTGCCCCTGGCCCCCTACAAATGGAAGATATGAGTAGACCCTGTGAGAGCCTTAGGCCTTCTGTCGCCCAGACCAGCTCAAGTCAAGAGTCTTGCAGAGAGGGCATCAGTGATTTTTTTATTGGCTGTAACATGACAACCACCATATTTGTCTGTTTTTTGAGATGAAGGTGTACCTGACTTGTTGACAATTAAAATTTGCTGGTTTTTCACTTATTTGATCAAAGCATTTTAAAAAACTACAAACTGTTCAAAATACTATGCTATACTAAGTACAAGTTCCTCTGATATATATCAAGCATGAATGAGCCACCAAAATGACAGATTTTGGAAATGCGATGGAATCAGTCCTGTGCCAACTCAAGAATGTAGGTCTATGTCTCTCAGAAATATTTGGTAGGGAAAGATATACAGTTGCTTCATCTTGCTTTTTCCACCCTCCCCAAGCCAAATTTTTCTTGCTCCCATTTCCTGCCTTTGCAGGACTACTCTCTGGCTGCCAAAATACTGCAAAATTCCCTGCAAAAGACATGCATCTTGGTCACTGACTGCCCAAATCATCTTCACCTTATACTGTCTGTAGACCTGTCCTTGAGGCATGAGTATGCTGTAGCTTATGGCTGAAGAGATACCAGAAGTTGTTGACAGGCCTGTGGGACAGCAAAACTTGCTGTTTTGCATAGTCTGTGGGAGGTTGGGGAGTGTATAGTAGGTAGGCATATAAAATTCAGAGGTTTGTTTGTAATATAGATAAGCATCTGAACTGCCAAAGTTTAGTCTAATTTTAAAGCTCCTTATGCAACTCTCTTCCTTTTCAGTAAAATGTAAAGTTACAATGGAAACCACTTTATTTCCAATGTGTGTAATTTCCTTCTTTTGAGGAACAGGAGGGCAAAATGTTCTCTTCAAAGCCTGGTTCATTTTCTGAATCACTTGCCACATTCATCTTCTGCTCAATATGTGAACGTAGATCTACAGGAGGTGGGTATGCAGTTTGCCTCTTGATCTTAATTTTGATCTCCCTGGTTTTACTCAAATTCCAACAGGGGACAATTTTCAGCTTCCTTCTCCTGTAGGAGATTCAGGATGTTCCGTTCGGCCTGAAAGGAAAGCGGGGTGGTGGCTAGTGAAGAGGAAAGCACATGCCCAGTCCTCTTTAAAGGGGTTCCTCCCCAGGTCCACAGAGCATGGCCAGGCCTTGTGCCTCATGTCTCATGGTCCTGAAATATGCTGATGGGGGTTTTGGCTCTTCCTTGCACGCCCATAATGTTGAGCTGCCTCTACAGCTCAGAATCAAGCTTGGAGTTTGAGTTGCCGTATTTAGACTGGGTTTTTTAGAGCATATGCATTTATTAAATTTCCTGTTTAGCTAACTTAATGTCTTTGATAGAATCAACGTATGAGTCTACCTTTGAAGGCAAGATGCATGTCTGAGACTAATACATGATGTGGAATTACACCAGTAATCCATGTGAGCAGAAGGAGTTGGGGAAAAGCTCAGAAGGGGCAATGAATCAAGAGTGAGGGGGCTTGGGTCAGTTCTCAGCTCTCTTCTTCCAGCAACTTGCTGTGTGACCTTTGGGCAAACTACTTCACTTGTCCATTCTTCTGACTCCCTCATCTTTGTTCCTTCTTATTTAGACTTTCAAAGTGCAAGGGCAAAAGCACATGCTTACCATGAGCAGTTTCAGTGTAAGCATTGATACACAGCTTTAAAACAAGGAGTCAAATATCTGGCTGAAGGCCTTCTGTAGGTATTTGTTAGCATGGTCTACTGCAATCTATGATCAGTGGATGGCTGCACTCGATGGAGAGACAGTGTGCTTGCCCAAACATCAACTGAATTTCTCAAACACCTGTAGAAGAGTGTGTTTGCACATAGACATGTCCTGAGATGCACATTAATTTGCTTGTGTGGCCTTCGTGGCCTGGTATGTCTTTTGGTCTGCCTTGCTCCTGGGGAAGAGCTGGTGTGGCTTTGTGATTGGGCCCACCTTTCTTCCCACTCTGACTGCATAGGGAACTAGCCTGCTCACTGCTCTTGTGTGCTGGTAATTCTGATTGTAGATTTATTTATTCTCTCACTAATGTAATAAAATACCAAGCTATTCTTCTTCCCAAATTCAGTTTAATTTTTCTGAGGTTTCTGCTGATACTATGTTCTAATTTCTCCTGTTTCATTTCTTTAAGAAAGGAAATGAGATGATCAAGTGGAAATTAGGGGCCACAATGTCTCTGAAAATATTTCAGAGGGCATTGATTAGAAAATTAGAATAAAAAGTACTTCTTGCACTGATACCAAGCACAGTAAATCTTTAGTTCCAAAGAAATCTGTATGAGTGGAGGATGCAAAGATGGTTTTAGAAACAAACTTAGCTTCAACTGTGGTATGTTATTGGTCATATTTGTGTTTTTTTATGAACATGTCTTTGCTTCAGGATACAACTTGAGATCCAGAAGACTCTTGAAAAATTGAGGTATTTAGTAGCATGGGGGGGAAAAAATCCACTCCAACAGGATGGTTTAAAAAAACCACTATTATCTAAAAACCTTGTATCTAGAAAAATGAGGTGAGGGGGCTAGCAGACCTCTGCAGGGTTATTCTGTCTTCTCCCTCTTCCAGCTGACATGAAGAGCTGGTCTTCAGCCCTTTTGACAGGCAGGTGCAGAGACAGCATGTTGCTGGTGGAAGCTGCTGCTCCCTGCAGCCCCAGCAGCACTCTTGGCCTATTTCTGGTGAGCAGATTTGCCCAGGGATATGACAAATGCAAGACCTGTGGGAGAAATGAGTGTATAGCACCTCTGCCCAGATCCTGAACTGCATTTTGAAACTTGCTCTCTTCCCAGCTGTGCTGCTGTAGCTTTCTTTGTCCAGGGGTGCAGTTCATAAAGCGCTATCCAGGAGAAGAGATAGGGCAGGAGAGGCTGGAGATAAGGGTGTTGAAGAGTGTTTCCCAGGGGAGGAGGTACAGCTGCTAGAGCAGCAGTGCTCCCCAAGCTGTTGTCTCAGTGTGTGGGGAAAAGGCATTAATGATCACCCCAGAGACTCTGGCACTGGTGGAGAGTCGGTGGGAGGGCTGCAGGCCTGAGTTGAAGGGACAAAAAGGAAAACAGGTTACCCTTTCTGCCTCCATGCCCATGTGCTGCAGGGTAGCTCCCCAGGTGTGGGGTGAGCTGTGGCACCCGCCGGGGAGCGGGGTTGTGTAGCGTGGTGTCCCTGTGAGATCAGCTGAGGAGGGCTGGGGGGATGAGGGGAGGGGGCGGACGACCCCCGGGTCGGCAGCGTCGCGCCTCGGCCCGCGCCCGGATGGCCGGAGCGCGGTGAGGGTGGCCCTGGGGCTGAGGGGCCGGGGAAGCCGGCGGGGACACAGCCTGCGCCGGGCGGGCCGCCGGGCCCACCGGGGCCGGCGGTCACCGCCCCGTCCCCAGGCGGCCTGGGACGCCGCCGTACCGTGCCGGGCGGGAGGCGGCGCGCTGAGGGGCGGGCCGGGCGGCGCTGCCGGGCGCCCGCCGCGGCGTGTGGGTGGCTCCAGGCGGCCGGTACCCAGCGACAGGCGGCGGGGTGGGAGGAGGCTGGCGGGGCGGAGGAGGAGGAGGGAGCGCGGCGGCGGCGTTGCGGGCGTATCAGCCGGTGCTGGACTATGGTGCGGCTCGGCGGGGGCTGACACGCCAGCACCCCGTTCTCCCTCCCTCCCTGTCGGCTGACAGGCGGCGAGCCCTTAGCCGCACGTGTGGGATGTGAGACCCGCCCTCGCCGGGGGAGCATGAGCTGTGCCCAGGCCGGCATTGTCCAGGTACGAGGGGCTGCTGCCGCCCGGCCCCAGGTGAGGGTGGTGGGGACCGGGGCGGGGGTGGGGGTTGGCGTTGCCTCCCAGTGGAGAAGTGCGAGGCGGGATGGGGCTGTCAGCGGCCTCGCCGCCGAGAAAGGCCCTTCCCGGGGCGGGCAGCCCCCGCCCGGCCGGCGAGATGCGGTGGCGGGTCGTGGGTGTGCGCTGTCATCCGTGCCCGGCTGCGCGGGTGCCCGCCTTTGTGCCTTGGAGCCGGCCGGTCTGTGCGGGAATGGGACCCCCCTCCGTGTCCGTGAGCACTTCCGCGGGTGGGGGGTGGCCGCGGGGGAGGGTTGCTCTCCGTGGAGCATATGGGCCCTGGTGGGTTATGGGCTTAGCTGTCGGCTGAATTTCACTACCGAGCAAATAGTGTAGAATTATGATGAGTGACGTGCTGGCGGGGATTGACATCATTTGGGGATGTGGATGCATGCAGGCGGTGATGAAGAGTCCCGCGCTGAATTTCTGGTGGTTACATCCCTTCCCTGTAAAAGAAGCCCCCAGATTTGGTTCTTGGGTCCTTGACAATGCAGCAAAATTTAAAGCACAAACTGCCTTTTTTCCCTGCTCTGTTGCTGTAAGCCAATCTTGTGACTCTCTATTTTGGTTGTTACCTTGTGTTATTATGTAACTGCATTTTTTTCATTAGCAATTAAATAAAATAACTTACTTATAAGTATGTTAAGAACATTGCCCCAGCCTGTAGTATTGTCAAATGCTGCTTTTCTCATTTCGCAGCCTGCATGGATAATGGGTTTGTACTGACACAGGCACATGCAATTCATTTTGTTGCCTTTTGCATCGTTTCCCGTGTGTTTCTCTGTAGTTGCAGAAGAAATTACTTGGCCTGGGTTTAGATTTTTGCTTCCTGCTGTTTGGAGCTGCAGTAGTGCCTTTTTTTATGCTGCACTCAGCACAAGTGCGTAGTGAGACTGTACAACAGTCAGGCTGTGCTCCTGTCCATGTATTTACCAGCACTACTGTCTCATTTTGTGGGGCACCTAGCCCTGTCTGAACACAGCAGCAATTAGGGGTAGGGTGCTGCTGTGCCAGTGGTGCCACATAGCAGGTGGTCAGCTGTGCCTTTCTGATTAGTGCTCATATGGGGATTGCAGTTATTACAGTAATTCATTTTAGCTTGGGGATTCATTTTGAAAATTTGGATTTTCTACTAAGAAGGGATTAGCATTTCTCTGTAGTACGTGTGTTTTATGAAGAAGTGGAGTATGGTATGTATCCTGGCTGCTCTCTCTACTTCTGTCTGTCTCTGAAACACACACCCATTTGGACAACACAGGTGCAATGTTGATTTTCATGCTGGAACCAGAAGATGATGTAAAAAGCAGTGCATGGTTAGTCAACACACAACACTCATCCTGTCGGTGCAGTCTCAGTCTAGTATCGGGGGGGAAGAGTATCTGTCCTTACGGAGGAAATGCTGGATCTATTTACTTGTTTGTTTCAGGAGAGTGAGTGGGGAGTTAGCTCAGAACAAAGAGTGGTTTGGTCAGATGGCCAGTGCTTGTGAGGCGCAAGCGGTGTGCGAGTTGGTGGTGGATAGCATGTCGTATCACTTGTGATACATATGCTAATGTGTTGCTGACTTAATGTGACCTGAGTTTTGGACTCCTAACCTTTTTTGTATCAATCAGCTCTTTCTCATCAGCTTACTTGTTTGAAACCAGAGCAGGTCAGAGCATGAACTGATACACTCAGTGACTTTATCAGGAACTATCAATATCTGAATGTGGTGGTGAATTATTTGAAAGCAAACTGTGTACACATGCTCAGAATATCGCAAAGAATTGATTCAAAATCCATATGCTCATATTTTAAATGCATTCTAATAAATAATGTGGTATTTATTGTATTCCAATAAATAACTGGCTAAGACTTGTTACTAAAGTGCATCTTTCTGTGGCTGTTTCATGTACATGGCATGCAATCTAGCATTCTTTGCAATCGTGAGAATCCCTGTGAAGCTTCGTGGAGTTTCGCACGTGCTAAGTAGTGTTCATTCAAGGTAGTGCTAAATCCTTCTCCTTGCCTCCTTTCGAATGGTTTTCTTGCAAACAATGCAATTACTTGAATAAATTGTGCGAGTGGAATTTAGCTTATTAGCTGCTTTTTGAAATACTGCAAAAGATGTGGTTGTGGCATAGTGGGGGGGATTCAAGTTGTGAGTGATGGTGTTGAGTAGTTGGTGTTGGGCCAGGAGCTGTTCTAACAAAGAGGTTGTGTTACCTATTTTTTAGAGTAGTTGGAAATCTGTCTTGTGGATGCAGGCATTAAGGTTGCCTCTGGTTTCAACTCTGAAAGCTGCTTTTAAAAAAAAAAAAAAATCCTGCAAGACAACCTCCCTATTCCACCTCCCCATTCCTCTGCCAGTTAAGCATGTTGCAAAGTTCAAACAGAAGGGCTTTTAGTAATTAAAAAAAGCAATTACTCCAAAGTATCTTAGTTTATGATGGTGGACTTTGCTGGAGAATGTAACTTGTCTTCACAATGATTTTACTTTCATTCTAAGTGTGTCTCTGGTCCTAAGTCTTACCTACTTAGTTTTCTCCGAACTTAGGGGTACCCACAAGGTCTGGCTTCAGCATGCATAGATTGCAGGCTTTGTGGGCCCCTATAGACAGGGAGGAGGGCTTGAGCCTTATACAAGTGCTCTGGCTTGCTCCTCCTCCTGTTCTGTAGAAGTGATGCTTGCCAGCCTAAGCCAAAGTATGCCTTTGTGAATACTACCCAAAACAGTTTAACTGGGTATCCAAATATACATGTGGCTTCCATGAGTGGATCATACCTGCAGCTGTCAGAGCTTTCCAGCATATATAACTAGGAACTATCACTACACTGGGAGTTGCCAGTACCTCAGATGCTCCCCGGCCTCCGGTGGCACCTGTGCTGCTGGGAATGTCACTGTAGGGTCAGCCGTTTCCCTCGGATCGGCCTGCAGGAGTAGCTGGAGGGTGGTCCTGCTCATACCAGTTTGTGTCTCCTGTTGCATGAAAAGGAATTGCAATGCCCCCTTTTCTTCAGGTTGTCTGTTGTTTGTTTACGCTCAGTGGCTCTCTCAGTTTTGGCAATAAGGAGATGAGTCAGTTTTGCTTCTGTTTAAGGCTTTTTTTTACCCATTTCTCTTGTAACATTTTATGTGCTGTTGTGATTCTGCAGTGGCTGAGTGGCAAACACTGCAGGGGTTTGGTTTTAGTTCCTTAGAAATACATTTCCGTTGGCCTTAGATATCATGAATGTTAATTCTAATAGTCTAAAACAGGCTAGACCTTATGTACTTATGCATTTGTCCTAAAACACAGCAATATTTTGGTTTCTACTGATGATCTCAGGAGGGTGGGGGACATACAACACAGGAAAAATATAAGTACAGTCAGTAGTAAAGGGCAGGCTGAGATGCCACCTACTCCAGTTGATGTTTTCCAGCTGAGATTTGAGGCCAGCAAGATGCTTAAAATTAATTAAGAAGAAATGGCAAGGTTCTTTGATGTAGGGAGCCCAGGGTCATTTTTGTTACAGTTAATGAATGGTGGCTAGGCAGCTGTATAATGGGCTTGTGAGTCAGTCTTCAACTTGTTTGATCAGCTATGCAGTGGCTAGGGTATCCTATTGATGGCTCTGAAGTAGGAGGTTTAGGTTCTTCAGGCAGTGCTGCTTAGGAGGTGCTGGGACCGTCCGTTGGCAAGACGGTGTCCTCATCTCAGATGTTTGTGGGTTCACCAGAATATGGACCAGTAAGACTGGTCTAAGCTACAGGCAAAATAGGCTGTTGTCATGGGCAGCAGACTGCTGGAGGCAAGAGGCTGGCTGTAGCCCCGCAGCCTACTTTTGCTTTGGGAAGAAGGAGGAGTTGGGTTGAAGCAGGGCAGCAGCTGAGCCTGAAGCGGGGTTCCCCTGCTGCAGTACCTGTTGCAGCTCTTGTCCTCTTCTTCCAGTGGCAGCAGTAACAGAAACCTCAGTTTCTTGGGACTCTTCTTCCCCAACTCTCCACTCTATTATCTCACCCTCCTTTTCCATGAGTTAGGAGCAGCCTAAGCTTGATACCAGCCCCTGATCATTTTGTCCAGAACGTTGCCTACAATGCAGATAAACCTTGAGATGGCTTGGGGGCTGGGGGGAGTGATACAGCAAGCTGTTCCTTTTAGACCTTAAAAAACGGGGAAACCCTGGTGCTCTTGTTTGAAATGTCAAAGTAAATGATCAGCACCGTGCTCCCTGGGGAATCGCTGTGCTCCATTGTATTGCAAAGTTCTTTGAGGACGCGGCAGTGCAGGCAGCGTTTCCTTGCTGCAGAGCAGAAGGTTTGTGGGAGAGAGCGTGTGCACAGCAGTCAGAAGGCTATTATTGAGACCTTCGCTGAGGTTTCATTTTATGCATTTAGCAAAACAGGCTCGCTCTTTCACACTTTCCAGATATTTTTATATTTCTCTGCAGATGCTTGTAGAACACCAACATTTGTTTGGTTTGAAGCCTGAATTAAAATTCCCAACCAATGTCTAGAGGCAAAAGGGGGAAAAAAAAGCAAGTGTTTGTCCCAGAATTAAAATCCATTTAAATTTGAGAGCTGTTAACCCATGAAATAGTGATGCAATACAGAATGTCTCTTGGACCAAATCACTTGTGTTTAAAATGGAACATGCTCTAAAAATAAATGGGTAATTGCTTCAATGTAGTCAATATGGAATTTAAAGATGACTGACAGAGTGATTTGTCATCCATCTCCACAGCAGGAGTCATCTGGGAAGTCTATGATGTTAAAGGCATTTGTTTCTATTAGCACCTTTTAAAGTAGTTTCGTTAATGAGCTCTTGAACACCAGGACTGAAATCTGTCATGTGGTATAATTAATTTTTCCATACCATAGGAAAATGTGCCATGTACGCCTTCAATTACCAAATCAGGTTTCTCAGGTCCTGAAATGTGTGGTTCAGCAGCCCTATTCTTTTAAACAAAGGAGGTGTTTTTTCTGGTGCCAACAAAGTGCTTTCACGTGTCTCCATGTAAAATTTAGGATGGCATCCTGCAAACTTGAAGATCTGATGTTGTGCTACCCACTGTATACTTTTTGCAGAGCGGAAGACTGATGGATACTCCTCCCAAATGTGTGTAAGCAGAAGAGGTGGAGCAGGAAATTGTCTGCTTTTCCCAAGGGGGAGAGGAGAGCGAGAGAAGGGGGAATGCTTGATGAGATAGTCAAACAGGTTGTTCTTTACTGTATGCTGGTGAAATGCCCGAGTGCTGGTTGTATGGAGCAGATGGGTCAAGGAGCTGTCCTCTGGATCTTAAGTGTTGCTGTGACTCCCCTTCCTCCCTGAAGCAAACTATCCTGCCAAAGTCTGTCTCTTTGGCAGAATATATGTTGTATGTTGTACAGACTTTGCTAAGCTAGGTAAGAAGCAGTGAAGTTGGGGATAATCCAGCTTTGCTTGTGAGCTGGATGCCTGTTGTAAGGCACTTCCTTGAACCATTTAAACTGCAGTCCTCCTTCCAGCTGGACACAATGAATGTGTGTGGGGCTACCTGCCTGGGCATCTGTGGGCACACTTACAAGTGCTTGACAAACTAGTGGGATGGATGGGATCATCTGATATCCCAAGCTGGTCCTTGGGCAGCTAGGTTCTTTCCTTTGAAATCTGGGCCCTGTCAAGACTGATAATGTTGTTAAAGTAGGAGATGCTGTTTTGTGCTTATATCTTAATGCAGCCTCAGGAAAACTGAAACTTAGAATTCACGTTCTAATGCAGAACATCCATCAAGTGTTGGGTTATTTGTCAAGTGTCTTTAATGATGTGTGGGGAAAAAAGCTATGGGAGAGGCCTTAGGATTTTTAATATAAATATATACTTTGTTTGACATGGTACTTTTTGTGTGCGACTGCATGGTTGCCTGAAGAAGACAAAGACAACAGACTTACTTTCTGAAGCAGTATCTTGATTTAAATACAAGGTTTAGTTGCTACATGCTTAACATGAAAAGGGGAGGAAAGTGGATGAAATGTTTAATCTTGGAGTCAGAACACACATTTCCAAGATGATGCTGTTCAAGATTCGTGAAAGGCCCATTAGCCATTAGGTTGTCTGCTGCCTTGGTTACAGGCCTGTGGAAGCTGCATAGAGATTAGGAGCGAGATCTTTTAATGAACTTTTAAGTTGCCTAATTTGACTGCACCATGTTCTCAAATGGTAGTCAATGTGAGGTCAATAGCATGATTAAGAAATACTACATACGTACCCTGAGTCATAGTAGAGACCCGATGCTGAGATAAAGTATTATTGAGTCAAACCCTTTGGTCTAAAAATGAACAATGCTCCTCCTAAAATTACTGGGAGCTTTGCTTGATGAAGGGCAGTGCCATCTGGTCTTTTGTGACTTTTTTAGATTTTTTTAGAGCTCAGTATCGTAGGGAAGCTGGCTGTTTGCTGTGCCAGTGTGAAGCACTGACATTTCTTTCTCATTACTCTAGCAGCAGGCTAAAGCAGAAACAACCATAGGAGTTACTACTCAGACCATGTATTAATGGCTAATGAGCTGAAGTGTATTTTCTTCTCTTCTTAGGCTAGAAAAGGATTCCAAAATAGAAGCACCTAGTCCTGTGGTAGAATTCCTTTCCAAGACCCATCACTATGGTGGCTTATAAGAATTAGGCTACCTGATGCACCTTCTTTTTGGTTTCTACTTAATGTTGCTTAAGGATTTTGCTTTGTGTGTGAAAGGAAATTACCCATTTTTTTAATATGAGCAAAGTTCCCATTAAAGAATAAGATTTCCCACCTGACTAAAGGCAGAACTTCTTACGTTGGTCAAGAAACAGCATGCTGGTGTTGAACAATTACTTGCTCTTGAAATTTGACTTTGTATTACCCCTTCATGCTCCTCAGAACTGTCACTCTCAAAGCATACTCTTTGTAGATTTTCAAAGGCTCTCCCTCTCTGCACATGAGTTTTCATTCTCTTTGATAGTCTCCTCTTCCCCTTCAGCCTTCCCACTCCCCAAGAACTGGGTGATTGCAAAGTACTGTTCTTCCCAATGCACTTTGCTACACAGGTAGCTGTTCCTGGGCCACGCAGTCTTATGTCTCAGACAATTAAAACATGGGTTAACTCAGACTAATTCTCTGTACCCAGTAGCATGATGTAGGCTGAAACCTTAGTGTCTGTATTTGAGCAATTGTATTAGGGCATTTCTAATTAAAAACATGTATCATGTAATTGTAAGTGTCCGAATTCTTAAATATCTGTCTTTTGCACTCAACTGTGTGTAAAGCAGGTGCAGAGAAGGTACTTGCTTATCCTAAAGTGCTTAGGGCAGTTTACAAATGTAGTGTTAGATTTTACTATTGCTGGGGAGGGAATGAAAAATTTTGGGATGTGGGAGCAAAATAACAAGCAATCATGCTGCAGGAAATGCAGCAAAATTGTAGCAAAGGTGTGGTAAAGTGTTCTGGATGCTTCTGTGTGTTCAACTTGCCAACTGTGCTGCTGAGGTTTGGCTGGAGGTGGATCCTAGAAGAGGGTGGAAGCAGTCTCTTCTAGAAATCTGATCTAAGGATCAGCTGCTTAATTTGCTTGTTGGAGCCACATGGTAACTTCTTCTAGGTGTCAGCCATATTGTCTTGTCCAGCTTGGAAGATCATAACAAGCCCAGGGAAGTTTCTGCAGAACTTCTAGAAAGGGGCAGAGTGCTCTTGTGCCCTTTCTCCTTGTGTCTGCCTGGGCCTCCCTCCAACTGTGGCTTTCTGAAGCTTGGAATAGGGGTAGTGGCCCAGGCCAGGCTCCCTGCAGGGGTGTCTCAACCCTACACCCTCACCATCTTATGAAAAAACCAGAAAATGTCTAAGGCTCTAGTTGGCAATGAGTAAGAAACAATTTTCCAAAAGATCGTATGGGAAGAAGATGCTTGATTACAGAAAAAGGATGGATATAGGGTTGTGAGGGAGAGGTGGTATGTTTAAACTGCTACTTGGAGTGGGAATAGAAATGTTTCTGGCAGAGCCTCTGCTTCTGTAAAATATCTTGATTGCCTAGTTCATATCAGAATGACTTTCTAATGGTTATCAAATGTGGATTGTGTGTATGAATTATTTGTTGGTAAAATATGATTCTGAGGTTTGGACTCCAAGTTAAATATATACCTTTTTTGACCTATTTTTCACAACCTAATTCTGCCAGCTCTGTGTGTGCACACATGATGTTACTTGCTTAGGGAGTCCTGCTGACTTTAGAAAGACAATGCACCTTAGGAAAGCTGGTAGTAAGTGGTGGTAGCAGGCTCAGGGTTTGTATGAGTTGGGCTGTCAGGCTAGCTCAGCAAGGGGACGATGTGGAATAGGATGTTTGAGGGGGAGTCTACTGGTTTAACACTGTATCAGTGAAGGGTTATAGTGAATAATGTGTTTGGCTGACTTGTGACCTCCTCGTAATAGCTCAGAGATGGACAGGAGATCAATCTACTTGATGGCCTTCTAATAACTCACTGGAAAACTCAGTTCATCTCCTTTAGCTACCTGGACCAAAACGGATATAAATGCAGTATGGCTAATCCAAATAATCCCTGTGCCACCATGAGAGGGGACACCCACATGCTGAAATGAAAAGTGATAAGAGGGCCTTAAGCAAATAAAGATCTAAGCTGCTAAGTCTGCATGGCATACTGTGAGCTTACTAGCTTATATCCAGGACACTACAGCCATGTTCTGTGCAGCACTGCACCAAAAAGAGGCATAACAGATTAGCTTGAGTTGGCTGCATGCGACTAGTTTACGTGCAGGCAGCAATAGGGTTCCTGCTCTGTGCTCCCCAGGGCTTTTATTTCCAGTGTAATGCAGGCAAAAGCAGCTTGCTGCGTCTCTGCTCCCTCAGTGTGCTTGTGCCCTGGGTTAGGTGCAAAGCTGGTTAACAATACCTGAAGGGAGGCAGGTCCTCAGAAGCAGATACTCCAAAAGTGGTGTTGGTAGGGCCCTGTGCTCAGGGAGGAGCTGCCCTCTCCAGGAAGGGGTGTTGTTATTTCTCTTGCACCTGATTTAGTTTCGACCTAGATCTGTGACTTTCCTGGAATGTGCCCTAACAGGCAGGGAGCTCCTCTAAGTGTGTGTGAGTATGGGACATGATTTACACCCATCTGGCCAAAGTTATGTTCTGCATAGAAGACTTGAAGATTCATTGAGCCAGAGAGCAAGAGTGAGCATAACTCTGATTTAATGGGTAGAGGGGGGAGTTTCTGGGTTCGTTTGCCAAGGGCTGGTTCATGTGTTATATGCAGAGTAGCAAGAGGGATGTCAAGACTGGTGTTTCTAGGATGCACTAGGTCCCTGAATCCTGTTATGTTGAAAGCAGGGCTCAGCAGTGGTGAGTACCACTTTCAACTTTAATGCTTAAGTTCTGCATTAAGTTCCATTCTTTTGATCTGGCCCAAAATATCTATGTTCAGTCTTAGTCTTCTGAACTGTTTTTATTCATGCATCAGTGATGTGTCCAATGGGGATCTGCATGTTCGTTTGGCTTGTTTTATGCAGTAGTTTTCTGAGTTGAATCCTGGTACCTAATGGTGAATATGAAACCTTTCAGATACAAATTCCTGTGTAATAGGATACCAATATAATTCAGAGCTTTGATAAGCAACAATTATATGTGGTACCAGTTCTTCAGGCCTCCGAGGACCTGGGATCAGAGCTCGAAGTTGTTGGGCTCACCTCTGAGTTTGAGTGAGAAGATGTAGGTGAGAGATTACTGAAAAATGCTTTCCAGCTGTGCCACTCAGCCAAAACCACTGTCTTTCCATAACCACTTCCCTTGATCCTGTGTTCATGGTCTCTGATAGGTGGTAGGGCAGGAGGGAGACTTTGCAGCCATAGAGGTCTCAGCTGGACTTCATGCAAATTGAGGATTTCTTGTCAGAGGAACATAGTTAACATTGCAGTTCATGATAAATGAATCAGCTCCTTCTCAGACTTCTTAGGGTTTTGTTTTTTTCCCCCAGTTTTTAAAGGAAGCAGGGGTTTTGTGCTTAAGTCAGCAGTCTGCATCTGCTGGAGGTAGCAGGTCTTCTGTCTAATAAAGAAACATTTTTATGTAATTGCTTTGGAGGAAAAAAATAATCCCATTTTAGGCCAGAGAGGGTTGGCGTTGAGCAGACTTAGTGACCTCTAACAGAGTGCGATGTTCCTTCTCTTGCTGTGTGCACTTCATGTCCCTCCAGTGCTGTCCTGCTGGGCTTCTCTTCGCAGTCCAGCTTCAGGTGTGGTTCAGGAGCTTGGACCAGCCCTTGGCAGCCCTGCTGAATGCTGAGTCACAGGGAAGAGCTGGAGACACAAGTATACTTGGATCTGTGCAGCACTGGTGGATTACTTGCTGAAAACTAGAGACCCCTGCAAATCACATGCTGATTCAGTTGTTGATCGAGAATGGAAGTATAATTATGATGTTTGTTTTCAAATAGCTGGCTGCTTCAGTAAAGAGCTGAATTTCTCACCACGTGAGCCACCCTGAGGCTACCAAGCCTCTTTAAAAAAAAAAAACACCACCCTATATTTTTTCCTTGCATATATTTTTTGGGGAATACATGTCATCTATGTGCAGACATTGAATTAATCTCATTTTGATGACTCCTTTCCTTGGAGTCTCTCACTCCCAGTGAAGACAGGTGACCTGGCAGGAGCAAATCAATGCACTGCAAACATGCAGCATAATCTTCTCAAAGTAGCTCTGGTGCATGCATGTGTGGGAGGAGGGGAGGCATATTAAGTAGTGGAGCTGCATGAAAATTTGCCTGTGGAATGGTTTTCTGTCAAAAAAACGCTGTTTTAAACAGAATCAAAATGTTCCTCATGAGAATGTGTTTGTACTGCAGCTGGCAGCTGTTCAGAGGACCTGGGGCCCTGCAGCCTTGTATAATGATCAGATCCAGTTGGGAGAGATGAGAGATGGAGGTGTGGCAAGGTGGTGGTTGTTGTTGTTATGCTTCAGCTTTAAGGAAAACTTCAAAATGCTTCAATTTCCCACAGTGCAGAAAATGAGACTTGACCTACTCTGCTTCATACAGCCATTTCTTAAAAAACTATCTATTGTCTCCAGTGCCCATCATCATTATAGTGTTGTACTATTGTATTTACTTTGGAAGCCTGGGGCTGATCTCGTTGC
Source organism: Gymnogyps californianus (assembly GCF_018139145.2). Classification (NCBI taxonomy): domain Eukaryota; kingdom Metazoa; phylum Chordata; class Aves; order Accipitriformes; family Cathartidae; genus Gymnogyps; species Gymnogyps californianus. The sequence goes on along the minus strand of NC_059472.1, from coordinate 110,031,009 downwards.
TATGCTGAGTTCATTTAAATCACTGATCTTGCACTAGGGATGCATTTGGCCTGTGAGGTCTTACAATAACTGTGGAAAGATTCACTGCATATTGGTGGGACAGAGACCACGCAGACTTTTCAGCTTGCAGTTTGCTAACACTTGCACACTGGAAAACAAAGCATGTCAGTGAGGGAACCCCCCCCACTTGCCTTTTGGCTTTAAAAGATCATATTGAATGGGGTCCTGACTCCAATTCAGTTTTTCCAGTTTAAGATACTAATTTATTAGTATTAGTTATTTAGCAAGGTTCTCCTTCCCCCCTCCCCCCCAACGCTGCTGGGAGCCATTTTTCCCCCCTCATCATTACCTCTTCTTCTCTCTACCTCAAACACCTTTTTTATAGCCATTAGAGGCTAATATGTCTATTCTTTCAGTAGCAAGCCTGTAAGATGTTTGGGTTTCCAACCTAAGCTGGTGCAAACCAAGCATAGTGCTACTGTTTAGACCCTTCTGGCTTCAGTGGTATTGCAACCTTATTTTTGGTTGCAAAAAGGCCTGTGCTTTGACACAGCTAGGCTCTCTTGGGGTACAGCAAAGGCAAACTCTCTGCAGCAGAAAAGTGTTGCTGTTAAAAAGTGGCCTTCAAGGAAAGAAATGTCCCATTTTGGCTTCACTTCTCCTGTGGCAGTCAAATGGTGCAATGGACAGAAAAATGATGGCTTCAGTTAGTCTTACTGTTTCAAGAGCTTTTTCTTTCTCCCCTTGTGGTGATTTGTCTTGTTCCTGCAAAGACCTTTTTTCACCCTTTGGCCTGTGGGTTGCTCTGGTGTGTTGAAGACCATCCTCCAGCTGCTTAGTCTGTTGAAATGTGAATGTGGAAAATGCATTTTTCTTAGTGTAAACACTCAACAGTGCATTTGTTCAACAACTGAGCAGTTCCTTTCTCAGAGCATGCTGCGCAGCAATAACATAACGCTTTGTCATCTCCGAAGTAAGATGAAGACAAGGTTAATGGAATTTTTTTATTATCCTGAGACTGTTTCTCATTCTGTTTAGTTCACCAATTTCTTGTGCTTATTTGCTAGCACTTGCCTTGCATCCTGTGTATACAGATACCCTTTGGTCTTTCCCTGGCCTTGCACCCCTTCTGCTGGATGACGGGCTGGAGGAGGTCCCTGCTGTGTCACTAGTTCCCTGGCTCCAGGTATCCATATAGCCAGAGGCAGAACTAGTCTTGAAGTGCTCTGTTGGGGTAAAACTTGGAGGTGTCAAACTTCTTGTCTGCCCATGGACGAAGCCAAAGAGGAATAGTGGAAACTTTATCACTGTGCTTAATGTTTTTATAGGGCGAGTGTAGATAGCCAAGTATTATATATGAAAAACAATTATATTTTGAAAAGTTCTTTCCCTTTTCCTTTAAGGTATACTGCTGTCCATGGATGAAAATGGGAATCTTTCAGAGATCCTTGTCATGCTCTGCCAGGAACGCTTAGTCATTTTCAGTTGTGGACCCTAAGATCTTCAGACCTTAAATGCTCTTCTTATGCTTTGTGTGCTTCTAAATGCTTGTAGAAATGTCATGTCATATCTGCTGTTCAATTATCTATGTAACCTGTGTTCTTCAGGCCTCACAGTTTAAAAAAAAAGGTTTTTTTCTTATAGTTAAAGGGAATTTTCTGTATTTCAGTCTGTGCCCATTGCCTCTGGTCCTGTCACTGGACACCACTGAGAAGAGCTTCACTCAGTCTGCCTCTATCCCACCAGCACATTGATAGGACTACCCTTGAGCCTTTTCTTTTCCAGGCTAAATAATTAATCCCAGTGCATCCTACTGCTTTTCTAGCCACTTTGTTGCATGTTAGTCACTTCCTTGAGTCAGGACATGTATTTGTGTGGCTGCATGGAGAGTTGTGTCAGGGAAGTGACCCGGGTTAGAAGTAACCTGTTATTTTATGCTATGTGGTTTTAACCCAGATGAGGTCCACTTGACTGTTCTGTGAAGGCTTATGGCAATGCAAGCAAACACCCAGCAAAGGCTGGGAATGAGGAGTGGGAGGAAGGCAAGGTGTTTCTCCTTGTGGAAGTGTCAGTTTATGCTGGCTTAAAGTGTTTGTGACTGTAGCCACCTGTGGACTGTGAACAGATCTGAAGAGCTAAGGGTGTAAAAAAATCTCTGGTCTAGACTTACCAAGAAACCAAGGCAACGGAGATGGTGTTTTGGCAGGGATTTTTGTCTGCTGTGAGAAAATCACTTTTCTGTATTATTTCTTTACCCCCACCCCAACCATTTTCTGCTCAGGAACTTTCTTAACTGATTGTGTTTCTGTGGATTTAGTACCCGTCAATAGAGACTTGCTCCATGAAACCTTTCCTGCTTTCCTTTGAACCTATCTACACTTTTATTGTAATTTGAAAATGAATTTTGCAGCTCAACTATCTGTCATATTAAGAACCAGCTCCTTTAGTCTGTTTTGAGCCTAACTCCTAGTGCTTTCTCTTGATGCCCCCTCCTTGTAGTGGAAAAGAAAGTGAATGACCCTCTGTTCTCTTTTTTCCCCTTGCAAGTCTGTGAACCTCTGTCATATCTTCCCTCAGTTGTCTTTTATCCTTCCCTGAATCTTCTCTTAATTTTCACCCCTGCCTTCATCCTTGGTACCTGCAATACCCTTCCTCTCCTAATTTGTTACCATTATACTATGCACTCCTGTTTTTTCAGGTACTCCTTTTGCATTGACTCCTAAACTAATTCTTCCATCTCCAATGTCTAATGTGCAATTTTGCATCTCTAGTTGTAGCTCTGCATCCTGTGTCGTTCTGTTTTGCTGCTACCTCATCTGGATCCAGTGCAGTTTCTTGTATGTGACCCCTTTCTCTCCTCCTTTTTTCCTCCTGCCACCCATATTTAGGTCTTGGACTTAGTCTTGGTGTTAGTCTTTGACTTTACCAGACCAAATTCAGTTCTTTTCTCATGTTGGTAGTTTTTTATCCTTTTCTATTGTAGTCTTTACTTCATCTTGCTTTCTGCAAGTTAAAATTTTGCTGTGAATGCCTTTTTCTCCTCTGTTCCGTTTTATTTGAATCCCAGGTCAATTTTTTGTCTGTCTATTGTATTTTCATGGATCTGCTGAATACTGCTGGTTCTTAAATACGTGTTCTCATGCCTTCTGTCCCTTCTTTTGCTGGATAATTAACATGACTGAAGTACTTCATTTCTGCCATTGGTATTGTCACCGAAATTGGGACTAAACCTCTTAACACCAATGTAGCATTAAGAAGCAGGCATTCTTTTATTACAGCGCTGGATGCACGGGGGATCACTCCATGTAACGTGCATGCCGCATACAAAAATTACAGGGTTTATATCCAGTTATCTAATTAGCAACAATTAGTAAAAACATGCCTAAGTTTACACTCATTGGCTAGTGATAAACATTTCATTCATTACTGGTCAGTCATATTTAAATTAACTCCGCTTGCGATGTAGATTAGCACGCATGCTCCTTACGGGTGGGAGGAGGCAAGTTTCTTCAGTCTTGAATTGAGTCAGTGGTTGTGCTTCCCCCTGCTGCTTTTACCTTTTCCCCTAGTTACGAAGGACTTCTCCAGGTTTGGCTCATTTTGTAATTCAGTCAGCAGAGTCAGGGGGTACAATACCTATATTGAGGAACGTCTTGTCCTTTTATCATATTGTTACTTGCTAATCTTTGGTATGTAGGCCTACTTGTCCTTGGTACGCAGACTTGCTCATCTCTGGTATGCAAGCCTGCTTGCTCTATCTGTACAAAGTTTACACAAAGGGGCTCTTCATCAAATTGTCTTTCGGTAACAGTATGGCAACTCTCTTCATGCTACTTTCTCTACTCATCGAGCCAGTGGTAAGAGACTCCCTGAGTAGTTTATTACTTTCTTCTTTCAGATCCTTCCCAAATATTTACTACTACAAAATGGCTATTGCAATAATATCTGTAAAGTGCTGTTACGTATTTATCTTGTCTATATAAGGTTATTGGGGTTTTGGTGTACAGGCACTGACTGGATGATTTGCAGCTCTGTGCTATACCTTGCATTTCACAAAATTGTCTGATGTTAACTATTTGTGAGACAGTTGTTTCCGTTTCTGACATTTTTGACTTTGCCTTATTAGTAGGTGATATGATAATTAAATCTTCCAAAATGCAGAAGACCTCAATGATTTTTGGCTTGGGATTTTCATGCACAAGTTGCTTATTGGGATTGTGATGGCTGTTAGAAGGCTGGTGAGGGGTCCTGTCCTTTTTGGTAGATGTTCTGAGGATCTTTCTCCCCCTGTTGTGTTACATATATCTCGCCTTACTTTAGCTATCTAGAATTGAGCCCTCTTGTGCCAGTGGAATAACTAGACCCTCTGTAGTGGGGAGAGGGCCTTGGGATGAACCATTCTGTATTTCAAGGTAAGTTGGACTTTCCTGTGGGGATACTGCTCTCAAGAGAGCCTTGATGCAAACTTAAGCAAAACAGCTTTTTTTAAACTTGGCTGTTTCACTTTTTCCTTTACAGTCTCCTAAGCCTTGTTATATGGCCTTTTGTATGTTGTTTATTTAACAAACACGAATGTTTTTCACTTGAAAAATCCTCTCATCTTCTCTGAGAGTTAATCAAGGGAGAAACTTTCTAACCCATGAAAGCAGAGTGAGACTGTGTCTATTCTGAAACATTAAATAAAGGAATCAAAGGGAAATAATACCCTGTGATGATACCTCAGGGAAGATTTAATTAAGAAAATGAAATTGCATTAAGAGTGACCCATTGTGGACTGCCAAAAAGCCAACAGATGAGGGAGAAATTTGTTAGCAGTGTGTGCCCATCAGTAAGAGCTTGTGCAGTATACCAAGCCTGCGAGATATGATGCTCAACAGAGTGGCTTAAAGTGATATTTAATTACCTAATTGATTAAGGTTGTCTATTTAAATACAGTACTGCAAGGAGCACATCTAGTCTGTGAAATGGCTTGCAAGTTTTGGGGATCAGGGCTGGTCACAGCATGTGGCCATGAGTAGGTCTCTGCTCATGCATTGCTTAGACTTCATCCTAATGAGTTGCCTGCAGTTCAGAGATACTAACTGTTTCCAACCTTCACTGGCTAAAAGGGAGCTGCTGTCTGGTGCATGGTATCAAGAGTACTATTCAATAACCATGCAAATCTCATGTGAACTTGTACCTGGAGCGGAGTGGGTAAGTTCACTAAGATTTCAGCAGGTTTGTGTTGCTTTAAATCGATGGGGTTAATTTTTCGTGCATGTTGGCCAGAAGCAGTTTTGCACTGACTAAACCCCAGAGGTGCAAGGGCAGTTAACTGGTTGGCAGAAGATCAGCTGAGGTGTGCAGCCCTATGTGTAATGGCAGATACTAAGAAAGCAGCAAAAGCTGTTTCTCTTGGCCTCATGTTGCCCCAGGTCTACTAGAGGCATGAAAAGAAAGCAGCTTGCTGCTTCCCTCAGTGTGACCAGGTTTTGTAAAGCTGAGCTGTGCATTGGGGGAGAGTGCATCCAGGTTCTGTTCTTGCCTCTACAGGTGAGGATTGTTTCTGGATTCACAGCTGAGGATTGGATTGGGAAACTGTGGAAAGAGCATATGAACTGAGCAGGAGGGAATGTAGGGAACCTAACACCTGATCCTTTACTCCCCTAGGCAATGCTTTTGAAATACATTTGACTCACGGGGTCTTGAACAAACCAGGGAATGACATTTAACAGAAAGGCTGCAAGGATGGGTCCGATGTCTGTAATAACATGTGTGACTTTGTAAGTCAGCAGTCATCCTTATGCTAGAGCTGAGCAGTTTCTCTTGTGCACCATGTGCTGTCTGGATCCCAAGAGGTGTCTCAGCCTGCTCTCTGGCAATTATGCAGGCATTCCTTTGCTCTCACCATTAGCTTAATGGCTAGCAAGAACATCACTTATCCCTTTGCTCTTGAGTGACTATTGCTTCCATAATCTCTTTTGCATTAAACTAATGGCTGACTTGTGTATGCAATTTTTCTCCCCCTCTTCATGTGGTGAGGAGGGTACCTGTCATTGCTTTTGTCCCATTTGTCTTTTATTGCAGATGAAAATAGAAAGAATTTGACAAGAAATTAGAGCAACTATCATATCTTGTTGTGTCCCACAATCTCCTGCAAATCTTACTAAAAGTAGGCAAATAATAGAAAATGGCAGCTGAAAAGAGAAACACCCTCACATTCAATTACTTCGCCATGGGTAATTCCCCAATTGCAAGAAAGCAGATTCTCATCACAAACAGTCATTTTACCTGGCTTTTCTTTATTTATCTTTCAGTTAGAAGTGATATTTAAAGTAGCTACTTGATAAGATGGAGTAGTGACCATTTCTAAGCTATCTGTTATGAAAGAGGAAGAAAAATTTTACGTACAGATACAGTACTTCTCCCACTGTCTTCTACTGCAAAGTAACAGTTATTTTACAGACCTACTTAATCTTCTCTGGGTTTAAAATGTGATTCCAACAAATAAGCATCTCTATTTTTTTCCCTTGGTCAATTCCATCATGCCCTTCTGTTGGCCATCTTTTTTTGAAATGTAGTGCATATAGATGAGCCCTTACCAGCCCTGTTCTTGGGGAATAATTTTTATAGACCACAAATGACTGCTTGCTATGTGTGTTCTGGGCGGGCACAAATACAGAGCTGGAAGTGACCTGTAGAGGCAGAAGCTTGTGTAGCTGCTCTCAAAGGCTGCTTAGGATGGAGAGTCCACAGACTCCTGTCAAAGCATGTACCTGTGCTGCTCTTTATTGTTAGAAAGTTTTTCATAATGTCTAAGCTGACTCTTGCTGTGGTGTAATCAGTCCCATCCACTGTGGGCACAAGAGAAAATAGTCTTTCTTTTTCACAGTAGTGTCTTAAATACTAAATGGTATCACTTGCACCATTCTTCCTACTCCATCTCCCATCATCTTTTCCACATTTTTGCTAACCAGTCCCAATTATATGTATATCTCTATGGGTTGTGTTTTTTCCTGAGTTTTGCTCTTTCCTGTGGCTCTTCTCTGGACTTGCTCCAGTTGGCCCATCTTTTTCTTCAAATGCAGTGCCCATGTGAGGATGTAGTGCTGCAGCTCTGCTGATGCTCAGTAGAGTGGAAAGGTAACTCCATGTGTTATGCAGGCCACAGTCCTGTTTATCTGTTCCAGCCTGCTTGTTTATCTTGTGCTCAATAGCTTGACTCTGACTCATGTTCAGATTGTCATCCCCTCTTACCAATGGATCCTCTCTGAGGACTCATACCTGGCTAGAAGTTCTCCTTACTGTATTCATGCAGCTATTTTTGCCTGTGTGTACAGCTTTGCATTTCTTTCCTGTTTTTTCCAGTTTCTCCAGTTTGTTACAGTAATACTGGATTTGAATCCCGTCCTTCACATTTGCAGTCTTCCTTGGTTCCATTTGGTTTACAGATTTAATATGTTGACTTTTTTCCTGTCATCCAGTTAAAGATGGAGCAGGACTAGGCCACAGAATTCATCCAGGTACGTGCTATATGCTCATGTAGAACTGCTGGATACAGCTCTCCAAGTTTTTCATCGAGCCTGAATTAACTTTACCTAGATCATGTTTTCCGAACTTTAAGAGAATGTTGTGTGAGACTATATAAAAAACCTTATTTAAAGTCAAGGTATAAAGTGTTTGTGCTTTTTCCTGAGCCACAAAAACTGTTACTTTGCTGCAGAAGGAAATTAAATTGATATGAGGTGATCTGTTCTTGATGAATGCATTTCTTGTTACTTCCTGTCCCCAAATTCTTGATGTTCTTTTTGAATTTGGCCCACTCAAAGAGCTCTTGGGATCTCTCATCAGAGTAAATGCCTGCCAGGTGGCTTATAGTCCAGACTTATTCTTCTTTGTCTAGACTTTGCAGTCTCTGGGTTTAGCTCTGTGTGCTGGAGAAGTATTTGGTAAATCTTGAGCCCTCCTGAAGTCTAAATAGTAAGATTATACAAATTCAAGGTCAAGGGAATAAAAAATCAGATTTTTTTTCCTCTCCCTGGGGACTATTGCAAGATCCAGAAAGTTAATAAACTGGCCAGGTGCATACTGTGTCAGCTGGTCCTATGATCTGTGCAGTAGTTGCCAGCTAGAAAAAATATTACCTGGAATACTTTCTATATTACTTAGATTGCACCCAAGTAGAAGAAACACTGCTAGTGCAGATGAACAGAATATATTTTTTCCCCTGATACCTCATGCATTTGTAGCCAAATGAATGAGATAGGAAGAAAGTGGGATCCAATATATAGCATAAACTTTATTTTATTCATGATATGGTTAAAATGAAATTACTGTAGTTCTATGATCTGCTTTTTTCCCCTACTGTGTAGAGGAAAAAATCTTTATGGATGAGAAGTCTCAAAGTGTTTTCTAGATACCTGTTTATAGTGAGAAAATAGATGTGTGAAAAAGAAACAAAGTTGTAGCATCACAGTGAATCAAGTTGTCTTAGTGTACAGGGGTTTTGCAAGGCTTCAGTCTGTCCCCATCGAGGTGGATGTTAGATCCCAGCTGTTTTCAGAGAGCAGGAGCACTGAAGGATATTAATCAATTTTTAAGGTGTATTTTTAAAGACTTTTTTGTGAGCTGAATCTATGAATCCTGAAACTTATTCTCATCTAAAATATACTTTATTTACTGAATGTTATTCCATCTAAAAAACTTTATTTGCTGAAAGTTTTTATCGCTGTGTAGTTGTAGAAAGCTTTTCCTAGTCCTCCTAATTTTGTACAGTGAAGCTTAGCTGCCTTATTTAGTTTTGTTTCTTGCTGGAACTCTGAAATTAGTGCTACATGCCTCACAACTTGATTGCTTAGATGTGAGGCAGGTTTTCTGCCTGCATGTTAACACTGTAAGTACAGAAGAGTTGATTATGTATCTAATTTTGTGAAAAGCACACTGGAATACCCTCTGTATACAAGAAAACATGTAGACCTCTTAAGATTTCAGAGGAAGGTCTCTGCAGCCTGTGTGGAGTTATAGCAGGCTGGGTTTCAGGCACTTGGATATCTGTACTGTTTTTTTCTCTGACAAAGCCTTTGGACTGATGGATCTGCAAAGTTTTCCCTGCTGTAAATTTTTTGTCAAGAGTTTAGCTTTTCATTTTTTTCTGAAGTCTATCAGCTTGAGGAAGACATGTTTCTTCATATTTTTAGTATTTGTTTCCACTTCTTTCACGGAAAATTAACTGGTTGAATTTTAAATCTCTAGTCTTAGTCGTCACTCAAATGCGTTTATAAAACACAATCTTTGTGGCTGTGAGTTATAAAAGGCTGTAGATTGTCAGTGCTAGGTGCAGAGCCATCAAGTGTGGAGAACTGATATGATTAGGAGATGCAATATATCTTGCATAAAATATAGTAGATTTTTTTACAAGATTTAGCATTAATTCAGGAAGGGATTGCTCTTCATGATGGGTCTTTAAACATTCATTTCTGTGTTTCCTCATTCAGAGCTTTTGTTATCAGTGATTCCAGTTGTTTTGTGAACCAATGAACTTACTTTGTCCCTGATCTGGCAAAGATTTAGCCATATCTTTAATTTTGAAGAAAGAAGACTGTGCATGCTGATTAGAGAGACTCTGCTTAAAATTAATTTGAATGGGCTAAAGCAGAGTTCATGTCTATCAGATTTTGCTCAGGGAGCATAAATGCTTAGGATTTGGCTACTGGGAGGATTTAAGATACCTCGTAAGTCCTTAAAGTAATTTAGTGGTGGCTTTTAGTTATAGCTTCTCCTTCCTTTTCTTTTAAAGGATGTAGGGAAAAACAAATGTCAGTTTTAAAGCACAGGGAAATGAATGCAAGTTTTTAGTATCCACCATTCACTTTAAAGAGATTTTTAGATTATTTTTTAGTTACTTTCTTTAGAATTGAACTTCAGCTCCTTAGTAGTCTGTTTAATCAAGGCCTTAATCTGACCATATATGTATGTCATGGATCACTGTTTAATTCATTTATCTTATTAAACCACATGCACTTTATGCAGCTTTTAATAGTTTTTTCCTGCCCTCTGTGCTTTTTGAAATTATTTGACTTGGAAAAATTGTTGGGCAAGGTTTTTTGGTACCTAGATAGTCTAAAAATGAATCGTAGGTTTTTCACATGTTGTTCATCACTTTGAAGCCCTTAACTACACTGGTTCTGAGAACATCTGAAATGACATCTCAGAAAGCATTGTGTAAATTATTAGTAAGTGGTGATGGTTTAACAGTGACCTCAATTTTTGTCACTTCTCTTGTTAGATTTGCTAATATCTCAAAACATTTGGTTTTTCAAGGAAGAATTTCTCCTCTTCGGCTTCTCTTCCCCCTTTCTTGAGTCTGTGGTGAAGATGTGAAGCTGGAATCTGACATGATCTCCATGGCAGCACACATTAGTTTCCATGGTAACATATTTCACAAACAACCCTACAACTTTACTACAGTGTCAAACAAAAGGAGAAGCCTGACTGTTGGTGCAGGCTCTGATCAAGGTTAAAATTAAAAAGAGGGGGAAGGGAGGAAACATGGAAAGAGGTTGGGTGAGATAATGACTTCTTGCAGTTTGTCCTTTTAAAGCTTTTGCTCCAGGGTAAGCACACCATTTAAAAAAAAAAAACCTGCCTAAGTTCCTCAGTCCGTAATTAGTGTGCCACCCAGCTACATTCCTGCACATGAGTAGGTAAGTGATGTGCTGTCACAAGTCTTTTGTCCCAAGATACTTCTTTAGCCTGGTTTTGGAAGGAAATGAGGCTTACAGAATAACAATCCTCTGTTCTGGTTGTCTCTCTTCTACCTACTGTACCTCCCCCTGTAGCTTTTGACCCCATTGATCAGATGATTTGAATTTGACAGAGGGGCCAGAGTTGAGGAGGTAATTACATTTCTCTAGGTGTTGTGAAAAGCTGGGTTCTGGCTCCCTGTTCAATCCCTGAAGGAGGCTGTGGGCATGGAGAATTGGAGAATTACAGGCATCTAAGCTAGATGGGTATAATAAGCAATGTAGTAAAGCCTAGTTTGTTTGGTCTGAATTCAGGAAAATGTTTAAGCACGTGTGTATGTCTCATGAGATACTTTTCTAAACAGCAAAGTAAGGGAACTACGAGAGGCTGATACTCTTGGAAATGGTTAAGGTTACTTCTCTTTCAAGATAATGGTACTGGGAAGGCACAAGGGAAAATATTTAAGGACTGCGAGGTGTGAAGGAGCTTTCAGTTATAGGCTGAATATAATCCATACGTCAGGTTTGTACAATGAAAAGATTGCAGGCAATAGGCTTGTTGCATTGTGCTTGTTGCGTGTTGTCTGTTGGGAAACTAAAATGCAGTTGTTCCTGCCCCCCCGTGCTTGTCAGGCTACTGCTGGCAATCAAATGTGAAAATACAAGGTGGAGTTGGGGCACAGAGGACTTGTAATGAGAGGGTTTGGGAGTATGGGCAAGGATAAATCAGTGTATTCAGCGGTCTGCTCCATTATTTGGGTTGTACACATCTCCCCTGTCTCTGAAAGATGCAGTTCCACATGCATGGGAAAGATTGTGTGACTGCATTTATGTCACTAGAAAGGTGGTGGTGTTTTGGTAGAGTCTCTCAGCTGCATTGAGATAGTTTTAGAAAAAGGAAAGAATGTGATGGTAGCTTAAAGATTTATATTGACCCTGGTTTAGAAGTGCAAGGCTGTCACATTACTCTTGTCACTTCAAAGTGATTCCCGTCAAACTTAGTATGGCATACTATCTTGCATGTGAGCTTTTATGGGAAGATGGGAGGGTTTTTTATTTTCTAGTTTTCTTTATTTAAAAATATTAAACTGCATTATAGAGGTGGCTGTACAGGGTTAAATGCAGGAAAGAACTCATAAGTATCAAAGATATCTTTGAATAAAAGAAATACAGATAACCCACACTAGTATTGCTGTAGGTGATGGTGTAGCAAATAGAATGCAGTGTTAGGCTGGGGAGCTGCCAGGGGTAGAGGCAGGTTCCGGAGATGCGGCTTGAGGCTGGGGGCATTGACCTGCTCAGGGAATGGGATCCAGCTCCAGTGGGACCTAGATGGGTAGGTCTTCTAATACATTACTGTTCAGAAGTAACTTACCCCCTGCAGACCTCTGCTTACTGTACAGAGTATTAAAGTGGTGAGATCCTTTCAAAAGGAAAGGAAAACAGTTGTCTTGCAGAATTGTTTTGTTCTGACTCTTGGAAATGATCCCAGCGGAAATGGTCTGTTCAACAGAGTTAAATGAAATCGTCGAAGATGTACATAGTCATGATTTATTGCCTACCTTTCCATTTTACCTGATTACTGTTGCTTTCAAAAGTGACTAGTGATTTTTAAGGATCTTGGTTTCCCTAAATCTCCTCAGAAGCTAGTTCTTAGGGGGCCTCCATGTTCTGAAAATTAAGTCCTTTGAAGTTTCTGGTGAAACAAAGATGCATGCAAACACTACCATTATTAAAAGGCTTGCCTATAGCAGTGTTAACTGTATAACCAGTCTATGCTATGCTTCTGTTTTTGATTAAAAAAAAAAGTAATACCTGTGATAAACTACTAAGCTTCCAAAATACCAATATTGACACTTTTCTGTAGCTGAGGTGCCATCTCAAAACACTTAGGAGGGTTAATGTGGAAATTCAGGCATTCTTATTTAATGCCCTTTCATGGTGGTTATATTGTGCACTGCCTAGTCATCACAGGGGGCTTAGTCCCTTCCAGACTGACAAACCACAGAACCTGTCTTTGGTTGATTCCTGCTTGGCTTTCAGCCTCCTTCCTGCCCTTAAGACTTCCCAAACCCAACCAGTGGTTCTCAAGCTTGAATTAGATGTACAGTGGTGGTCAAGCCCATCTGTCCTTCTAAGGAGTCTTAACTGATGTCCTGTCCCGAGAGAGCAACTTCTTCAGCTATCGTCTTCCATGTTTTTAAGCTTGTATTCAAAGACCTGTGATCCAGGCGAGGTTTAGCGATGCAGGGTAAACTAGACTCACATCTGGTTTTTTGTATGTTTGACCAAGACAGGATTGATATGGATGGCTTACCATTATTATGATTTCAATATGTATTCCCAATACCTTTCTGTGAACTGTGGTAATGTCTTGCTTTCTGCTTCTGCTTTGCCTCAGTGTTAAAATTGCAATGTGGGCTCACTTCTGAAGAACTACCAACATATCTGTCTGAATGAAAACTGTGAATCTGTTCCATGGGTTGTAAAAATAAACTTGTTTCATTGAGCCTTCATGTATCAAGAGATTTGCAAATGTAAAAATTCAATATAAAGGAAATGGATTTTGAATAATTCCTTAATCTGGTTTTCAGTGGTCTGGATGTTCAGCTGCATTTTCTGTCTTCTCCCTAATCACTTTCATATTAAAGAGTAATTGCATATCATAGAGAATCCTTGATTAAGCCAATGAAAAGTGAGAGCATAGATCTGTTCATTAGAAGCAGTGTGAGGAATAATAATGAGTAACTGCCAGGCTTCCTTGTCTACCTTATAATAGACACATAAAGGACATGTATTTCTGTGATGCTCCATTTGCTGTTATTAAACAAAAAAGAATCATTTACAGTTTTACTGGGAAGCTTCCTTATTAACAAAACACAATAAATTACTCTGCTCCATACACCTCCTGTGGTGTAAGTTTAACAGGGAAAGGAGTTAATGTTTTACAAGTGTGTTTTGCCTCTGACTCCAGTAGAATCCAACAAGGTGATTTATGAAGGCATTTTTATTTTAGACTTTGTCATTTTGACTAGGACTTTCTCTTTTGCTATGTGCCTCTTTGCAATGGTTTTTGTCCTGAGTTCTTGGGTACTGTATGTGATGCATGTACCACATCTGTAAACCTGTAGAATTTACTTCCTATTGCACAAGTAGATAAATGTGTGTGTATGATTTTACACCTAGAGTATGCAGCTCTCGAGCTGTCTCTGCTGGCCTCTATAGAGAAAGAATGTCAAAGGGGTAGGATGTAGCAAGGGCAATGTCAGGAAATATGTCAACAGCATGGACTATATATGCCAAAATTAAATTAGAGTCACTTTATAATACAAAGTGAAGCAGTTCAAGAATGACATTTGTGAGGCAAAATGGTTGTTAAAGGCATAACTTTGTTTCTAATAGGTGCTAGTACTGCAGCTGCTAGATACCTATTCAGCAGCAACATGTGGCTGTTACTTGGGGGGAATGATTTCTTTCCACTAGTATACTGAATGAGTTTGTCATGAACCTGTAAACAAGTCATGAGGCTGTAATCATACTTAGTATTGCTCATAGTCTGTAGCAGTGATTCTGAAACATCTTGGAAATGGATGACTGTCAAGTTTCAATTTCTCATGGACCATCGTGGATTCTTCTCAAAGTTTTAAGAGAACCCCATTTGACTATGAGTGAATTATAGCCAGTCTCATCCACCCCACACCAGTCATTGGTGAAATGTAGTTTGGGAACCACTAGCAGAGTGTCATCTTTGTCTTGAATGAACTACAAAATAAAAGGTCTCTGGGTTGGCTCTCCTGTTCTAATGGATTTTTTTTTTCCTGCCTAAGGCTTACAGATTCAACAAGTAGAATGGAAATGTCTGATGCTGAAAAGGCAGCTGAATTACTTCTCCTTCAAAGGCCCATACAATCAAGTCACTGCAGAATGGGAAGTCATTGTCCTGAGACTCATCTGAGGCCCATTCTGCACACCTTCTCAAGTATGGGCCTTAGACACCATTGTTTTGCATATGTCGTAGGGAGGATAACTAGATGTGTGTCAAAATATATGAAGGTGGTCAGGTACTAAGAAAAATTCCTAGAGCTGGAGTCCTTTACCCAATAGGTGGGCATCAGACTTGGTTGAGAAGATAAATTATCTCTAGGGAGTAATTAGCAAGTGACAAGGTGACTGGTTTCAGATCTCTTGAAACAGAAACCTGTTTCATGATTAAAGAGAGATGGGGTCATTGGTGATGAGTCAATACAGTGTTTTTCCATTGATTGTCAAATAACAATTAGGAATAGCTGGTTATTCAGTAATCTACGTTTGTATACCTTCTTTTGCTATCATTGGACTTTATAGATCACTTTTTAACACTTTTATTTTTCTGCTTCTCCTTCCTGCCTTTTTTGAACTAACAGTAGTACACCGAAGGGAATAGCTAGCCTATTTATCTTGCATTTCTCATGAAGTCTCTAGGCAGCATATTCTAATTGCCTTCATCTTCCAGAATATCTGCACTATATTCAAAAAGATTAAGGGAAAGAAACTTCAGTCTTGGTAAAAACTTACACACAGATGTTGGCAATAATAAACCTTCCAATTTAATTTATCTCTACTGAAAAATTTGAACCAAATTGAATCGTGGGGATGGCTGGTCAAGTTGTCACAGGTCTAGTTCGTGTGTGTGTATGTAATTGAACTGTGTGGTTTTACATTTCAATTTTTTGATGCAGACTAAAGGGATCCCTTGAATTTCAAAGTTTACTTCCTTTTTTATTCAGAAACAGCGGTGGGTCCCAAAACATGTTGGGTTTACTTTATCTGATTTCTAAAAGTTTCTAAAATAGATACAATTGTGATTGTCATGTCACAAATCTTTTGCCAATATACCCCTAAAGGCATTGTTTTTAACGAATTATGAGATCTCTGAACAGTGGTATTGTATAGAGAAGGCTTTGAAAGTATGGAAAAATTCAGTGTCAAGAGTTAGATGAGAGAGATGTAGTTTAAATGACAGCAAGGGAGTTCAGTTGGTGATGACAGTTGCGTACACTGTATAGTCACTGCAGGGACTGGTTTGTGAAGATGCAAGAGTTGGGTTTTATCTCACTTCTGCAGGTACTGCTGGCAGTGTGATCATAGTGGCATAGTTGGTGCTGCAGAATTCACTGGTCACATGCTCAGGTGGTGAACCTGTTCAAAGTCCTCTACTACAGCAGATACAGGACTGGTGGTACAGAGTGGTGAAAAGTGTGCACTTCAGTCTTGTAGGTGGGGGTGGTGGTGTATTTGGTTCCTGCCCCCTGTCCACCCCATGGGGTTTTGGGTGTTTTTTTGCACTAGCTTAACTAAAATGATGAAGAAAACCCCAACTAAGTAAGTCCCTGCAACCCACTGTGTGAACACTGGTACATCAGTCTGAAAGAAGTTAATGCTGCAGCAGCTTGCTTGGGTGTTGCAGGGATTTGAGTTGTTCAAACCCCGTTTACATCAGTATGAGAAGAACTGAATAGGTATGGCTGCCGTGTGTATTCTGTACTGGTTTCATCTGAGGAGCTCAAGGAATATAAATTTATCTTCTCACTTTAGGACTCTGTTTCCGTTTTCCTGCAGAAAAGAAATGAGGCTTTAATGGGTGGAGGCATGAATCTGGTCCTCTTCCGGTCCAGAAAACTTGCACCACTCTTTCACTGTGCATGACTGATAACATAGTCCTGTGAAAGGTTGAATTTTGCACGGCTCTTTGGGTGAGAAGGGGTGAATAGGCTAGGGAAGAGGTCTGAAAGGACTGGATAGCCCTTCTTAATGTGGGTTTTCTGCTATCTTCCAACAGAGAACAAAAATCATCTGCATGGTAGAGACTACTCCAGCTGCTGTACCTGGCTGTAGCTTTGTGTAAGAATCATACAGCTGCTCATGCTCTTAAACTAATGGGTTGGTTTCCACTTATGCACCTGTCTTTTCTCTTTCCTGGGGTAAGGCTCTGGGCAAGTTCTGAGGCAGAATTTTTGATCATGAGCTCAGATTTGCCACAGGAAAACTAGAAGGAGCTAAGTCTTTTTCTGACTACTTGTCCTGTGCAGGAAGCCTCGGGCCACTGCTCCTGTCCTCAAATGAACTCTGGACTCTTCCCCCCATTCTTCATGGAAAACATGTTTAAGATTAACCACTGAAACTGAATTTATTGTTGTTTGTACAGCTCAGACCCATATTCTGTCTTTGACTTGCTCCTGATGTTCTGGTAGAGTGAGGCATTTTTGGAACATCTACTGTATTTTTACCTTCTCCAGTCAAAGAGAAGGTAAAAACAGGGTCTTACCTACTCCTTTACGTTCTCTCTTTCCCTTGGACCAGCCCAGAACATACAGCTCGTTTTGTTTTGTTCAGACTATCCACATCTTTGTGCAATGCAGGAGTAGGTAAAGGAAAATTTGTATTGATTTTACCTTTTAGTGTTTGACAGCAGTTCTTATTTTTAGCCACAGGAATGCACAGTAGGAGCTTTTCTCTACAACGAAAAACATCCTGAAGAGTTTTTACTGATATATATATATATATATATATAGGGACATGGCCAGAGCAAGAGGATAATCCTTTCTGCAGGGCACCAGACATGACTATCTTGTATGTATATATATCTCAAGTGAAAAAAGAATGACATTAAGGTCAAGGGAAGACATCTGGGGAAAAAGGTTTGTAATGGCTAAAAGACCTCATACAGACTCCTGTTCTATCCACTCACAAAACGTGCAAGAGACCACTTAAAAATTAAATATAGATGAGAGATAACAAAAGGTAGGGTGGTAAAATAAGGAAAGAAATTAGCAAGGTTGCATAGATTATCTGCATGCAACCATTAATTTAGGAATAGAGATCTAGAATTTTCATTTTAGTTTATTTTTCAGAAAGTTCAGTATCTATAACATATATTCCTCAAGAAGATTTCAGTATTGGGGTAAAATACTGTGATTTCTGACCTGCACAACTAGACCAAAATAGTTCGCTTTAGTTTACTTTATCCAGATCAAAACATTTTGACCTCAGCATTGAGCAGAGTCTGTTGTCTTGTGTATGTCTCTTAGGTGTATTCTTTATATGTTACTGGATGGGGGACAGAAAATAGAAACTTTTACATTTAAGGAAGTCAACAAATCCAGAGATTTGCATTTGATAGTTTTAAGAGCTTATCAAGGTGTTCTGCAGGCCACTAATGTCAGTTTTAATATATATATATATCTCAGAGCCCTGGAGAGGTTTAGGAGAACTAGAAAAAGAAACTGTTTTGTAGATATTTGAGGGGTGAATGGTACAACCCAGCTACTTGTGTCTGTTACCTGTTGTTTATGCCAAGCAGAAGTGATGGAATGCCTGGGATGTGGTTAATACAGCTGTAAAGAACGGTAGTGTAAGGAAAGCTAGCCCACATGGGTGACTTGTAGAAAAAAAAAAAAATCATGTCAAACTGGCCTTTTTTTCTTTATGGCATTTTAAGTCTGGTTAAGAAAAGTTATACAATTGATTTAATACACCAAGACTACTGTGAGGCATTTCTCTTGCTGCTGTACAACATTTTGATTGAGACACTACGTTGATACAGATTCAATGTGACATGTTAAATAGATAAAAACTGTTTAACTGAGGTCTCCAAATGTAAAGGTAAATAAGGAGAACCATTGCTGATGTAAAGGCTACCACTCCTTTCTGTGCTGTGTCTTCCTCTTGTGCCCATGGGTCAGGAAAGTTTTTGAAAGCGGAATTTGGAGAAGAGTCACAAGGAGGAGTGATGAACTGGAGATACTGGGCCCCTTTTCTCCTTGATAAGATAAACATATATTAACAGATTACTTAAGTGGTGACTTGATCATAGTCTTAAATACATACAGAAGAAGTAGAAATTTGAAATCTGAAGCAAAGGTATAACATCCTAAGGACTGAGATTGTAACAGGTATTTTTTGTTTATGCTGTAATTAACAATTTAAATAATTCCTCAAGGTTGGTATGGCTTTTGCCACATCTGAAATCTTAATCCTTTTTGCATATCTCTCTAAAATGTACACTCAGAGAGGTGTACAGGAATTAATTAAAAAAAACCCATCATCCTTTCTGGCAAGAGAAGCTAACCCTGTTTCCCCCAGTGAACCCTGGGCTCTTGGCTGAACTGCCTCCTGCTAGACCGCCTGTTCTCCCTGTATGCTGAGTGCAGTGAGATGTAATGCGGCTGGTAAGATCAGCCCTTTGGGGGAGAATAAGGTCAGGAGATGCTATTGGGAGGCTCTGTGGCATTGTATGTGGCCTCAGGGCCAGTTTAGACCCAATTCAATTTAATGTCAAACCAGTTTAAGACTTCTCTATTTAGTCCAAGATGCTAACACATTCAGCTGGGAATAGTGAAATATTTAATATCTGAAACTAGTGCTTTCTAAATGCTTTATTCTATCGAAAATGCTGATATCTTGAATTTTTGCCCTAATTAGAGATGAAAGCAAATGTCAAAACTGGGATGTTCTGAGGAGTGGTAGTTCTGTGTTTTATTCGTTTTTACAGGAAAGCTCACCTTAACAGCTAGAATCACTCTTTTATAATCCTCATCAAGACAGTTGAGCTTCTGCCTGTCTTTAAACACTAGACTTCAGCTGGGCTACTTAAAATTAAGCATATACTTAAGCACAGTGCTGAACTGGGCTTGATTTCAGAAAATGAGCTGCTGCCGTATTTGTGTTGCTGCAAGTCTTATAAGGAGCGGCTGAGGGAACTGGGGTTGTTTAGCCTGGAGAAAAGGAGGCTGAGGGGAGACCTTACTGCTCTCTACAGCTACCTGAATGGAGGTTGTAGCGAAGTGGGTGTTGGTCTCTTCTCCCAAGTAACAAGCAATAGGACAAGAGGAAATGGCCTCTGGTTGTGCCAGTGGAGGTTTAGATTGGATATTAGGAAAAATTTCTTCACTGAAAGGGTTGTCAAGTATTGGAACAGGCTGCCTAGGGAAGTGGTTGAGTCGCTATTCCTGGAGGTATTTAAAAGACGTGTAGATGTGGCGCTTAGGGATGTGGTTTAGTGGTGGGCTTGGCATTGTTAGGTTAATGGCTGGACTTGATTATCTTTAAAGGTCTTTTCCAACCTAAACAATTCTATAATTCCATGTGTGAGAATGCTGAGAGGACAGGTGAGGCAGTGGCATGTTGAGAAGAGCACAGCATACGTAGATCCAATGAGTGTGAGAACACTGAAGGCATTGGTCTTGTTCACTACTGAAGGTAAAAGGGGTGAATAGCTCAGGAGGCTGAGACAGTCCTTCTGCATATCTTTTGCTGTGTAAGGTTGAGAGTCCTGGCTGTTTCTGGGGGGAACAAGGGAGACGTGCTGCCTGTGCTGCATAGAGGCTGTTGAGTGCGATGTCCAGGGCAGTGCCCAGGGCTGATGTGTTAGGGGTGCAGCTGATGTCCTTGTCTCTGCAGCCTGCGCTGCATGGCTGAGCTCCCACTGGGATGTTGTCCTAAACCTGTATCATATGTGAGCTGGGCACCAAATGGGAGGTATAATGCACCAGGATCAGTGGGTTAAAAAGGCACTGGTTAGTGCTGGTTAATTGGCAATAGCTTACATAATATTTCTTCATGGGCACTTTAATGTTTGCTATAGCATAAATGGAGCTTGCAGGCAGCTGTACATTAGCTGCATGAATTTTTAAGAGGGGGGGAAGTTTGGGAGGCAGGAATGTCACAAGCTTCCTAACTGGCACATACCCCAGTAGAAACTAAAATGTGAAAGTTAAGTGACTGCCCTAATTATCAGAGACTCCTAGGAATACATTGTGCTGGGAGATACTCATTTTTCATTTAATGCACTGCTTTAAAAATAAGCATTGTGCAGAGCATAACAAGGCTTTTAATTAAAAGGCTGTGCCCACACAGCAACTTTTCACTGTGGCGCTAGCTGGTGAAGGGAGCCGCGAGGGGTGAAAACATTGCTTTGTGTCCACAAAAGATGGAGCTAATAATCCGTTGATAACCAGTGGCTCTTAAATGGGTTTGCTACAGTGATGTGAGGTCTGATTCTGACTGGCAGCAATGTGCGTGGTAGGCTTCTTGTAAGGACAAATACTTCTGTGTGCTTCTGGCCAAGAATCACCTTTGCCCGCCTGCTCCCCTGCAGTTACGCAGCAAAAGATGCACACCTTCCTTGGTCCCGAGTGCCAGCCTCCCCTAAACTCTGGTGACTATTCCCAGCCTGTACCAGAAGGTAAAAGTTGTAATCATTTAAGCCAGTAAGGCTTGTAAGATGTGAAAGAAGACTGATAAGTTGTGGTGATGGCCTAGCATGGCAGTGTATTATGCAGATGGGCAGTGTTGCAGCAAAGTAATGAACAGTAGGCAGAAGGGTACATTGAGGAGTGTATAAATTCTGCTGTTAACTGTGAAGTTCCTCTCGACTTGCAAAATGTGCTATTTAGAGGCAAGGATGTGCCATGTATTAAGGCAGAGTACATAACTTGAATAAATGTGTAGCTGTTTTGTTGGCCCTGTCATATAAAAATCTGATTGCAATGCCCTGTTTTCTAACCCACCCGCTGTTCTTTCTAGGTTTTTCTTTTACCCCTAACTTCTCTCTACCCACATGACTTACCTTTTCCACCTCTGAAATATCTTTGCTCTCCCATATCTCCTGTACAGCACTCCAATTTCTCTAGCAAGTTAGCCAAGAGGACTGTCTGTCATGTGGCAGTTGGCTGGCAGGGTCCAGTACCTCAAATCTGTTTGAAAGAAACAGCTTCACAGGCTGTATGTTATGTAGGTAACTTCTTAAAGGTTTCTTAAACATCCCCTCCACTTGTTCCCCAGTGATTGTCCTGATTAATAGAGCACGATATTAATTTGCCAATGAACTGTATTTTCCTGAATTCCAGTGTTTTTATTTGGGCAAAAATAATTGATGTTCCTATGGTCCTGTCAGAATGCAGAACAGATGTCTACGTGTGCACATATTTGAGAGGGGAAACTGCAAAAGTAAGAGTTCTGCTGAGTTTTTGAGTATCCAGTACAAAGTATGCTTTTCAGAATAGAGGTTTTTTGAATGACTGCCTTAGCAGCACTGTCACTGAGGTCAGAGCAATCTTATACATTGACTTCTCTGGGAGGAGATTTTGGTAAAATGTGGAGTGCTTTTTGAAAAACATTGTGTTTTAATGGGACAATAAAGACATATTTGTATATGTATTCATATAATATCTGTATGCATAATAGCTGTATGCTAGAGCTTCTGAAAAACAAGAATTTTGTGGTCCTATTTACAGGCAGAGATGCCTGGCTATGTAAGCAAAGTTTTTCAATTTATTTCTTATTTGCCAAAAAAATGCTTCAAGGAATTAAAGCTGGAAAGAACTAACAAGTTGGGCTTGCTTTCATGAGTCCAACCTACTTTAGTTCAAGGTTAGAGCAATTGAAAACCCTTTGTATGATAAAAGGTTTGAGTAAGTTTAATAATAGATATTGTGGTCAGCATGGTGTGTAGTAATGAAGTTCTTTGTGAAAACGTGAGAGCAGCTGTATTGGATCGGAAGGAGAGGTCCCCCTTGTGCAGTTCCTGTCTCATGAGCCAGTAACATATGTTTAGCTAATGAAAGGTAGAAACAT
Source organism: Gymnogyps californianus (assembly GCF_018139145.2). Taxonomy (NCBI): domain Eukaryota; kingdom Metazoa; phylum Chordata; class Aves; order Accipitriformes; family Cathartidae; genus Gymnogyps; species Gymnogyps californianus. Next base: position 110,008,675 of record NC_059472.1, on the reverse strand, counting down.
CACAGGCTTTGTAATGGTCCTCTGCCAGTACTCTCCCAACTTGTAGTACTCAGTGGCTCAAACTTCAAGTCTGTATTGTCTAATAACTCTTCAGGGGTTTTTATTAATTTATTCAAATGTAGCTGCATTTTTCCACTTTATCCCTCTTAACTTTTTTCCCCTTCTCACCACCAAGTTTCTCACAAAAATGAAGTTTCCATCCTGAGGCATATCTACCCCGAAACTGCAGTTTCCGGCTGCCAGAGAGATGTGATGGTGTGATATTGTTATTGCATGCTCTAATTCAAACAGCTATGATTTGCTGCTTTTGAAAAAAATGTGATTTCAATTAGTTTGGGATATTTCTTTGGAAGAAAGAAAACAGTAACAGAAAACTTAATATATTCATCCGAGTTGCCCAAATCTTTATAAATGGTATGAACAAAAACATACTAAGCAATCAAGGATACAGTGACCTGATTACAGTACACTCTAATTGAGTAAGTAATCAACCTGAAACATCTTGCCCTGAGCATGAGTCTCATACTCTTACCAAGTGTAAATGTCATGTGGAGAGTCTGGTAACTGATAGCACCGCTATATAATTTGTTCTTTCAGTTTTGCAGCGATCTGACACAGAGCTCTTTCCACCCAAATTTGTGCTTGTGCCTTATCATTTTGAATGTGATAACGCGCGGGGTGCCCAGACTACTTCTCCCTCTCCTCCTCTCACCAAGAGAATCTATTGAGCTGATATGAAGGTAGGAAAAATATATCTCGGGAAGAGGCTGGCAAAGATCCATGGAAGATGAGATAGCTGTGTTAAATGTACGACTGCTACCTGGAGGCGAAGGAAGCTGTGTTCAGCCTATGAGGTATAACAAATACAGCTGTTAGACACTCATACCTTTTCTGGTTATCACTAGAAAGTATCTGATTGTGTTGGAATTGAAATTTCATCCACTGACTTTTAGATTTAGGAAAGATTGTTCCATCAATGATAGTTGTTAAACGATAATCTGTCCAATGTCCAATTATTTCTTAAGCCAAGCACTTGAAGTTTTGTTCTTCAAAGCGCAATAAACACTGTAAAATACTATTTGTGATAGCGCCTGGACTAAGCACCCAGTTTTTGTGCACAAGGCATTAATATCATAATACTCGGTCCCTCTGTCCCTGTCCCACAAATTTCTCTTCCCTACAGTCTTTTATAAAATATGAATTTCTGCCCTTCTCCCTCCCTGCTTAATAGAAGATAGCTGCCTGAACTGCAGACCACAGGATTCACCTCCCCATAGGTGTGACTCCTATTGTTTTCAGTGGAAGATTTGCCTAATGTGTGTGCAACCTGCCTTGGGACCCACACTACTGGTTTGGTATACCTTAAGCCCGGTTGTCAAATGGTAATAGTTGGAAATGTGGGCTGTCATAATGTATTGTGAGCTGGGATACACTCTCTGAGTAAGCTGAAGGGCTGGAAATACAATTGGGCATGTAAGTTTATGTAGCAGCCTTGTCATCGTTTTGAGGGCTGCCTGGCTTTTCAGATGTACTTTAAAGAATACAGCAAAGCTTTCTCTGAGAAGAATAGCCTTTCCCTTTGCAGTGAGGAACGAAGGATTTCAGATGTTGGAAGTCAAAAGGACGTTTGGGTTTCCTGCATTCCAACAGTAAAAGGGAGGCTGTGAAGCACTGTGGGACATCACCAAGCTTCTTCCTGATAAAGAAACTCCACCTGAGGTCCCTTGTTCACAAGGATCAGTGTTATTTGCACAGCATCAAAATTGAGTTAGTCCACTGCAGTGAGACAAGAGCAGACTGTAATATAAGGGTTTTTGCCTCTACAAGTCTTAGAAATAACACTGGCTGTGATAATAGAGACTGCCAATGTTTAGAAGTACTGTATTTCAGATCTGTTCACTGCATTGCCCAGGCTTTTAGTTTTCCCATAATTATTACTCACACAACATTTGGCAACCAAACTGCTCATTTAAATGCTTATTCTGTATATTTTAAAGGTTCTGTTTTCTTTTTAACAAATATTTTCTTTTAAAATACCAAATAAAAACATCCAGTGGTGCTTAAAATAGATTTAAAGAAACAACAGGCAGAAGAAGTCTGTCCTGGAGGTGGTTCAAGATACAAGTTGGAGATCTTTCCAGTCTTTTCTCTGCAATGGGAGAAGTGAAGTTTGCAGAAGTTGTCTTGCCTGATCTAGCTGCTGTTTTCCTGCTAACATGGAAGTCAGGCACCTGGGAAATGAGGGTTAACAAGTGAAACAACCCAAACAAAAAAGTAAAAATTGTGTTGTAAAGTTTAGAATGATCTAGTGACTGCAATGTAGTACTTGATGCCTTAGGAGGAAATTTGAGTCAGTACCACAAGACAAGGGACAGATTCATTTTCTCAAGAATCAGATATTAATTATCAAATTCATTTAAGGTTGTGCAATCAAAGCCTTATACTTGTTTTCCTGACTACTCACATGTATATGCCACGTGACAAAAAGGCACTGCATTTGGGTTCTGTTAGTGAATGATGAATGTTAGCGAATGTGCATGTTATTACTGAGACAATGAAAATAATGAGTCATACAATAGATACAAATACATCAAACATCTCATAAACAATCAGGAGAGCCAGTGATTGTACTCTTAAGTGAGAAAACATGAGTAGCAGGTATTAGTGTGTAAAACCCAAGTCTTGCAACTCGGGTACATAAATGTGCTTGTTATACAGAATCTCAGTGTCAAATTGGAAGTAAGTTAAGCTTCAAAAAAACCTGTTGGCTGTATTTTGGGCTCACTTATCCCCTGTATATAATTCAGTGCCACTTGGGCCTTACTGAGGGGTGTGTGGAATATTGCAAACCTTGTCAGAGTTGGGATTGTGACCTCGGATTTACCAAGTCCAGTTGGGTATATAGCCATTGCAAAGACTGAACAGGAACTGGCATCTCCTGTTGTGCTTGTCTTGCCCATTGTTTTTCACCCGGAAGAGAATTCAAAGTGCTAAACAGTTGTGTTAGTGGAAACAGGCATAATTCCTGGTATGAATCCATCAGAATTTATGTGGGTTATTCTTTCGTGTGCAGCATTACCGCTAACTAAGGAGCAACTCTGTCTATAATCTGTTCAAGTATGGTCTCGTGTGTTTTCATTTGTGATGTTCATGTTTATGGCAGATTTGAGGTGTTCTGATGACAGATGAGTTTATAAAAATAAAGCAGATTCTTGCCTTGTTGCAAAGACAGTGATTCAGAGCTGCTTCAGGGCTACACTTGAGCTGAGTATTTGCCTTTGATCTGCATGCATGACATCTGTTGATGTTAGTGCATGTCTGATGCAAAGACTGAGGGTAGATGTATCAACATGCCAAATGTTCATAATTGGCCTGTCCAGGCAATTGATTTTTTAAATATGGCAAATGAACTGAATAATAAAATTAAACAGAAAAGAAAAAAACCCAATTCAGATTATGCCAATTACAAAGTTTTTCTCTTAAAAAAAAAAAACAAACCACAACCCTTTTCACACAGTCCAAACTAAAACATGTAGCACCATTTTCAGCAGCTGGTTGGAAAACAAAGGAAGGAAATTCCTGTGTTCACAAAATCACCAATGGTCATGCCTATTTTTCTTGGAGTTTGTTGCTTTGTGTTGTCACCTAGGATGTAGAAAACTTGCATTCACTTCCCATATTTCCTGAGGTGTCATTTAAATTTCCATGTCATGCTAGTGACTTTAACCACAAAGCTGAAAACTAGTCTGAAGTTGGGGAGTCTTCACAATTCCCCCTCTGTTTAAATTTTATATAAATAAATAAAATTTCATTGGAGCGGAAACAGAGAATGAAGGATTTTGCTTGGCAAGTGAGCATCCTTACAGGTGATGTTGAGAGCCAGACTCATTCTCTTGCTTTTTCTTTCTGTTGATATTTAAGTATTTTATCTACAGTGGAACAGCTTCATCTAGAGTGGCTGAGAGGGTCTCACTGTTAACTGTCCTATAGTATGAAGTGTAGATATTGGTGGTTGAATATCCACTTGAGCAGAGGAGGGAATTGAAATGAAGCCTGAAAACAAGTGCCAGAGCTAGAGGGCTATTGGGCAAACTGAAGACACCCACCACCAGCAGTTTTGCAAGCCAGGGTTTCCTCATCCATTCCAGTAGAGTGCTGCTGAAATGATGTGGATCAGATTCACATAGCGCTGCGGGATGTATGTTTTGGGTGCATTCTTCGGAGAAGCTGCTGTTTGAGTCAAGGCCAACCATCTTGGGTTCCTTGCTCTTCCAAGCAAATGTATGTCACATTAGTAACACATTAGTGTTTTTAGCAGCAAAAAGGATGTTAATTGCTACTCAATCTCCTACAGTATTGCTTTTTGGTAACAAGACAGGTTGAGCCAGTAGGCAGTAGGAGCTGTTAAAAGGACATACAAGTTACAGTAAAACTAGCCGTTTTGGTAGTTGGAAAAGAATTAATGCAGCAGTCTTCCCAAAATGTAATACGTGAAGTTTTAAGACCAGTAGGGATGCTATGTGATAATGCAGTTTGACCTTCTATATAAGTCATAGCTCCTCCAGTGCTTACTGTAGTCTGTTCTTTATCAAGCCTTGTTATTTGTTGTGAACTGGGTTGGTTCATTTTCTAAACATGTTGATTGTTTCTGTCATAACTGTGCAATTTAAAAGTTGTGGTGTTTTGGAGTTTTAAGAGGAAAACTTACTGGTCAGAGGAGAAAGAAATAATTCATTCTGATTCTTACCCAGCCAGTGTACTCCATTGAAGCCTTCCTTTGCTGGTAGAGATGTCATTTCATAATTGTTCTGCTATATTCTTCTGTCTTGGGGAGAAATGAAATGAATTAAATATATATTGAAGGCCTCTGCTTTTGTTCAAAGGGATGCTTTATCATGGACACTAATCCTTTTGGATGTTAAGGAGAGAGAAGCATATCTGATTCCCCAGACCACACATCAGTGTTTTTGTCATGGAGATCTAAGTGATGGATCTGCTTGTTATATCAGTTGGCCAAACCAGTTGATGTAGTTTGTCATAACTGCATTCATTTCAGCAGATCTTTATTAGCCTGTGCTATCTGAGGATTTGGCTTATTTTCTGAATATACCAGTCTAAGAGCAGTCACTTATAGCATATCCTGTAACACAGCATATGACACGAGACCTGCCTTAGGCCAGGTGAGTTGACAGGATTTTGACCAACTAGGAAGTGTCAGCTTTGCTTTAAAAATGAAATGTGTTTGTAAAACGAGTGGTGTGAGAATTACTAGAAATTACAGCCAAATTCCTGACCAGTTGCAGTTAACATAAAATAATTTTTACGAAATGTGAATCTACTGCTCTAACAGATCCTAATCAAATGCATGTTTTTCAGCTGTGCAGACCATCTACCTTTTTTGCCAGGTTGAAAGCGTGGTATAGCTACAGAAGTAGCAGGTCTGCACACTTGTGTCCTTTCTGTCAGCAGCTGGGCTGCAGCACACAGTGGTCTAGGGCAACAGAGACCCTGTAATTTGTTATGGGGTAGGCTTGAGTAAAGACAAAAACTTAAGGATTTTCTTATCGGTGACAGGATTTCTTATCTTGACAGTGGGTCTCTTCCATGTCCTACCATTGAGTGATACAGTCTCACACTATTATGAAAGGGTCCTGGCTCTCCCACTTTGAAGTCTTGAAGTGGATTTCTCAAAGTGTTCAAGGGGAGTTGCTTAATGGGTGGGAAAGCCTGCTGGAAGGGGAGGAAGGGTGCATGTGCAAGAAAAGTCTCCTGCAGTGCTATTCAGGCTGGTTACACTCTGAGCCATAAGTGTCTTTGACTATGCTTTAGGAACCTAAGGGATTTATAGTCTAAATTTGATTGCTCAGATGAGGAGTGGGGTCTTTCCTCTGAAATATCAGGGTAATGAAGTGGCTGTTCAACATCCCCAGATGTTGATCTACAGATAAGAATTAGGAGAGTATCATGTGAGACCTACTGCCACAGCCAAAGATGCCTGTGGAGAGGACAGCACCTCATGCTGTTGTGAAGGGAGAAAAACGTTCCCTCCCTCACTGCTGCAAGAAAGAGCAACCAGATTGTCAACATTTTTAGGCTAGTGGATGGTTTCTAACTTACAGCTGGTGTATTGTACAGCCCCATCAGTAAGCAGGAGGTTATGTGGTACAAACAGCTGTCTCCATGCAGAAGGCTGTAGTTCTGTGGCTTTTTTAAAACAAGCTGCTCCATGCCTCTATCAGCAGACAATGAGATATTTAGGCAAATCAGTCCTGTGTGAAACAAGACAAAGCAGCCAAAGATACACTCCATAAATGGTTACCAAAATGTTGCTGTTCTTAATTATGTTGTCTTTCTACTTCTGTTGTTGTTTGCTCAGTAAAAGCTTTCCTGTGGTTTTGTGTCCATGCTGGTGTGCCACCCCAGTTTGGTGTGCCTGCATGATTAGGAGCTACCCATGTCTGGTGGCTGAATGAGATGTTTGAATATTCTAATCTCAGCTATTCAGGCTCAAAATGGAGTTAAATACCTGCATTTGCCCGGGCTTCTAGCATTTGTGCTTATGTGGTTTTACAAGATATGCTTTGTGTATTTGATATGGGGCAATATGAAAATGTCTAGTCAATTCTTAGCCTGTTGCTTAGTATCAGCTTCTTTCTAGTGGGCAGGCAGTCTGTGGAGTCTCACAATTTTAATATTGAATGAATAGTGAGGATAGAATCTAAACATCGTCTTGTGAGGCTTTAGATACAGCATCCTGTGGATGGTTCATAAGGGTGAGAGCTTGAATGTTCTCAGTGTTTGAAAGTTTTGAACTGGACCTGATTTGTGAAGCTTGTATCTGTCTGTCTAAAGCTTGCTTTTTTCCTTTTATGTATGTCCATATCTATATGTGCATGTATCTATAGCACATATACATAAAAGATAATTAGGTGTGGCTGAATCTATTGAAGATGTTTGTTATTTGAGGGAATTCCTTCATAAAAGCATTGTTCCCATATTTGCAAGCTGTAACTGGTACATTACAATTCATGCTTTTATTATAAAGAAAGTGCTGCTGCTTTGGCAGCATTACCTGTATGTTTTTCCTAAGGCAAGTTATTTAAAGGTACAAAGATGAGCTGTCTAGGCTTACTCATTTTAAGGTGAAAATCAAATCAGTGATGAAAATGACCCAACAGATTATCTCATCCATCTCAAAGCCAGTCCAAGACATTTCCCTACCATTACCCTTGGCACATTTTATAGTGCTTTATCCAGCTTGAAAGACCTTAAGTGTTGAATGTTCTGCTGTATGGTTTATTTTTCATCTGAAGTGCTAGCCTTCCCATGTGAATTTTATTGGAGCCCTGTCCAAAGACCATGGATCAAGTCTTTACTCCTGTTGCTTTCAAGGGACTTTGGATCAGGCTCCCTAAGACTCTTGAGTTGAACACCTAAGTGTGTGTTAACCCCTACCACCTGAGTAACTCCACTGATAGAAACCTCTGATCCTCACAAGGGTGCAAGGATTTAGGATTTCTGAGAAACTTGCCATTGATGTGAGTGAGCCTACTATCAAGGCCTGGTTTGTATACTCCGCAGCATCAGCACCCTGAGGTGCAGAGCGCCTCTCCATTAGATATCTGCAGAATGAAGGAAAGTACTTGCTGCCCCTCAGCTGGATTTGTAATAAGGATGTTAAATAAAACTGAATACCCCTCTTTTTGGCATCCCTGCGGCACTTTCTCACAAATGTGTCCAAATAGCAGCAGTTGCTTCAGAACCATCCTGAATGGTTTGTTCTTTTCTAATAAACTTTGTAGAGTTCTTGAGGTTTTTGTTGAGTCCCTGTATTTTATCCTTGCTATGTTTCTTTTGTGTGGGAACTTTGTAATTCCTTGCAAAGTGGGGTTGTGCTTGTGGTATCTTCCTTTCTTCAATTAATGAAGGCAATTTGTCCTTTTCAAAAACATCCTAGCAAGCAAAGTCATTGGAAAGGCATAGGAGATAATCAGAACAATTTTTTCTTACAGTGCACCATTACATAGTGTAAAGTGATGATCAAAACATCTGTTGCGTGAGGTACAAGAGCAGAAAGCAGAGAGCTGTTTTCCATTCATCTTACAAATTTTCTTTGTGCCATTGCTTGAAGATGGGCCTTGAGGATTACTTTGGGGGCATTTGGAGATGAATGAAGGCAGAATGGGGAAAATGAGCTGTGATGATCAACTCAGCCAGCCAAGCTCACTTGCAAACCAGGATCTACTGAAACAATTTAGACCAATTGACTGGCTGCTGTCATTCTTTTCTTGGGGGATTGATTAACCCTCCAGCAATCATCAGTATTTCTGCAAGAGAAAGTGTGGGGGAAATCCATTGTGAAGTCTTACTGAGGGATCCTGCAGTCTTGTGAAGCTCTGGCTTCTGGGGTTTACTCCCAAGTAAACCTTTGTTATTTCACTGTTCAGAGCTCCAATGTGGTTTGGCTTTGGGGATATTTTTTAGAGAGGTACTAAATCCAACTTTTAGAAGGGCTTACTCAAATGTGATGAGGCTTGTTCCAGATCAGGATTGATCATTCCAGTTCCAACAACTGAGATTTTACTTTACATGTATTTTAAATCTGGACTCGGGTTTTGTTTCCCAAACTTCTCAGGCAGAGTTCCAGTGTGTCTCTGCAGAATCCCACCATTGATAAAGCAACGGGTTTTTTAAATAGGATGACTCTCTTAAAACTTGTTTATTTTATTACCAGTAATCTTGGGATTTCTCCTTCAAGGTGTATGGTTCTTAGGATACTAACTGCTCCTATAACTCTGTGTTTGTCAATATCCTGCCCTTTCTCTCCCTTGAGTGGAAGGAAGAATTAGAGAACGAAGTCTGAATGGGAGAAGCTTTGTATCGTTGCTTCCTTTGAGCATCCAAAAGGTGCTACATGGCCTCAGATGTTGGCAAGATCCTTTATACTTTTTCATATTCTGCCCTCAGGCTGGGGAGAATCTCCCCTGCTGAAACAAAAGCACTACAAATCCGCCTCACATCCTCTTTCATGTTTCTCCTTGCCATGTGGCATACCCAAAAATAAGCAGTAATTAGTCTGTAGTTGCCATGGTTTGTCTCGCTGTCAGATAGTGCTTCACTGTCCCTTTGTTTGTCACAGGCTTGTTGGGACTGGAACTGGTCTTTTGTTCTGTGTTTGCACGCTGTTGGCACACATATCCTGATTTAAGGGTAGACTTGTGCTAGGGTGGCCAGCTGGTGCTCCCTGAGATGTATGCAGCAGGAGCAGCATGAGGCTGGGCTGGCTCAGACTGCTGAGTGTACCCAGCTTCATCCTCTAATGAAGTGCTGGGACCTCTGCAAAATTACTGCTTGCTCCCATCTACACCATACTCTGGAGCTGAGCCAGTCTGAGCAGCATCTTGGCTCTTTCAGGTGTTACGAGTTTTAGTTCAGTCATGTGAAGACCATGATGGATGGCTCATAAGATCAGTCTTGTACTGCAGCCATACCAGCAATAAATGGTGTGTGAGTAGTTGAATTAAATTGGCTTGTGGCATGTCTGAAGGTAAACCTCAGGTGCTATGCAGAACTAGGGCCTTAGCTCTAAGTTCAGCAAAGACTAAACTTGCTGTGCTTGCAAACTAAAAAGGTTAAACCTGGTTAGTTGAAGCAGACCATCTGGAATTGAGTTGCCCATATCCGAGCTCAAATAAACTGTTTCTCTGCTGCCTTAAGCATGGAGGCTTCTAAGCTCAGTAGTTTAGTGTGACTTTGACATTACCCTGATTTCTGCTTATGTCCTTGTTCAGAACTGCCTCATGCAGAACCTCAAAGCACATGTATCTTCTTAAAGATCAAGAAACCACACATCTGTCTGCCAAGGTCCTTTGAAGGGGCCTAGTTATGGGTGAAGTCAGGCCCTTTGCTTTCCTGCTGTTTGTGGTTTTTTTTTTAAAGCCAGTCACCTGTTCCCTCAAATTTCTAACCGTTAAACTAGAAATAGGTTTGGGTAAGAAAACTCCCTTGGACAAGAGAAATCCCTCTCAATGAATGGGAGCTACTGTGCAGCCCAAGTTCATGGCACTGGAGGAAAGAAGAGGCAAAAATAAGCCTGATTCTTACTTGAGGTCAGAGGGAGGAATCCAGGGGTTTGTTCCTACATCTTCCTCTGAGAAGAAACTGAACCCAAAAGGAATAGTTTAAGTGCTTGAGGTTGAGACCTCAAACTCATTTGTTTGGTTTAACCAAGGTTCTAGTTAAAACCCTTTTCACTGTTCCACTGTAACAAGATACATGTGATGTCTTCACCCTTTAATTTCTTTATCCTTCATCCTTTAATACTGATGTTGTGCTCAATGATGGGCTTTGTAGTTTTACTCCAGCCATGTCAGTTCTTTGCAGCCTTTACTGTTCTTCACAGAAAAAATGTGTTCTTAGAGAGCTGCTAGTGTTTTAGTGTGTGTTTGGTTTCTTAACAGATCATAGTGAGGTTAAACTCCCTTAAAAGCCAAGAAATAAATTTTAAAATAATCTTTTCATCTAAAGAGGTTAGCTAAACTGCTTAATCTAGTTTTAACCTATTGAAATGCTGTACATAGCTTGCTGCTTTAGCTCATTTGAGCTGTACATGTGATAGTCCAAGCATCTTCAGGTTGGGTTTTCTCAATTTCTGATGAGGCCTGAGAGGTCCAGACTGGATTCAGTTGGGAACCACATGACACAGGGAGGTGTGAAAATATCTAAGCTATCTGTAGGTGGGTGAATGTGGTTTGGAAGTGGTTTGTTCATGTTAGCTCCGACACAGGTGTAGGGATTTTGAGATCCACACTTCATTGCTTGGATGTAAGTATCTTTGTGTCTCACTGCACTATGTGCTTTTTACAGAGGCTGCAGATATCCCAAATCTTCAGAAAGCTTAAAAATCTCTTCCAATTTTTAGGCCACTCCATCATTTTTTGGTCATCTGTGTAAGTTAAACTTCATGTCACTACTCTTCATGTGGCACTTTGAGTATAAGACTTGGTCACTGAAGCTGCTGTCCACAGAGCAAAACTATGGAAAATAGCTGGATGCGGAATGGTAGCAGTGGCATGGCAAGACCTTGCTTTTTAAAGAAACTTTCGTGAACTACCTCAGTGTTCTGGAAGAACGTGTGGAGGCTGTGTGAATGATAGCCTTTACTGAAGGTGCTTCTGGAGACCCCAGCAGAGATCAGAATCACTCTATTTTGTGTGATTGCAGTCACAAAATAAAGCATAACTCTTTCTGAGAGTTTACTGTCTGAATGTGTGATATGCCAGACGAGTGGTGGTATCACAGAAATGCTGTGGTTATCCTAGTTTTGCAGCACAGACACTAAACTGACTGTGTGGGATGTTCTTTGGCAGAGCCAAATCCGAACCAGCTGGTTTTGAGTCCCTGCCGGTGTTATCTCCAGCCCTTCATCCTTCTCTTCACCGTGAGAACAAACCAGCTAGCCCAAAAGCCACTGGATTCTACTGGGAGCTGTAGATGGAGTTTGGAGCAGTAAACTTTGTTGATCAGGAGTCATCTATCCAGGTTTCCTGGTGGAGCAAAAGATCCACTCAATGTCAAGAAAAGGTCCAATTGTCTGGATACTGACTGGTCCTTGTTATCGTGTGTAGCCAGGCCTTCTGCAGCAATTTGGGAATTCAGTTTTACCTGCATGCGTGGACAACAGTCCGTAAATCTGCTTCAGGGCCACTGTGCTAGTGGCTGGAAGTTTCAACTCCTGCAGAAGGGAATTAAGCATTAATAAAATCTGAGAAACAACTAGATATGGTAAATTATGCAAGCTAGTGTGCTGCCACCTTGAACAGGTTTGAGGCTGAGAGAATGCTATGGGGATAATGTTTGTAGTTTTCTTCTGGAAAAGATATCTAGTGAAATGACCTAAATGGGAAGAAAAGATGATGAACACTGGAGGTGCTGCAGAGTTGAAAAACAATATCTGCTTCTCTTAATTTAATTTAATGCTGATAGAAAATACTTTTCTGTGATTCTCAGAGTGGTCTCTCAAATATAAGGGTATCCACTTTCTTCAGGTTATTGGTCCAGTGTCACACAACAAGCAGTACTTTATCACTTTCATTTAAAATGTGATGTTAGTGGCCCTGTGGTATTACAAGAGATTCCTCCCCTGTAACTTGTGATCCTGTAATGGTTGTCCCTCTGGGACTTTAGGAAAAAAACTTTCTCATTTTTGTGAACTTTGGAACTTCCAGAAACCACCACAAAAAGCAGTCAGGCCCCCACTGCTCTAACAGTCCTCAAAGGAGGTTAAGTGATTGTACTGACTGTACAAGTGATAGCAGAGATTAACATCTCCAACTCTGTATTTCTACAACTCTTACCTCTGAGGGTAAGAGGAATTGGTGTGCAGCATCTTTAGAAATGAAGTTATTGACAATTAACAGATCATCACAGTCCAAATAGCTAGTATTTCTCTTCCTTGGAGGATCTTAACCATGTCTTTCAATGTTGCGATGGGGATTAAAGGCTTAGCATAGACATATCTACTTTCTTCTCAGCATAAGGTGTGAATTTTAGAGGTGAGAAGAGGACAGAGGCTGTAAATTTTGCCACTCTGTCCTACATGGATAATGAACCACAGTTCAGCAGTTTTCTGTAATGTCCCAGCTATACCTTCTGAGTGGAGGTCCAAAGGATGTAGTCTAAGTTGGTGAGGAGGTAGGAGAGGGGAGGTGTGACTGCTGTTATAGTGCCTGTTCCTCAGATGCTTTAAAGTTGCTTTCAAAACAGCTTTTTTGATGAAGAAAGCAAGAAGGGCTATGATTACAACAAGGGGCAGAGCATGTTTCATCTATTCTTCTGGAGGCTCCTTAGAGTTGATAACAGGTCTGGGTAAATGCTGGTACGGTGTGAGGCTTAAGTTCTAGTCATCTTTTCTCACCAGCCAGCTGATCTGGCTGGCCATGGGGTGCAGAGCATGTGATCCTCTCTGGGATGGTGGGACATGGCGCAGGGGTTCCTGTTCAATGTGTGCCAGGAGCTGCTGCATTAGACGTGTTTGTCAGGGGTAACACTGAAGGTATGGTTCTCGGAGCACAGGCATAGCTTGGATGGTGACAAGCTGTGTGCATAGCGGGGAAAGAAAAACAACAAGGATGGCTACAGGAGGAGAAAAAAGCTCCATTCTCTCATATCACTTACAAAATAACTGCCTGGATCTCAACATGACTTGCTTTCAAATCCACACTTAAAACCTGGGTTTGTCTTTTTCTATTGCTATTTCTGCTGCCTCCATGATTTGTAGGAGGCACTTAAAAAAGGCTCACATTAGTGTTCTTGTATTATTTTTTTGCCCCCTGTTGTGACAGTTCCTCAAAGTAATGACTTGTCTGTGACGTTCAGAGTGACTACTTTGAGGTTTGCACAAAAATGTTTTATTGTTGTGGAAGGTGAGTTCAGTGTCTCGAGTAATACAATCAGGGAATTTCTCTCTAGTTCAGAGACTGAATTAAATTTTAGTTAGCCTTAGGCTGTCTTCTTTCAGATCTGTCCTTTAGGGCTCAATTATCAATTAAATAATTCCCCTACTCCCACTGTCTGGACCAGGAGAGCAATCTGCACCAGGTATTGCCATCTCTTCAGTGCAAAAAAATAGTGTGGGCAAAATCATTGGTCAGGTTGACAGGTGCTGTGAGGAGAAAAGAAAAAAAGCTGAACCCAAGCTGCTGTGCTGCGTTTTGACATGAAGCACAATAGAAATTGGGCAGTGTCATAAGGCACGCACTGTCTCTCTAGGCCGTAACTTGTTGGTTTGCTCATTTTATTTTTGAGGGCTTTAAATCAACCCTGAAGAAATGTAGTCCCTTGCCTTTGGATGACCCGTAAAGCTGAATCTTGGCTGCATGCCTGGGGTGGGAGCAAAGCTAAAGGTGCTTGATGCTACACACTGCAACTCCAGGCTTTGGTGATTCTGGAAGGATGCCAGATTAATAACTTTACCAGGGATGGTCTCTTAATCAGCACAGATTTACTGTGAGATACTGAGGGCTGTTTTTTGGGCGGTTTCCTGGGGCTGCTTTTTATCCACCCTGCATTGTGGGGTTAGGGTCAGCTTGCAAAGCGTCTGTTTTCTGTCTTCCTCAATGCCATTACGGTAGCAACAAAGATGAGGGTGTAACAAAAGCAAGTCTGAAGGTTTGATCGCTTCTGGTTATTCCTGTCTTTCTAACTTGGGGGTCCTGTTGCTTTGGAGTTGCTTTGCAGAACTTTGAATCTGAGATTTGTAAAATCACCAGCTTGTATTTTTACTTTTGGGCTACTACTCCTTTCCATGAGACATGCAAATCACTGCCATATGCTTTAAAGGAAAGAAGGATAGCAATGAAGCTCATCTATGTTTTATGTATGTGAGTAACTTTGTGGTGTCTGCAAGTTGTAATTTTAAGAAAAAGGAAAGCTCAGTATTTGTAACCACTGACACTTAAATTGGTGGTAGCCTAATTTTTGTAATCAGCTTTAAATACATGGTGAACTTAAGCCAAATTCATTTCTACAATTTCATTAACCTCAGAGTGGTTTCCAGGAGACGCCCTGGCCTACTTCTTTTCTTTTTGACCATTGTATCTTAATTTTTAACTTGCGTGTGGTGGTGTTTGTAAAGGAGAAATATATTCAATTTGTTTTATTCTGTGGAAAAAGGAAGTTTTCAGGAACTCTGTAGCCTCTATCTCAGAAAACAGACATGTAGAAATCCTGGTTTCATTTTACATGGGACAATTGATTTCTTTCTCTTCACCAACAGTGGCTCTTAAGCTGCCATAGGTAGAGACTGATTTAGTCAAAGGTAATTTAAGAGGCGAGCATTTAAGCCAGGAACTTTGACAAGGAGCTGCCAACCCCAAGTCCATTCTCCAGATCTGCTTGAGAAGCAAAAAAGATTTGGCACCCAGAACAGAGAAACAAAAACCCTAGTGAAAATTCAACATGAAATTAAATAAAACCAGCCCCAGATCAATACCGTATGCAAAGAGAGGAGGCTTCATGTAAAAGTCAAGTGCCTTTGTGTTGGTGCATGACAGGAGAGATGTTGGCCTGCCAGCTGCTGATGATCAGAAGGCTGTCTTCAGTCCTGAAGAGTCTGTTAAAGCTGTGTGCTTCTTGCATGTGCTTTGTGCTCATTTCATAAAAAAGCTGGTAAATGGGATACATTATTTATATGGCTTCTCTGTATCCCTATGACTCTTCGTAAGTAGACAGAATGAAGACAGTTCATTGCAGGGCATGTTTGCTCTGGCTCAGTATGGTGTTAACCATTCCTACCTGAATTGTAGTAACTTGGAGGGTAGGCCAAGGGCTGTGACATGTAATGTATTTTGTAAGATCCATTTAATCTCAAGAAGTAGTCAACCATTAAGATTTTATCAAAAAAATAAGCTATTTCCCCAATCCCAAGTGAATGATTGGTAGCTGTCAAGGAACTCGTAGGTGACTTTTCAAGGAGAGTCTGAGTTATTGGATTTCGCCAAGACAATTAGGAGGTTTCTGTATCTGAGCTGGAGTCTACCAGTAGTAGATCATTTCTCAGAGTATCTTAATTAGCTGTAATTCATAATAGCTTGTAACATATAAGGATCTGTCATGGCTTCAGTTAGCCAGTTGTGAAATACTTGATTCTCATAGGGAATATTGGGAGCTAGAATCCACTCCGTTTATTGGCACAGCAAGAGCAAGCGGGGGTGAGATGTGAAGTGATAACTGTGTGATGGCATAATTAAAGCTATACATCAGTGGTGGTTGACTACTAAGTGATCAGAAGAGATTTTGGAGTAAGCATGGGGAAACAAAACCGTTTTTCACCATTAGTGGCTTAGCACTTATGAGTAAATGACCTTATCAAAAGAAGATGAGTAAATATCTTGAAAACACTTTGTGGTTTCTTTGATTCCAAATATAAAAATACTTAGAGGATAACAAGGATTTCCACGATTTAAATGACCAGATGATTTTTTTCAAGGAGAATTGTGTTTTTGTCACACTTTATCACGTTATCTTTTGAATATATGTTGGGTGTTGACAGGGTTTCTGTTACTATGTTCAGAGGTCAGAGCTCTCATAATTCAGAGGGTAGAAATATTTCAAAAGATATGAAAGATGGCCTTAAAGCAAAGGCAGTGGATCAATGCTTAAGTGGCAAGGGGTCTATTTCTGAGTGATTGCAGAATGTCAGATTAACGTGGTGTGCAAAGGGACACTGTACTTCACTGTTTACAAAGTAAGGATAATTCATATTTCCATTTTCTGTCTTTTCTTTTTAAATTAAGCATTTTTGAGCAGTTGTTTTCTCTTCACCTGTGTTTTTGTAACTGCTGCTACAATGAGGTCCTGATCTTATCCATTGCTTCTGGTACTGCTACAGTATTCTCCTTTTGAATTAAGGAGCCCAAGGTCTTCACAGTCTGATTAAATCTGATGGGAAGCTTTTCCAATTGTCTCCACACACTTTTCATTCTTAAACCTGGTTCACATATGGGCACGTATTTCTTAAAATAAAACTACTGTTGGGGAAAATGCAAAAGTTACGTAACGAGGAAGTTTGGATACTTTTTGCCAAAAGGACTCTTTTTGATCTCTGTATGCGAAACGAATCTCTTCAAATTTCACTGCTTATACCTCTTCATAATAAATGAATGAGTAATTAAAACTGTTATTAGGAAAAAAACGTGGAGTTTTAGCCTTTGGAAAATGTAGCGCTCATTTTACTTTCTGCTAGAATGGAACATGTATAAATGTGAAGGGTCTGATTCCCTACTTCATTGCATCACTGCTAACCTGATGTAATTGCTTTGATTCCAAATCTACAGGTGGATGTAAAATTGGCATGACAAAGTAGATGAAATGGCCAGTAAATTTCAATGTATTTATGTTGCTTTTGTAATGCATTTACTGGAGAAGAAAGAATCGTAGGAACTGGATGTGTGATCTCTGTAATTATTTTATTAAAACTTTCCATTGTAAGAATGTTTTGGAAACCTTTTCTGAGACAGTGAAACCACTTTTTCCTGAAGGAGCTTTTTTGATTTGGAAGGGAGAAGGCACTTGAGGTAATAGTGTCTTTTCTTTGCTATACATCAAATTCCACTAAGGTTTGCTTGAGTGATAAACTGTTAAAATTGTTTCTTCACATACTTTTCATACCCGTTGCTCCTTCCTACAAACATTTTGGCAAGTAAATGGCTTTGCACTCAGGCATGGTCTAAGTTATTCACCTGTACAGGTGTTTGCAGGACCCAGACTAATATTTATTCCCAGGCTGAGTGCATTTGACAAGGCTCAGTAGGATGCAATCTTTAGCAACAGAGTTGTCAATCTCCAAGAATCCAAAAAATCCAAGAGTGAAAGAGGAGAATTACCTTAGGCCCAAGTATATTAAAAATAACCATCACCTAAACCTGTATATCCTTGAGAGCATCTTCTTGGCTGTGTGTTCTTCTAATGTGGGTGTTAACCTGTCTCTCCTGAAGAAACAGTTCTTGGCTGGGCTTCTTGCAGGTTTTGTTAATCTTATACAGCGTGGTTTTTAGTTGAAGTTACAGTTGCTGTTTAGATGAGAAATGCTATGCTGTCCTTTCTGCTGTTTGCAAGACAGGAATTGATTGGGGAAAGGGCATTTCTATGAATGACAAATGTCGTAAGGCTTCCTGCCTGCCCCATTCAGTCTCTTTGGATGTGCGCACCTCCTTCATCTGCCTGGCTTTCAGGTGCATCTATGCTGTGAGCTGGAAGGGGGGCAGCCAAGGCAGCTCCATGTGAGCTAGTGTGTGGTTCTGCATCCTGCCATGCAGTGTGTGAGCCCATGCACAAATCTCTTCCTCTGCAAGTTCCCCACTTGCATCTTGGTCTCTTATCTCTAATTCTTTATTGCCCATCCTAAGTGCTTAAAAACATGAGTCAAGAACAGAAGCCAAGAAATTGTCTTATGAAAAAATGAGGTTTGTGGGAAGGAAAACCTCTTTAAATTTGTCTTGTGACTTTTAGGCCTTTAGGATTGACCTTTTCCAGATTCTCTGAAAAATGAAAGCTAAAATTCACAATATAGAAAGGAAGGATTTTTGCTTGTTCATACAGCTCCAGGGTTGGGTTTTTTAAGAATACCAAATATTGTAAAAGTGGCAATTAAATCTTAGTTACTAACTCTGCTATTTATCTCCTCACCTCAAAACCCCTTGAACACCCTGAAATAGATAACAGCTATTTTTTGGCCAAATATTTACAATGCTCTTGCTCACAACTCAGATCTTTTCCTTTGTTGCCTCTGAGTAAGACCTAAAGAGCATATTTCCACTAGACTGAGAAACACCATGTTGGCTGAAAAAACTGCCAGACATAGTGTATCAATCAAGGAAAGGTGAAATGCTCAGAAGTGTTCTGTGATGGAAAAAATACATCCTTTCAATTCATTTAATGAACAGTGCCTTATCTTTTTAAGTTACTGTAAATACAGTCTCACTTCAAGCTATTCTCATGGTATGCAGTGCTTTTTAATTAAAAAAAAAATGTGTAGAGAGACATCATGTATAAGTTATGCTGACAAATAAGGATACATATATACATGCATACATGTGTGTGTACATGTTTCTATATATAAAAACATAAATCAAGGGTCATGCAACATGGTAATACAAATATTTGTTCAAATTGCAAAATGAATTACTGCTGGATTCTGTTTCCTTAAAAAGGCTGAAACGCAGAATGAATCTTCCAGCACAATTTCCCCAAATCCCCACAAGTAACAAACTCTAATATGGATTGTGTTCTTAAATGCCAGCTTGATTACAAACACATGTATAATTGCTTTGACTAGCTTCGATAGTTTTATTCATATAGTTAAGAATATGCCATAATTTGCTGAATTGAAATCGCCACGTCTCTGGTTTTGATAAGGTAATTTCCACCTCTGCTAATTGAATATAAAGGATGTCAGCACACTTCTGTCTTCTGATCACAGTGTACAGTAATGAAGGACAGTGAAAGAGGCAGGGGAAATTCCAGATTATATTTTGCTGCTTGTATGCAGAATCAGTAGCTCTGGGAAGCCTGTTTCATGAGAGGTTATTTTCAAAAACATTTCCCATACGTGCCTGTCATGTGCAAGGCCTGTTTCTACCTGAGTTATAGTCAAGAACAAATTTACTTGACTTGAATGAACACTAGTCTTTGGATTCTACTTTACAAATTAACATCTTGAATGTATGACTTAGAAAATTATTAACTTTCCAAGCACCTTTTGTGGAAGCAAATGCTCAGACTGGTAGAAGCGAGTTATTAAAAAACAAGCCTCACACCTTCCAAAATAGAGAATTCTCTTAAAAATCTCTTGTAACTTAAATACCCCCTTTCCCTTTTAAATAAAGGTGACAAAGGGAAAAATCAGTGTGGCAACAGTGTATGAAAAAATCAGTCTGTCTTTGTTTGCATAGGTCCTGTTTCCAGGGTACTCCTGTGCTAATTGCATGCTTGACGATGATTTTGCATGATTTCTATATGATCTTGTTACAAAATGCAATATTCCAGACAGTTGATCTGACACACGTTTAATCAATGTTTATTAGTTTATTTTGGAAAGGACACAAACAAAACAAACTTTATCATGAGAATTACCTGGAGAGAAATAATTCCACTTTGCTTGTTCATCAGCACAATTTGCCTAACCTCCTTTTCTTGATTTCCTTAATCAAGTTAGATCTTCCTTAGATTATGATTCATAGGTCACTTGTGGTTCACTGGGTTCGCTTGTTTGGTTATTTCACTTCAAAACTGAGAAGCCAAGTATTGGTTCCTGAGAGGAGTTTTGGGTTTTGTGCATATAAGTATGAAACTCAGATACACCTGATGGAAAACATGCTGCTTAACAGTATTCACATCCTGCTTATTATTTTTAATGGATGACTAGGCTTATATGCCACAATCTAGACTATGTATTAGTAGAAATTAAATTGTATGGGGGAAATTAACTGGGGGATTTGGAGGAAG
The DNA here is from genome assembly GCF_018139145.2 of Gymnogyps californianus. Classification (NCBI taxonomy): domain Eukaryota; kingdom Metazoa; phylum Chordata; class Aves; order Accipitriformes; family Cathartidae; genus Gymnogyps; species Gymnogyps californianus. The sequence goes on along the minus strand of NC_059472.1, from coordinate 109,988,671 downwards.
AAAAAAAAATCAGTCAGTTGAAAAATGATAGGTTTATATTGAAGGTTTTTTTAGTTATAGAAACAGCAATGCATTTCTCAGTTAATTCCTTTTTATGCAACTAAAGAATATACTACCGTGATTTATTTTAACACCAGTCTTCAAGTTAAATCTGATCACTGGAATTCTGCTAGGGAATTACTTTGGTATCTAAATTAGTGCGTGTAAACTATGCATGCATGAGCATAAGAAATAATTTTGTGTTCATAACTGCCAATTGTACCCTCAGACAAATGTTTGCATGCGTAGTCAGCCATTTGGAATCGGGCCCAAGCTAAATTAGAATTAATACCATGGGCTAGTTCCAGGATTTAGCTCCCAAGTCTATTTATAATTATGTAATATACATTAAAACCATCCACCTCTGTAGACTGCATTCCGCAGAGGCTGTTCTAGCTGCAAACCTGTGTAGCTGCAACAATCTCATGCCATCAGGTAAACATGCACATTGGAGATAAGGGGCTGGTACATCAGGTAGAACTGTCATCGACACAAGTTTGGTGCATATGCAATGTGAGGAAACAGGCTAGGCTGTATAAGAAGCAATAGATAGGACTGCCCTGAGCACCTCTTCTTTTTCAAGCTCCTCCACTCCATGCTGTGCAAATAAGGAGAATGGACTATTTCCAGGAGACAGCCACTTCAGTTCAACCCCCCTGAGATGACAGCATGTGCTTTAAGAGTAATAACAGCTGCTAGCCATTGTGGGCCCCAGGGGATGGGATCTTGATGTGCTGCATGATATTCAACAAGTGTGCCTGATGTCTTGTGTCAAGTCAAATGGCCAGGCTTGAAGTGCAGTGCTGGAGGGAGAGGGGGAAAACCCCATCTGATTTAGAATGGATATTGCATCACATTCATACTTAGCATCTTCTGCAGCTTGGTGCCCCAGACTGTCTGGTGGACAAGGATTTGGACAGTTTTTCATCTCCTGCCCCATCCCTCCATGCTCCCTCTCTGCACAGCAACTGCTACAGGAGCTAGGCTCCTAAGAGAGCCCAGTGTAGTGCTGTCTGTCGTCCCCTGTTATCCACTAATGTTATCCATCCCTTAACGGATCCCTATTGATTGGCTGTGCTCTTGGAGGATTATGTACTGGGTCCTCCTAAGTGGTAAGGCCAGGCTGAGACTAATACAGCACCCAGTGTGGTCTCCTGTCACAGGCCACAGGAACAATCTGCAGAACCCTCTGTCTGGCCGCACCATTTGTGGTCAGACAACGATGTGGTCTCTAGAGATGGAGCTAGTCTTAGTTTTAACAAATCTGGTGATGAGGCTCAGACTAGCCTACACAAGACAGTGGGTGTAATTTCATTTTCTATTACTGGAATACAGTTCCAACCATGCCTTCAGATCCAACCATGTGCAGTTTCAGAGTTTTTAATGTCAAGAGGAAAGAGCACTCTTACTGTACCAAATAATCTTTTTAGGATAGCTAAGGAGTACCAAAAGACTAGAAGAATACACCAAAACAAGGAAATGATCATGTGTAATGAGTTGTATTAAGAGGGGATTAACTCCTTGTTTTGAATCAAAGGAATGAGAATTGTGAATCTGACTTTTATTTTTTTATCATGCACTAATTAATGTTCTTTAGGGTCAGATGACTCTGATATGAAATCTTGACATCAGATGGAATATTGATCCTTTCATCTTAGCTGCTAGCGTAACCCAAAAATGAGTGTACTGGAGGGTTTTTAATCAGATTAAGATGGTTGTTCATATGTTGTCTTCAATTACAAATAAGCCAAACAAAGTATTGTATGCCTACGGCATCCAGTAAAAATATTGTAATAGTAGTATGTTGTTTAAACTATAGACATAGTCAAATCTGTGTGGAGACAAATATTAGATGATGGCTTGTTTGTTGCCCACCATTGATTTTTTTTTTTTTTTGCGGGTAGTGGAGGGATCTCACTTTCAAGGTAACAGAACAATACTATAAATGAGTAGGATGTTTAATAGGGCTTTTAAACTTGTGTTTTTGAAATCACATCCGTGCAACTGAGGTAGAATGATTAGAGGCATAGGCTGAGGCAAGCAGAGAGAGAAGGCACTGCACCTGGACAATGAATCTTTGGAGCCTTTATAAGCACCAAGTGGAGAGAACAGGGGCATGAGCAGGGAGAAGTTGTACATGTAAGTGCATGTGCCTTTTAGGATCAAATTAGGCAGGGAACCAATGACAGAAAATACCAATATAATGATACAAGGGAGATTTCTTTAGGACAGCAATCACTGGGTACTGGAAACATGCATGCAAAACTACTTTCAAGTTCAACACTTAATATCCCTTTTTTCTTAAGGGGAACTCTTTCATCTGGAGTGGTAGTTTCACCCGACAGTGTTGTTGTTTAGGAGCAGGTAAGAATTTCTTCTCTTTCTTGTTACAGAATTCTTCTCTCTGAAAAAGATGTATTTTATTTTTTCCTGGTTTGCATGAGTTTTTTAGGTTGCTCTAAGCCTGTCATCCATGAAGAGACAGAACTGGATAGTCTTGAAATCCTCAGCTCAGCTGCGGTTGGTTCAGGGACCGAGGTGAACTTTCAGAGAACGTGTAGTCCACAGGGGCCATATGAACTATAAGTTTATAAGAAAATCTTACTGGCTTCCTCATGGTGCTGCAGGTGTTTTGTATATAGAAGTGATTTTAAGCAGGTTCAGGGAGAGCAGAAGAGGAAATCAATCAGTTCCTCTGCAAAAAAAAAATAAATTTCATTACATATTTGCTTACCTTTTTGGGTAAGACTGTCCTCTAAATTCTCAGGGTTACAGAAATGATGAAATGTAGTCAAGTAAATAACTCTTGTTTTGGAAAAGATTATACTCAGGAGTTATTTTGATTAGCCTCTTCTTAGTCCAGTAGGGGAAATAACAGTATGGAAGGCAGAGATAGAAATGTTCTCTTATTCATATCTTTGATATCTATTTTCCTGAGAGTTTTAGTCACTTAATTTCAGTTCTTAAAAGAAAAAAAAACTGTCACACTTATGGAAGTAAGACCTTGCTTTGATTTTTCTTTTTAAATTAATTTAATCTACTGCTCCTTTTTTATAGGGTAAAATTAATGGGGAAGCAAGATGTAATTAATGGGGCCAATGTTTCACCCTAGGAGTTAATAGCAAATTATAATCAACTTCAGTAGTACAGGAATTTCACCCTGTTATTTCTTAAGTCTTATTAAAAATAAAAGGACATCAATTGCAAGTAACTGTTTTTCATCCAGGTCATGTATTGAAGACCGTCTGAGATACTTCAGGAGAAGATGGAACATTGCTGGTCTGACCCTGTTTGGATGGGGATTATTTAAGTGGCCCATTTTAAAAAATGTGTTTCATCTTGCTCTTTCCATTTAGACGATGGTGCATGGCAAGCAGTGGGAAGTTAGCGGTCTAAGTAGGATATACTGGGCTTGTTGTCCCTGTGGGCAGGTTTCTATGAAGATAAGCTGGTTTTTTTCTTCTGGTGAATGTGTCCTGCTCTTCTCAATGTGTCCTTCTCAAGTCTGTCTACTTGAGAAATAGACTTGCCTTCTTCAGTGGCCTTTTATAAAGCCTAGTGTTGTCTTTTATCTGCCTGATTGATTATCCTATTTATCACTTTTACTGAGTATAAAAATCTCTTTTCCTTGTAGCCAGCTTGAAATGCTGTGAAAGTAGACTGCTGGATAAATAATTAGTGATTACTAGTATCTGGTAATCATTGTGGCTCTACATTTTATCTGTGTAAAAAAATTTCAGCTTTTCTAGATATTTAGCTTGCTTGTAACTTCAGAGATGGCACTGGTTATCTACTTTTTGGGTTCCCAAGAACATGCCTGTTGAGACTTGGTGCAGGTGCTCCCCAAGAGGTTTTATGCAGAGTGAGCTGGAGCCAACCAGTTAAGAGAAATAATGCTTCTGGTTTGAGAATTTTTTTTCCAAGGAGGAAAAAAAGATTTTCAATTTCTTCCTTTTGATAATCTTCCGTTAACAACTTGGTCTGTGAATATTGCTTTGAAGAAGTGAATGGTGCAATTCTAATACGACTCATTGAGATGCTGTTGTGTTAACCTTTGCCTGTGTGCTTATGGGAAAGCAAATAAAAGTCTAGTGTATCACAGCCTGGCCCAGAGCTTGCAATAATCCTTTTATATAGTGGATCCACCTCTCAAACATCTCTTTACCTAACTTCCATGTTTAGTAAACTGTCCAAACCCAGCATTTAATACGGTAATAAATTCATGACTTTGGTATAGATAGTGCCAGTTTGTTTTATAGCATGTGGTTATATCTGTAGTGAAAAGAGGATGAAAGTGGGGTGCAGGGTAATTCAATTGAAATAATAAGGATGCTGAGCCTCATCTGCTGCCTGCATAACAGTTAGGAGGCTTAGTGTCGTGGCAGTGTAGCCTTAAGGTTTCTGGTGGTAAAAGGGTCTGGTATTTATCATTTACAGTAGAAGCTTGTTATTGCTGGGCTTGCTGCTTGCTTTTTTCCCTTTTTTTGCCAATTAAATGTAAGCTGTAGTTTGCAGATACTGATCATTGCACTGAGCAATTGGGGGAAGATGCTGCTGGTGCTGCTAATAGATAGTTGGGTGTTTCTGTGTCACAATTAATCAGATAAGTTGAGGAGATTGCCAGCTCCAGAGAGGTCCAGCAGCAATTTGTTACACTTGAAGCATGCTGCTTTGCAGACACAGGCTTTAGTGGTTTGTTGCAGTCAGAGTAATGGCATTTAGGCAGTGCTAAATAAAGTTTTCTGTCTTGTACCTTTTCCTCCTGTAGGTGTAATAGTTTCAATATCCTGCTCAAATACAAAATACAATAATAGTTTTACTACATGACTGTCGCGTGTGCTGTTTGTTCAAGTCTTCTCTATTCCCTTGTCTCTTTCTGCTCTAGCAAAAGGATGCTTCTAGATAGACCCGAAATTGCATTTGTGAGTACAGGGTTATAGAGACAGGATAAATGATATGCAAATGCTTGACTCTTCAGGAAGAAATTCTTTACTGTGAGGGTGGTGAGACACTGGAACAGGTTGCCCAGAGAAGTTGTGGATGTCCCCTCCCTGGAAGTGTTCAAGGCCAGGTTGGATGGGGCTGTGAGCAGCCTGGTCTAGTGGAAGGTGTCCCTGCCTATGGCAGGGGGATTGGAACTAGATGATCTTTAAGGTCCCTTCCAACCCAAACCATTCTATGATTCATTTGTGACTGTTTCTGTAGAAGATGTGTCTAGTTTCCTTGTGTTTGATGTTTACAGCTTGTTCAGTGGTAAACTTCATTTGGTAAGCATTAACTCATCTGCAGATGTTAGTATTCCACTGATCCTTTAGGACCGCAGTTCAGATCCAAGTTGATTTCACAAGTGGCTGATGGACTGTGTTAAACTGTTTTTCCACTTAAGTCAGTGTACTGCCAAGCATCCACATCACTAGGAAAATCACGATTGTCAGGGAGAGACTGAAAACTTGAAGCCAGTCCCTTCAACCAGTTGTTAATTATAGTATATTGGAGCCAGTGGAGCAATGAGAAATTACTCTATCTAAAGATGTGGTGGTGTACACAGTTCCACCTTGTTAAACTAAGTGTTTTCTACTGAGGCCAGTGCTGATTCCCAGTGGCAGAGCTCTAGGAGGAGTTTGGCAGCTGCTGGTCCTGCAACTGTCACACAACTTGCAGAAGTCTTTTGTGCCCAGTGGTTGAACTGCTGATGCCTGTCATCAGCATGAAATTTACTTCGTAAGAAAAACAAGAAAGTGGAACAAGTAATCAAAAATATCTATGGACCACTTCTGGAAAATGTCACTGCTAACCAAAATATTAGGTAGAAACGGATATATGCATCATGTCACCACATATGAGAAGGGGATAACTAATGTTGGTGATGCAGAAACATCAGCCCTAACTGAGACATTTCCTACTGGTGCAGTAATAACAACTTGCTTTAGTTTTCATTGCATGCTGTTAGTAGCCATAGTGTTATATATACAGCCAAGGAGTTCGGTGAATAGCCTGACAAAATCTAGAGAAGGAAGGAGAGGTTGCTGAGAAACCTCGTTTCCCAGAGGCTTGTAAAAGCAAGAATTTCGTGCTCTTTCAGAACTTGATCCCTTGTTGAGGATAGGAAATGATACTGGAAATAAATTGATTGGTTGAGATGGTCTCTGCAGGAGAAGCTTTCTGGAGCTCTCCAGCTTGTTGTCCAGTGTTTCATTCCCAGGGGCCTCAGTTACTGCAATATCTCTTGTAGGAATGGACGCGCCTCACTGAGTCTGTCCACAGTACTGCTGGAAGCATCCTCTACCTACAGAGCATGTTCTTCTGACTTTTCTCTCTGCTCCCTTTTTGCTTTGTTGGCTCCTGTTTCTGCAGAATATATCAAACAGCTGCTCATCTGCAGAGGAATTGATGACCTCTGGTCACCCTTCCTGCCATCTTTCCTTCCACACCAAGAGTTCAGCACCGCTGTTGGTCAGCCTTCATTGCCACCATCCCTGGAACACTTGTCCCCCCTTTCAGTTAATCTTCACAGGCTCTTCCTTGCTGTCCTTCCTGCTTGTCAGGCAAAGGAAATACTATATCATCCTGTTTTCCTCTTTTTAAAACTCCTCCTTTCTGCAATGCCTATAGCAAATTTGATGAACAGTTGGGGTCTGTCCTGAGACCACAGCTTACTACAGTAGTGAATACGGTCTCATTTTTCTCTTCAGTCTCTGTTCGTCTCAAGGTCTTAGTGGGCATGTGTTTGAGATGTCACCTTGTTTTGGGGGCAGAAATCACAGGTTTTGTTCTATGCTCATATGTCTCCTTACTTCGTGAAGGGTATTGGTTCAGGACCTAGGTTCTAAACTTCATCTTAATGTATCAGCATTTAATCACAGAATGGTTTAGGTTGGAAGGGACCTTTAAAGATCATCTAGTCCAACCCCCAAATAATATCGTTTATAATACAGCATTTATAATAATGTCAGCTATTTGTTGTTAATACTACTACCTGATGCCTTCCAAGACTGGGCTGCAAATTGAGAACAACATGGTAGATTTGCAGATTAGCAAATGGAAGATCTCACCTGAAAATGGCATGAAAATGTTGCTATCTTTTTAATTTGCCTTTGGTGCAAAACAATCAGATGTTTTGTTTTATATTAATATGTACAGATTTTGTGCCTTTACTTGAAAAAGCTGGAGTGCTTTCCACAACAGATGTAACTCTGATTTTGAGCCAGATTTCAAGGCAACTGAGGTTTGTCTCTGGGCAATTAAAATCTTCAGTTAACATATTAATTATTTTTTCTAATGACACTACATTCTTTTTGTCTACTGAAGGGAAAAGAAAATGTCTAATTTGTATACTGGTTTGTGAGATATTTAGCTAATTTACACATGAGAATTTGTTAGTATTCGTCTTGCAGTCACAAAACTGAGCATTTATTCTAAGGGATTTTATCTATTTCCTGCTATAGTGAGGTGTGTTAAAGTAGTAGCTTCAGCTAGCAGGTGTAACTAGCGTAATTGAAAAATACAGGAGTTTCTTTTACATGTTTGCATTTGTTGAGATAGAAGGAACAAACACTTCTAGCATAAATAACCAGTACTACCTTTCTTTCTCTGATCTCTATAAAAACTGAAAAACCTTTCAAATATCAATCTGTGGAGTTTAAAACCAAAAGTCATTCTGATCTCTTCAATGTTATTCCAATCCCTTCAATGCAAAGACAATGCTTAAACCATGTAGCAGGCAGCTGTTAATTAACAGCATATTGGAGCTGATGCTGGCAGGGGCAAACGAAGAAGGGAGTGACAAAGGAACAGAAAAGCATATCTGCAGGAAAAACATATCTGCTTTTCTGTTATTGTTAACAGAATTGTGTATTGACAGAAAAGCATGTTGTCTTTTCTGTTAGCATGGCTGGGTGTGGTGCTCCATCTCAGTCTGAAGATATTTGGCTCAATATTTGGGCAGTTGTCTGTTCTCTGTGCTGCCAGATCGGCCCCTATGCAAGGGGTGTCATACTGAACTCAAGTATTCTGTCGCTAGAAACAAACTGTTGACCACTGAATGAAATAATTTTTCAGCCTTGGATGGGTTTTCTTACAAAGGCTGAGCTGTTACTAACCAGTACTGCACATCATGACTGGAGATCTGCTGGTCTAATTACTATACAAACTACCCCAAGGCACTGAACAGTTCACGGGCTAAGAGCAAGGAATACAGAAAGCGTGGGCAGCAGCAGGAGGCAAGGATGCAGTAGAAATGTAATCATGTACAAGTAGATGTGTGCACGTGTATGTAGACATGTAAAACAGGTATTGATTTTAGCTGTTTGCATGCTAGCTTTACCATGATCAGTTTTATTTTTTATTTCCTAAACGTTTACTGCAAAAAGTGTTTTTTGAGTGGGGATTTGAAGCAAGATGGCAGGTACCAGCAGGATATGAGTCTTAGGATCACTTCAGGCAGGGCATGGCATGCATAAAAATGATGTTAATATACTTGTATCATAAGCAGAAAAAACCAGAAGGTACTCGGGTGCTACATAAGAGGCAGGATGGGGGGTCAAGTGTCAGCTGAAGCCATTGCTAGTCTGCTGTAGGGAGAGGGACAAACCAGAAGGAAATGAAAAGTGGAGGAGAAGGGAAGATGGAATAATAGCAGAAATGAAGGAGATAAATAAGAAACCTGAAGGGAAGAGGGGTTGAGGCATAGCTAGACTTGTCAGAGCTGGACAGTAAACAAGAAACCTTAATGTTAAATGATGGGTGATGAAAGAGAAGGTGTTAGAGGTGAGAGAGAAAAACAGAAATCGGGAAGCTAGTAAACATCAATTGAATCAACTTCAATTCGCCAGTGTTTTCAGAAGGAGAAATAGGTTAGGAAAACTCCACTGCTAAGTGGACTCTCCTCCCTACTTTTCATTTTTCTCCTGGATCATGCTAATCTCATACAGAGAACTCAGAAGAAAATACTTATCTTCTGTGGATGCAGGGCTGATGTTGGAAAAACTCTGTTGTTCCCAGCCAGAAAATGAATGGGTACTCAGGCTGTGAGTAGTCTCGACACAAACAGCACAGCTCCTGTATTCTTTAGTCTGTTCCTCTCACCTCTTCATCATACAGGTTTGAAACATGATACTACTGATTTTCTGGGCCCTTGAAATGTGTTCGTGCATGCATTTATTGAAATAAGTGCTTTAGACTTTTATTGCAATAGCAACTGGCAGACCCAGTCATGGACTGAGAAGAGGGCAAATGCTGTATGAGTGCCATGTGAAAACTGAACAAAAGTGCCAGGAAATGTGCAGTCTAAATGTAAAGACAGGAGTTCATAGGTGACAGACACACAACAAGGGAATCCAGACAACAGTGTTCATCAGAGCAATGATAGTCTATCTGATCACAGGCTCTCCAATTTACCTGAAGTGCACTTCAACTGTAATTACATTTCTGAAGCTCTTCATTTAACATAAATATACCCCTAAGTAAATCTATTCGTATGTAAGATAGCGCTTTTCCTATCTGTTGCTATTAAAGTTTGAACACATACAGGCACATGTGCCACTTGTCCTGGAGCAGGGGTGTAAATACACCGCAGATGGCCAGAGCCCTGGCTGCAGCGCGGTACTGGAGCTCTGCTGCCCCGTGGGGTGTTCGTGGCTGGATGGGGTGATGGCAGCTGGGGCTTCTGTCAGGCTTGCTGTAAACCCTGAGTGATGGTTCTTTCTGGATTAAATGTGTGAAGGCATCACAACGCATCCTATCTCCATGCAAAAAAATACTTTCTGTGACTCAGTATAGGTTTTACATGACGTGTGAGCCAGGCAGTTAGGTAGATAGGTCTATCAGTCTATTTTTGCTTCCCATTCACAAACTAAGTGACTTGAGGTCTGTAATGCTGAGATGCTTTGAGGAAGGAGGGGGGAGAGAACTTAATTTATTGCAGCACCTTGGGGTTGTGTTATCTGCTGCAGCCATGCTTAGCACAGGAGGAGGCAGGGGAGGTGCATGTCTGGGAGCTCTTGCTTTTGCTCCAGAGTTTTACTTTGGTCATGCAATATTCCTGGTCTGCATAACTTGGTGGTACGGTGTGGGTGGCTTTGAAGGTAGGAGTGGAACTGTGGGTTTTTCACGTTGCCTATGGAGAATGAAACTTTCTCACTATGAAAGCTGCATTAGAATTGGATTAGGAAGAGACCTGTGCTTTTATCCCAAATCACTAACAGCAGAGACATTAAGGAAAATACTGTAGTATATCACTTTTTGCTATGAGTGAAACTGTTAAGTCTAAAACCAGCTTCTGTGGCTGAAGAAAATTCATAGTGACTGTGTGGTTGTGAGAAGTGGTTTTACAGTCCTGCTTATTTGGCAGAGTTTGTGTGTGCTCCGAACAGCTGAAAAAAGTGTGCGTGTGGATTAACTTCTCTGAGATTGTCTTTAAAGATTATATGGCTCTTTGCCCAACTTTGGGATCACCCTGCTTTATTTTTGGTGTAAGTATGCATTTTCAATAAAAGTAAATAGCCACCAGACTGCAGGCAGTTGGTAAATTTGGGACTAAAACAGATTATGTACATGAGATTTAGTGCCTTTTGAAAGGCAGAGGGAGATGACAAAGCAATGTGTACTTTTATTTTGTTTAATTGCATGGCTATTATGTGTTTTGAAAGCCTTTTAATCTCAGGAGTATGATAAAATGGCATTGTTTTGTTTTATAAGTTTTTTAGCTGAACATTTCTGAACAGTAGAACACCTTCCTAAATCTACTACCTTGCCTGTCGCTTTTGGTTCTCTTCATTTTTGTGCTCTTGTTGAATTGACAATTTTAGTAGTGGTTTTGATCATGTTGTTGTAACTTTTTTTTGCCTTCTCAGCTGTTGAGTGCATAGCAGAAACTGATGGTGGGGATGAACGTTAGGGTGGGATGACAGCCTCCAGAGGTGCATGATGTGAGGAGATGGGGGTATTGGACTGTCTTATTGCTGAGGTGCTGTCCCTGCTAGTGCTGTGGAGAAGCTGTAAAGTGTCAGTGTTCCCTGGTCACAAAAGAGGAGGGAGAATGAACTGAAATACAGACATAACTGTTGTTGTTATGGCTGAATTGTGGATGTCTTTTACTTTTTTTTAATTTAAAGTTTTGTTATTGCAGGTTTGGAGAGCCTTCTGTCCTTGCTGATTAGCTCTTCCTGATTCAGATTTAAGTTTCTCTTTGTTTCATTGCTTCTCTCCGTATAGTTTTGTAATGTATAGGTTTTTTTAAATACTGGTTGAGGTTGATTAGAGAAGCAGAACTTTGTTCATTGTATTTTGCGTTCTGATCTTGGACTATTTGAACTATGCTGGATACCCTGGTCAGCTCCAGTATGGTACACTGAAATTTACTTCCTTTGTGGCTGGTCCCCACAAATATCCAAGATTATCAATAAATTGATGGGAAGTGGAATTGCTGGTCAGCTACCACCCATCTAAGCTCACTCAATGTGAGGATTTTGCAGTGAAGCTGAAGATCCACTGATGGTGTCTTTTGTTTTCTTTCAGTTTCTTCCTAAGTTAAATGAATATGATGCTTAATCTTACACAGTCTGAAAAGTTTATTGTAGTTAACACTGTTTTTTTTAAACACATGTATTTCAGCATTGAAGTGTATGACAACATCTAGCTCTACTGGAATATAATGTAGTACACTGTTAACATGGGTAAGATATACTCAGTATCGAACAGTGAAACAAATCAATTAATAAAATGTTGGCAAAACCAGACAGGTTTTGGTGGAAAAAAAATGTTTTAAAATGTCACTTATGTTGGTTATGGGATACATGCTGAGTTAACCTCATTGAACTTTTCCCCAGGAATTGATGCGCTTACAATTGGCGGGTCATTATGCTGCTCCACCTGTGTAGTGTTAAGGTCAGTGTGTTTTTTCTGATTATAAAAACCATCCATACCATTCCATTATAAATTCACTACCATTCATATAATGGAATGTGCCAAAGCTCGGAGCTCATTGCAGCTGCCCCAGTGGTTCAGGTAATTTGAGCACCTTTTCAAGAACATGTCTAATCAAGCTTCATTTGAAGTGATCTTTTGTTGTTTCTTTTGTTTTCTTTTTTTTGTAATCTGCTAATTATCCATCTAATGTCAGTGTTGGTTTTCTTTTGTGTGGCCTGCCCAAGAATTCTTATTGAATCAAGACATGGTAATTATAAGATCATAGCAAGGAGGTCCTGGGAGCAGCAAGCAACTGTAATGTTGCAGTTGCATGCATCCATGCGTAGGCAAAGCCCAGAATGCATCAACCACTCACCTTCACAAGGCATTTTCTGAAACCTGCAGCTTCTAACTGTGAATTAATTCTGAGTCAACACGACACACAAGTCAGCCATCATGGTAGACACTAATGTGTGAGATGCAGGACTGGCACTAACCACTTACTAGGGGAACCTGTGAGATTATGTGCATGCATAACACACTGCTGCTGTATGTATCTTCCTGCACAGCTTAGTCTTCTGAATTGTCATGCATTATCAAAGAGAGCCAGAATGTGCATTAAAGCTTATCTAGTGTTATTTCTGTCACTGAAATGTTATGGTTGGGGCTTTTATTTGTGTGTTTGCTTCTACATTTTTCTTTGTTATTAATCATTCAAATAACTTTAATTCTGTGAAGAGTAAGAATTCAGTTAACAGCCATGTATGTAATAGGTCATTACGTTCTTCTAGTTTCATGAGGATGTATCCTTTCTGTGTTATGTTCTGTACTTTAGTAGCCAGTGGGAGTCTCAGGCACTGGTGGTTTTGCTGGGGGGTATTTTGAGCCTCTGTGCAAATTAAGCAGTGCTGTAATAGCTGAGGAAATACATGCAGCCTCTTGATGACAACTGAGAATTTGTGTGACCATGTCCAACAGCACTCCTCCTTTCACCTCTTCGTAGCTGCAAACTCAGTGGTATTCTACACTAAATGCAGTGTGAAACTTTTCCAGATGTATGTGCTATATACAGTGCATACAGTCTCACAAAGTGTGGTGAAGAGTCATGGGAAGACTCTTCAGTGAAAAGTAATCCTTGAATGTTCTAGCTTATGAAAACTGTTCATGACCTGACATTTCACATGACAATAATTTGAATTTTGCAGCTATTGCATCAGGTAAGTACATCTTCAGAGGTATTTGGCAGTTTCTCTTATTATTCTGGGAAAAAAAATGCATTTCAATTAGGCCACAGTCCAAAAACTAAATGAAATATCCCCCCCAAAAGACAATGCAGGTCACTGTAGGATTGCATGTTTTTTCTGAAGTGAAGAGACTCAAAAGGAAGGGCACGTTTAACAGCAGAAGGGATATCAAAAGGATCGAGAATAGGGTTTGTTTTAGTAAAGCAGAGTGCGTAATACCTGTTTAACTTACGAGTAAAACCATATTTTACTTGGGCACCAGAAGGATCTGTTTTGCAGCATTTTCAAGTTCATCAGTTGTGATGAATCTTCCCAAGTTTTAAACAAGTGCACCTCTCTCTGCTACCTAAGTGTCTTAACAAATTTGAGCCCTTACATACAACATGCAGGAGATCCTGGAGGCTGTATTAAATACCTCCCACCAAGAATCCTGCCAGAAATAGGTGGCTGACATGACAGCAGGAAGAAAGTAAACTACCTACCTGCTGCAGCATATTCAACTGGCTGTGATGCTTCGTCTCCTCAGAGGAGCTTTCTGGTTAAGTTTGGTCCTCAGTCTGCATGGACAGCTGTATTTAGATGTGCCAAAGTGATGCAAATCGTAAGTACTTGTCACAAGGTGCTATTAGATATATCACCTACCTTTTATTGACAAAATTCATTAACTGAAAATGCAGCTTTGGCTCTGTTTCTACCACTCTTCTAGGTATGGAGGGAAAAAAAACCAAAACACTTCTTAAATTTAAGAAAGTAATTCCTTAGTTCCCTGCCCCACCTCCCCTCTCCTCATCCCCTATGGAAAACATGTTGAACTAAGTTTATAACAATATTTCCAGCTGTTACTGGACACTTTTTTCTCCTTTATTGTCATTATTAGAAAAAAATTTCCATCTGTCTCGGCATGGACTACTTAGGAAAAGCAAATCAGATGCATGATTTAGTCTATGGTAATGAACAGTACAAGGGCATTTACTTGACCTTGCAGATAAGCCTTTTATGTTGCATGTGGGCATTTGAGATAAGTGCCAGTATTAGCAGTATGAAGACTTGACAGGTACAGGAAGTGCAGGACCCTTCCAAATCCTTGGGGAGGCCTGAGCACTACTCACAGCTCTGTGTTTAAGTACCTAATTTACTTTCTTAAATTAGTTTCTCTACATATACCCTGTATAGTCAACAGAGTAAAGTCGTATTTCTAGTGGTATTTCAGAACACCCTTTTCTTTCTTGTGACTGTATAACCAATATAGAAAAGTTAGCCTCATTCAAGCACCCAAATCTCAATGCAGACTATAAGACTGGAATGAAAAGGTAGAAATGCAGCCAAAATAAATGTTATAGCACAGTCAAAATAAGGTCTCAGAAAGGAGTTAGTGCTCTAGTACATGGTGGCTCCTGCAAGTCATTTCTGGCTTTTAAAAGGTCTTCTCTAGATGAGACAAAAAACAGTGAGTTAACCTTTTGCTTTGGATTTAGTCTTTCATTAGGGAAGAGGGCTTACATCATCCATCATTGATCAAGCTTATAAAAATCAGCTTCTGTGTGAGCTTTATGTTATATTTGGTCTATCTGTGGCCACTATAGCACATGTGCTTTTTGTAGTATGCTGTGTGTTTACATTAAGACACACAGCAATGTTTTATTAAAAAAAAAGCCTTTAATTAGTTTATCACATGTGGAGTTCATAATCACACAAGTTACTTATGGAAGAAAGATCTATTGGTGTTCCTATGCCAAACGTTATTAGCGTAGAGTTGTTACCTGTGGTTTATTTAGGACTCAACATATAGAAACCTTTAAACATTCTTTTGCCGTGTAGTTCTTGAGCAAAAATAAACAAAACCAAAAAAATCAGTTATAGGAATTATTTTTTATAAAACAGCATACATAGGTAGAACCTGTACTGAAAGCTATTTCCCAGCCAAAGGCCTTCCCACATATCCATAATAAACCATTCTGCAACCCCTTTGTTTTATACCATACTTTATGCACTCACATTGCCTTTCTTTTTGCTAATGATAACCAAAAAGACATAAAGAGTGCGTTTTGAACTTTGCAACTCTTCTCATATGTTTGTCTGATAGGCAGAAGAGCCAACAGATCCACCAAAATCCATTCAGGTGCAAAAGGGATGGTGGTTAGCCAACCTGCAAGCATGAAAGAACCCCCCCCACTTGTCTTGCAGCCCCTCAGCTTAGGTGCTGGTGGTCCCAGCAAAGGCAGCAGATGGGAGGCAGTGGTAGGAGGAGAGGTGGAGCTGCAAACCGGAGCCCTTGCCCTCCTAATGTCTTTTTAATTAGAGTAATATAAATATTGGCTGGGATGATAGTTATATCTTAATAGGGAAATTAAGAAATAGATTAATTTCTGGCACAATTCCCTTTTCCTGTTTACATCGGTCCCTGTTTCCAGCACCAGTTTAATTGAAGGAACAATTCTCTGTATTTGCTTATTATCTGCCAGACTTGTAAGGGAATAACTATACATTTGGGAAAGCATGAGGGGGTTTAAGTGCACCAGCAGAAACAAAGACATGCATTAAAAAACAGCACAAGCGAACAACTCTATCATTCAAGTTATTAGGAAAAGAGCACTTGCAAGGAAATTTGGTAAGTTTGCCATTCTTCCCATTGTATCACGGAAGTGGAAGGCTGTGAAGATGGTGCTTTCCATCTAACCTTAAGTACTTAGGAATTTAAAAGAACCCCAGATGACCCAATGGGACAGGATCTGCTTCAAAGTCTGAAGTCAACAGAAGTCTTTCCGTCACATCCAAGACATGCGAGATCAGGCCTAGGCTGAATTCACTTCAGAGGAACTGAAAAGTTTTACGTGGATCCATACCCACATGCGCAAGTCCTCCGTACTGGAGAATGGTATGTTGATGACATCGGAAACAATGTCTGCACTGTGTGCCTTTGGAGTTTTGATGCTGCTTTAAAATCTCTTCTTGCTCTACTGGCTGTTGTCAGCTAGAAACTCATGGGCCTTTAAAAAAAATCTGAGATAAAAGGCTTTATAATTTCTTTTAGTAAAACACAAATATGCTTTTAACTTTCAGGATTTCCGTAGTAGGCACCAACATTGCTTCCATAGCATTTTGCTGCTTTGCCCTTGCATGACATGCGGAAATACTTTGGTTTTGACATGCACAAATGTTTTGATTTTTACTGGGGAAATTTAAGTCTGTTCTCAAAATATGGCCCATCTCTTTAAAGCCAACAGAGAAACTGGCTGGAAAAAATCCATTACTTTGTGAAAGTCTGTATGATAAAAGACTAATTAAAATCAATGAATGTTTAATTTTATTAATATTAAACCATTTACAGAGCTAGTTGCATAACGAAAAAATTATTCTACAATACACTGGGAAAGCTCTGTCAAATATGTTATCTCTGACTTATGTGAATATATACTTTAATTGCATTGAGAATTTAAAAATGAAAAATACAAATGAGTTTTTTTGTACTTTGCAATTCAAATTAGTCCATTCTTCATGACATTACGTTTTCACCTCTATGAATTTCTCTGCTTCTTGAAGAAAAATTATACACTTGATGCCCGCTTTAACATGGGAGAAAAAATTCACATCAGACTTACTAGTAAGCTGGAAATCTGTCACAAAATCCCTACAGAAAATATAAATGTATTTTATTTCATTTGTAACTAAAATTTTCACCAGGATGAGAACACAGTGGAGTCTGTATGACAAAATACTAATTAGAAGAATGGAGCTGGAAAGGGAATAGTGTTGTTTATTAGATCAGGTCCTGTTCTGACTGAAGTTGCTTTGATTAGATTTCTGTTAGGTTTTTGTAATGGCTTTTGAAATACTGTAACACCTGTTTCTGCAGACCTGTACACATGAGGAAATTCCATTGTGTGAGTAATCAATTAAATTGGTGAGGCTGTGTATAATGTTTTTTATAGCCTATCTTCCTGGGCTGATCAGACTTTCAGATTGCACTTTGTGTCTGTCTGTTACTCGCTTACCTAATTACTTTTGAAGCTGTTGGCTAATTTCAAGTGAAACAGAGAAGAGTAGTTGTCTTTGAGATAATTACGTTTCTACAGGTCTGAGGGGCTGGGGAGAAGAGGGAGACCCAAGTTGGGGCTGGGGGAAAGGCAGGTAGAACCTGTCTATCACCTGCTCCAGCAGCCAGGACAGTCACTGGGATTGTCTGTACGTTTGCTTCGGGTGTCTTTTTGCAGAGGAATGGACAGGAAAAAGCTGGAACTTTAGTAGAGATTTGGTGGTCATGGAGGATAGAGCTCTACAGGAAAACAGCTTCATTAATTCCACTGCTAACAGGGCTGTTTGTTTTTGTTTCCAGGAATGCTTTCTGAATCAGACCTGAATGTCTTTAATACAAACATTCATCTTCTGGTTAAAGGTTAGAAAAATACAGTAATCAAGTTAATTTGTCACTAATATTGAGAGAAAAAGTACCAGAATCATTAGTATGTGGCCATTCAGCTAATGTGTTACAAGTGATAAATTTGTCAAATTAGTGTCTTTTCTGTTTGCAGGTCTTAGACTGTGGTGGGTTGACCCTGGCTGGGTGCCAGGTGCCCACCAAAGCTGCTCTGTCACTCCCCCTTCTTAACTGGACAGGGGAGAGAAAATATAACAAAAGGCTTGTGAGTTGAGATAAGGACAGGGAGAGATCACTCACCCATTACTGTCACAGGCAAAACAGACTCAATTTGGGGAAAAATCAAGTTAATTTGTTACCAATCAAATCAGAGCAGGATAATGAGAAATAGAACCAAATCTTAAAAACACACCTTCCCCCCACCCCTCCCTTCTTCCCTGGGCTCAGCTTTGCTCCTGATTCCTGTACCTCCTCCCCCGCCAGCGGTGCAGGGAGATGGGAATGGGGGTTTCAGTCAGTTCATCACACGTCGTTTCTGCTGCTCCTTCCTTCTCAGGGGGAGGACTCCTCACACTCTTCCCCTGCTCCAGCGTGGGGTCCCTCCCACGGGAGACAGTCCTCCACAAACTTCTCCAATGTGAGTCCTTCCCATGGGGTGCAGTCCTTCAGGAACAGACTGCTCCAGCGTGGGTCCCCCACGGGGTCACAAGTCCTGCCAGCAAACCTGCTCCAGCGTGGGCTCCTCTCTCCATGGGTCCACAGGCACTGCCAGGAGCCTGCTCCAGCACGGGCTTCCCACGGGGTCCACAGCCTCCTTCAGGCATCCACCTGCTCCGGTGTGGGGTCCTCCACGGGCTGCAGGTGGATATCTGCTCCGCCGTGGACCTCCATGGGCTGCAGGGGGACAGCCTGCCTCACCATGGTCTTCACCACAGACTGCAGGGGAATCTCTGCTCTGGTGCCTGGAGCACCTCCTCCCCCTCCTTCTTCACTGACCTTGGTATCTGTAGAGTTGTTTCTCACATTCTCACTCCTCTCTTCTGGCTGCTGTTGCACAGTAACTTTTTCTCCTTCTTAAATATGTTATTGCAGAGGTGCTACCACTGTTGCTGATGGGCTCGGCCTTGGCCAGTGGTGGGTCTGTCTTGGAGCTGGCTGGCATTGGCTCTATCGGACATTGGGGAAGCTTCTAGCAGCTTCTCACAGAAGCTGCCCCTGTAGCTCCCCTGCTACCAAAACCTTGCCACGCAAACCCAATACATACACATAAATGAATTCTTTTGGTGCTTGAGAACCCCTAATGGAAATACCTGTTCAAAAGTCAAGTTTTAACCTCACTGACATTCCAGTTTTACTGCCTAAGGTTAAGTTGAATAGCATTTTATCCAGCAAGTAATACCATCAATTTAAAAGTAGCATCTGTGGACCAAAAAGTGCTTCATGGATTTGCACATGGAACTGGACAGTAAATAGTTCTCATTGTCCTTAGGAGAACAGAACAAAGTCCCATGTTAAGACATCCAAGCAGGGTGTGGCCACAGCCTTGCTGTGTGATGCTGTGTATTTCTTGGTCTTTCTTCCAGAACTCAGATTTAACACCTACAGAACCGAATAGTTTTCCAACTTGCTTACTTGTGCAGGCTTCTATAAATACTAATTAAACTGTAGACTTTCATTGCAATGCCCTAGAACCTAATCCTTGATGGATTTAGGCTACTTCCTTGACAGAGGGGTTGTTACCAGAAAAATAGGTTAAAAAATTTCTCCTTTGGGCCTTACTTTAAGTGCAGTGTTAAAAACTGTAATTCTATTCTGAGGATTCAATGGCAGCAAAAAAGCATTGGGTTATGGTTCTCATTAAAATTAAATGAAACTATTGCTTGAACCTTCATTCAGAACCATTCTTGTGCTTCTGTCTGTGAGTGAGTGAACTGTAACTTTTCCAGTCATCTTTGCAGATGTTCTTCCTCTTTGAAAACTCTTGTGAGACCTTTTGAACACAGGACCACAAACGCTTTTGAACTGAAGTAAAAGAGAAAAAAGTAACTTAGAACCTCACACAGTAATGTGAGCAGATGTAAATGCCTGTACGTATATGATTGTGTGATACAACATAGTAACTGCCAAGGAGCTACCGGGCTACCTTTCATCTAACCTTGGCTAGCAGTTCCCCAGAAAACCTTTGACATGTAGCTCAGAATTGTCTTATGGTGATCCAGAGGAAAACGGAGTACCTGAATGCAGCTTGTGTTCTCTCATGTAGGATTATTTTTGTGCCCTAGATAAATCCACCACGTGTTCTCTTTGTAAAATCTGAATCTTGTTCATCAACTAGAGACTGTAATACCAGAATTACTCATTTCCTCTTGGGATAGTTTGCCCAGTTTCTTTGCTTTCTCATGAATACAATTACAGTAGCAATTTATTATGATTTATACAATCAAAACATAAACAACTTTTAATAGAGATAAAGCAGTAAGTAGCAATCTGGTTTGGAGATGCATATCTGAGGCTAGTTTTACCTGCCCAGGAACAGAGAAATCTCACCCTTAATACTACTGATAGAACCCACAAGGCATAGTTTAAAGTTGTTAATGGCGTCAGGATTATTTTCAAGAATAAAATATTGGATCTGAGGCATTACTAAGCATAAATCAGTTTTCCTTTACTGTTTTTCAGTGCAGAATAAGAACTCTTGATCCTCAAACCTTTGTTATAATAGATTTTTCTTAAAAACAAAAAACCCCAAACACATAATGAACTTTAGATATTTATAGTTAAAAAAATTTAATTACAAAAAATATGGGGATGTTGTTGTAATTGTCCGAAGAGTATACAGACATAAGTCAGTCTGAGAACAAGCACGCTTAAGTGTGGCAGTCAAACTCTTAATACTTGCAAGCAGTTTTCATTCTGCCCTCAGACAAAAAACATGAAGTAATGATGAATGTGCTTCAGCGTCTGATGTTCCAGTTTAAATCCATGAGGGGTTTCTTTTCTTAAAAAAAAAAAAAAAGAAAAATGTGTTGGACTCTTATTATAATTGCATAGGGAAAAAACATTCAGATATCATGGTTTAAAAATATGACTATTTTAAGTTAATCCTAACTCATCAAATGACAGACTTGTTTCTAGATTTTGAGATCTCATTCTAAGAGTAGTTGCTGTGATCTGTGTGCTAAAATGGAACTTGCTGCTCTACATGTTTGTCTAGTGTGTTTTCCAACACATGGAATAAGTTGTAGCATGGATGAAAACGTTTGAAGTGTTTTGGCTAAAATATGAACTCTTGATTTCCAGGTCTGGATTAGCCCTTGTTAACTGCAGCTGTTGACATCTGTATGGGTTTTCCTTTGCTTTACAAAGTCACTTTGTTCCACATTGAAGTCAGGGGTAGTTTTACCTTTAATCTTATTGGAAACAGGATCAAGCACACTGAACTAGATGGCATTTCTGTATTTGTCTGGATGTAATACGATAATAACAGGAGCTCTGTAGCCAATTATTTTTAAAATGTCAGGGAATATTCTAGGCCTCATTGAAAGGCAGAAGATGGAGCTGAGGGTGTGCTCCGAAGCTGGTGTATGGTTGAGAGACTGGTTTATTGCAATGGTTTGTTGTTGTCTGTAGATCAAACGAGTGGTTGATGTAGGCGTTAATACTCGACAGCCTGCTAATAATACCTACCTGTCTCAGCCCAGCCTCACTGCCTGAGGAGGTTAAGATACTGACAGTGCAAATCACTTTTCTCTTAAAAAAAAATACAGATGGGGTAAGAAGCATGACAGAGTGTAGGTGCAATGAATGAAACAGGAGATCTAAAATGTTCTCTTTGCTGCGGAGTGGGGGTCAGCCACCATGGACAGCTGGAAGGAACTAGAGTGAAAAGAGCCTCCTTCCATCCCTCCTGGGTTTTGTGTGTGTGTTGTCCCTGTATGTTAATCGAGTGCCTGTCCTATGGCTGGTACAGCAAGTGATGCCTTGTGCCCTATCCTTTCCTACCTACAAGTGAGGGGAGGGTGGTAATATTGATGAGTGAGGAAGAGGAGATATGCCTGGAGAATAAAAAGAGATGGGAAGGAGAGGAAGATGCATGGTCACCTGGGAATATGGCATGGGCTGTGATGTGATGCTCGTGGCACAGAGGAACAGGGACCTTGCTGACAGCCTGGAATAGAGGGAGGCAGGAGGGAAACTGTACGCAGCTCTTGCAGGGAATGGTGCTCATGGTGTCGATAGAAATTTTACAGGTCATAGCAATGATGAACGTCTTGTGGTGTGTGTATATGGATCTGTTTGTGCTGCACATAGGAGTGTCAGGCAGAGAGGGAAGCGTGGGTGGTGAGAATACTACATGGGTAGTTCTGAGCCCTGCAGGACAAAATCCTTTGATACATACACACATGAACCTTTTGTTTGTAAAGATTCGTACTCGTGTCTGAAGGGGGGTTAATATTAAAAGCTTCACTTTTGATATCTGTGCTTCGTTGCTTTCTGTTGCCTTTTGTGTGTGTGGGTTTTATTACATAATAAGCTATGCCTGATACCTATGTGATACATTAGACAACTCTTTTCTGTCTGGTAGCAATATACAGTATAGACATCACACAAGCTTTGGGTTTTAGCAAAACAGTTGTCATGGTGGAAGGTATAATATGTTCTTAATGGTAGAGAATGGTGGGATTTTTATAACTCAAATATTGTAAGAATATAAGAGTTTTTTCTGCAAAAATTTTTCAGAGGAGTCTTTGGGCTCTGGGGAAGACATATGGGAAATGTGGGACTGCTGCTGAGCAGAGAAATGACTGTACCTGACAGTTATGGGAAATGTTATACATTAATGGATATCTTTCTGCAACTCGTATTTACTCTACATCATTTTGTTAGTAGTCTCTTAAATTTTGCAAGATGTCTTCACAGCTTTTCCTATAAACCTCTGCTATGTTTACTGGTATTACACTTTTGAAAAGATCTGTACATAAAGTGTATACAGTATACTGAGTATTTTCTTTTATTTTTTTTCTGCTTTGACTTTCTCTGGATGTATCTCAGGAGTGCTTTGCCCACTTATCTTTATATAATATAAAATCTTCTAGCTTGAGAGGTTCATACACAGGTCTGGCTCCTTCCTGTCTAACCTAACATGCATAACCTAGGATTGCAACAGTCATCGACTCCTTAAAAAGGTGATGAAGAGAGGTGGAGCTGAATCCTCTCTGGGAAAGCCTTACCTGGGTCTTAGTCTCTTTCAGGAGGATCCTGTCTCTTCCCTCTGAGTACACAGGGAGTCTTGGGAACCTGCACTGCTAAATTAGGTGACTCAAGTACTCAAAGCTTGAGTTGGATGAATCTGGACCCCTGTTAGTGCTATTAAAGACATTGATCTTTTGCATGGACAAAGTACTTGAACTGAAACCACTGGTTATAAAAATCCGTCAGGTAAGAGATGTCTATTACGTGCTGTACAGAACCTGGAACAAGGCATCCAGCGTGGTCAGGGCTTCTTAGTAGGAGTGTCAGTTGATCACTTCACAGAAGAGCAGCAATGTTTTTAGCCTGCGGAGAAGAGCATCCCTGTTCTTACCTCCTCCCTCCTAAAACCCCTTTGGAGTAAGTCATGTTCCTGGGAGACCAGCAGAGTCCAGCTGTGCAGTGGACCTGATGAATGCAGTGATGATTCTTAAATAGACTGGTGTGGGGCACACAGGCTTTTTTGGGACAACTCTCTGCTGAGAGCAATGCTTCTCTACTTTAAATAGTAGATTAAACCAGTATCAGTGCCTGGTACAGAATGATTGGTTTTCTTGCAATGACTGTTGTTCATAAATGTTGTCCTTGGGTTTGAAAAGACGAGGAATAAAGATTTTTAGTCTTTGGCACTACAGTCACTAGGACTGTGTATCTGTGAAGCTGGTGTGGTCCACGCTGGCCTTTATGGATATGAGGATGCTTGTTAAGAGAGGGTGTGTTGTCCTACCAACAAATGCTTTGTCTTGCACCTGTTGAGAGGTAGTCACTCTCCTGCCTCTGGTACTGCAACAGTGCTTCTCTGACTGCTTCTGATGTTTAAAACCAACCAAGTGAAAAATATAAATTTCCTGTTATGTGCATCGTAAAGCACCAGCAAAGGCAAGCGTTGTGGACTTTGGAGTATTTGATAGTAGCATATGAGCAGATCCTAAGGTTATTTCTTTAATCTTGTAGTGTGGAAAGAACAGAGTGAAGCTGTGCAGTGTTATCTTGGCTTAAGATGTTATCATGTTGACCCTTTTATTATTTTCTTACAGTTATCTTTTTGAGATTTTATATTCAGGCCATATTGCATGTTTACCTGTTCTTGTGTACCTGAATAGGTTCTCTAAAAATATTGACAATGTTTTCAGATCCTTTTTCTGTAACAGGTAAGTCTGATGGCTGTTTCTCATCCCTTGCTGTGCCAAACTGCTGAGACAAGACTGTTTTTCTGCTACTGATTTAAGAGAAATTAAGAAATTAATTTTGTCCATAGCTGAATTCTATTGCAGAAACTTTCCAGTGCTTTATGTAGTGAACTGAGTGGATTATCACTGTGTCAATACAAATGTGTTGAATGTAAGATTGTTAATTGCTCTTAGTTAGACATAAGTAGTCCTCAGTGTAGAAGCTTGGAGTGATTTCATCTAAAACTGGAAAAATGTCTTTTTTTTTTTTCAGAAACTTGTTTGGTTTATATACTTACAGGAGTACAAATCTTAATTCCTGGAATCATTTAATTGGAAATGTGATGTGTGTATCTTTCAGCATGCTCTCTTGGGTTCAGTAGACAGCACTCTTACTTCTTTCAGAAAGAGAAGGAAAAAAGCATTGTTAATTTTTCTCCTTTGTTTTTCTGAACTCCAAGGGTTTCCCTCCAGTCATTGCCCCGTATTCTACCTTCCATCTCCTTGTGCCTAGGAGATTAAGTGCTCTCAGAAAATGTGGGATGCTCTTAATCATACTTTTTCTTTGTAGATGCTAAGAGTACCCCTGGTTACTGTGCTGCCAGCTTTTGTTGCCTTATGACTAATAGGCCTGCATTGGGAATCAATCCCACACACCGGCACCGAACCTTGCTGGGCTGACCTTGAGGCCATCTCTTTCATTTTGATTCTAATTTGTGCAGTGATTTGCACATCACTGAAGCAAACTTTAAATGTAAGAGGATACATTAACATAGCAGTACAGCTAGACTGGAAACGCACGAAGGTCAGGAAATGGAAAAATGAACTACTTAATATCAGTTTGCCCCACTGCTGATGTATAATGGCTTTGATTTCCGATCAGTGTTTATTATAGGCATAAATATATATATTGTGCCATAGATGTGCAATATTGAGACAAATGCACTTAAAGTTCTTTAGTGTTATTATGGCATGCATCCCTCTGAAATGTTTGCAGCCTTCATTTCAGTTCCCAAGAGGAGCAGTTTCATGTATACACTCTGTAATATCTTGCAGGGAAAAGAGTATCAGTAGACCATGGAAGCCTGCGACTCCCTCATACTAGTAAATGATTCCTTTGGAGATCTGAGAAACCATTCCTGTGCCTCTCAAATAAATGGCCCAATCCTACAAAGTTCTCTGTGCTCTCCAAATCCTTTGACTTCATAGCATTCTCCAATCCCAAGCTTGATTTTCACGTTGGGTTTTATATTTTCAGCAAGTCAGATGCTGAACTATTTGGAGAAGATTTTGTATAGCTCCTTGCACTATAAGGCCTTGTTTACTGGATTTGGCTGTACTATAAGCTATGCTTTAAAAATCCTTTTTGTGCTAAGGGTTATACTAACACTTATTCCAAAATTCAAATGTCCAAAGGGATTTTTCTCACATGATAAATAGCTGTGATAAGTGGGAGTAGGTTGATGGGGGGCAGTTATGATAGCTGAAACTAACCTTGATTATAACTTTTGAACTGTATTTCTTACCTCTGCATTGCATTGCATTTTGTGTAGTCAATAGTACTGTGCGCGCAGTGATGGAAAATGGAAATGTTCTCTTCGTTGACAATTTGCTGCACAGGTACCATGTGCTAAGGGGACTGTCCCTAGGCAAAAAGGAGGAAATTTGTCTACTTCATTTACCTTTTCCTGGCTCAGAGTTTGACAGAGGGAGAGTATACCTTCCCTGAAAGCTGCTGAGTGGTGGCAGCTAAGGGGCCCTCTGGGCTATGGGTGGGGGGAGTAGGTGGGGAAAAGATTGAGAGTAGCAGGCTTGTGCTGGGAGTGGAGATGAGAAGGTTGCTGGGAAGAACAGGGAGCAGCTCCTGCAACACATCTTTAGGGCTGTGAAAAGCAGGAGAGTTTGCTCTGAGGAAGGACTTCACGTTGCTGGGTTGAGCAAGGCAGGAGGGGAAAGTTCTGCTCTGTAAGGAGCAGCAGTGAGATTCATTCTCATATCTTTTTGCTTTCACCCAGCTTTTTTACTCTTCCACCTAACAGAGCTGAGTTTCCTGTCTTTTAGAACTTACTTGATTCTAATTTGTGCTCTAATAAAACAGTTTTACATACTGAAAGCCCTTTTGGTAGGCTCACCTTCAAGTTAAAGGTCTGCCTCAAAACAAGGCAAAGGTCTTTTTTATGTTGTCTCTTATCCAGCCAATTAAACCTTTCATACAGGCTGTTACTACCTTGTATTTCTGTTAGTACAATATCCTTGTTGATACACATCATCTTACCTTCCTGAAAGCTGGTCAGAAGACTTTTGCTGTCATAACTTATTACTTTCACCAGGCTACCCTATTTTTTTTTTTAATCTGTCTTGGCTCCTTCTTGTCTTCTGCAAAACATATAAGCCTTGCAAATGAAGGCTAAAAGCTTATCAGGGGAACCTTCATCTCTGGAGTAACCAAGAGATTGACTCCACATCTGATTTGCCTATGATATCAGACTTGACTATTGGCCTATTAAATTTTCAGACAGATGAATGTGCTGTGTCCCAGGCTTCCTGTCATACAAAGCTATCTCACTGTCTTTCTTGGTACTTGCCCTTGAATTTCTGGTTGTGATGATGCTTGCAGACATCTGGATGACTAGATGTGTCTCTGAGCCCACTGTCATGCTGGCTAATATTGTCACCTTGTTCCCTTTAATTCCTTCATCTGCCAATGCTCCAGTGATGGGTTGTATTTCAATCATATAGTATCTTTGGTATGGACAGTAAAAGTCAGTTGTACCACCATCCTGACCTGCACAAATAAGTCTTATTTGACAAAGCAGCAATAGGAGGTAACTGGTGTCAGTCCAAGTATCTAAAAGACAGCTCTTAATTGTCTGAACAGAGAATTGAACTGGATCCTTGCAGATGCTTAGCTGAGACTTATCTCTGTATTGCTAAAGCATCATGTACCTTTCTGGCATGATTTAAAAAAATCCCAAATAAAAAAAGAAAATCCCTAACATTAAGCCCCACAGCTCTCCAGGGGAAGTTACTGCATGGCAGCTCTGAATCCTTTGGTGAAATTCAGCTAGCAATAATGGTGTGAAGCCTCCGAGCCAGAGTATTGTTCTTGTCTCGGAGAGGGAGGTGGTATGGTTTTCTCAGGTGGTGAAGGAAAAGGCAGGGGTGACAACAGCTCTCTCTTGTCCCAGTGCCAAACAGCAATCGGGCAAGGAGAGAGGTGTAAAAGGGAGAGAATGTGGGAAGAAAATCTGTGAAATATTTTTTCTTGGTATTTGCTAATTACAGCTTTTCTATGTATACATTTTTGAGATCAGTTTTCTTTACAATCAGATCTCATCTGTCATTTCCTTTTGGCTGCTCCTTCCTACTTTCCCTTGTTAGGGGATTGCAGTTGTATTTATATGGGAGGGAAAAATAATACCCTAAAGTAATTTTTCTGACATTTGTTTTCATTAGGTGGACTAAGTGACATAAATAAGAGGCAAGTTCTGCCCACAGATGATCTTCCAAAAATCTTATTTTGAGTAGGACTCTTATGTGGCTGGTAGATCTTTAGAGACAAAGCTTTCCAGAACTTTGTGAAAATCAAAGGGAGTGCCAGTGAGAGGGGCAAAATGTCCCTTTAGCTAGTTTTGCTCAGCATGCTAATATTTTATAGCTAAATACTTGTTGCCATAGCTGTCTGTACACAAAAAGACTGTTTCTGATATTAAAAAAATTAAATTTATTAGAGTAAAGGCTTATTTATGCTAGAGTAGTTGATAGCAGTAGAAAACCTATGTGTGTTCTACCAGTAGTGATATTTGCGTTTCTTGACAAGATGTTAGTTTAAAAGTTGGCTACTATACACTAAACTGAAAATTACTTATGCATGTTGTATTACATATTATGTATGTCTAAATGAGGAATGTAAAGGGAAAGACCTCTACATCTGCTACTTTAGATGTCAAAAACTTAAAGTAACTGGACATTGCTGATATAACTGCAATATTGTACATCCTTGTCACCTCATTCCTCCTGTCCTAGATAAGTTCAGACATAGGAGATAGCCAAGCAGTGCATCAGTCACCAATGCAGTATTGGCACCCTCAACTTAAGACAAGCTTGAGCTCACATGTTGAATGTTACCATATGCATGATGTACTTAAGTGTGGCAAGATGGGCCCTTTTAGGACAAAATCTGATAATCCGAGACAAAAAGGTTAAAAGGTGCGTGGAGAATACCACCTTTCCTCTTACACGCATAGATGCCCTGATCAGCAAAGGCTCTCCTCACTGCTAACCATCATACCAGTGGTGAGGGGAGTGGGTGGGAAAGTGAAGCCTGGGGGTCATTTGGTACAGAGAGTCCATGCGTGGAAACACTCCTGGAAAGACTGACTGTAGAAGCAGCTATGGAGTGACTGTTTTGAGCCAGGAACAAAGAGGGATTTGTTTCTGTTGACAACCAAGCTTGATCTGTTGTGCTCTTGGGTCAACATTTGGCCGTTCATTGTTCTTGCTTTATAATTTACACTGTATATTAGAAATGAGAGTATAGCTTAGTGCTATACTCTCCTCTGTACACACCTCTGCAAAGGGATAGAGGGAATAAATATGACTCTCAAGCCTCTAAAAAAGATGATTTTTTTTTAATATACTAGGTATCTATGATGGATCAGATTGCTTCCGCAAGACATCAAGAGGATGTCTTTGCAATTTTTTTTTTAAGCTGTCTCACTATGGCCAGGACTCTATCACCAGGTCTTGGGGGCTATGTGCATGCTTTAGACAGTTGCATGGAAAACACGCAAAGCTAGTAATAAAATGTGGAGCAATTATTTTTCCTAGCCTCTTTGCTACTTATTCATACAGCCATGCTTGTATTTTGATGCCATTATTTAATCCAGATAATTATGTGAGCCTATTGTCCTGTTCGTTTGGGATTTTTTCAGTTTGGAGATTTTCTTTTTTGCAGATTAATGTATTTGTGTAGAATTGATGCTGGAAATACAAGACACTCAGATTTCTGGAGAATGTGGCCTTCTGGGTTGCTTTCAGAGTATGCCATTTGTTCCTCTGGCATCAACATCCAGGAAAATGGGAACTTACAGAATTAGAACATAGTGATGAATTTACTGTTTTCATTAAAACTGCTTAAAGTCATGCTAAAGCTGAAAAAATTAAATGTTTAAGTCTGATTTAATTTGGAAGTATGCGGTTAATTAATACTCTACATCCATTAACATTCAAAAATGAAAGTATCTGCAGAACCACTACTCCCTGGAGTAATTTGTCACCAGAAATAAAATGTCTGCCTTTGAACTGAAGTAGCTTTTGGGTAGCATGCTATGAGCGAAGGAACCCATGTTAATGATGCAGACTAATCCAGAAGAGTGGACTTGAAGTTCTTAGCATTGCTATCTCACCATTATAAAACCAATAGTAGTTGTCTCGGGTACTGTTGTGGCAGCAGATGCCTTCTTCGCTAAGTGACAGAAATTCTCATCGATCTTAAATTACTGACTAAAGCGTGGTAGTTGTGCATGTCCACAAGTGCTTCCCAGATTAGAAAATGTTCGCAGCTTGTGAGACCCTGTTTTTTGATTAAAAAAAGATGCATTTTCTGTTTACAGGGAATATTGGTTTTTATACTATGAAGTCAACTCTCTTTTCAAACACAAATAAATGTAACTGTTAGAAAAGATGCAGCAAAGACATGATTAGCTGCATAGCAAATGCAACACCGTATACTTCATTCCCCCATATGCTTCCTTCCTCCTTCTATTCCTGTATCTCTCAAGTAGCCTTTTGCATTATTAGCTTCAGTCTTGCCAGCGCTTACTATAAGGTGTGGCATTCCTGCTGGAGCTATTTTTGCTTATAAATGCTGTTTAATGCAGTAAGTGAGGATTTGGGTCAACGGATTGTAAATGTTGTAGGGCAGTGTCTGCAAAGTGACAGCATGTTCTAGGGGTACAAACATACCAGTTGTATTTTGTTCTCTGTACAGTTTTTGTGCAACAGAATCCTAAGACACAATAATAAGTCTCTTATTCCACAAAAAATGGTATTAATAAACAAAATATTTTTTTCAGGACTTACTGTTCTTCTGTGCTACCATAGCCTTAATAAAACCAGGGTTAAATAACTGCTTGGCTGGACAAAGGAGCTATGATTTTTCTTCCGCTTAATTTGTTTGAGTTCAAAAGGATGATTTGACTTCTGATCATGTGAAAAGCATTTCATAGCATACTGGAAAGCTGTCTGGTTTTGTATCTAACAGACTTGACAGCATGGTTGGCAACAGATGGATAATGGAAGGCTAATGAATAATGAAAAGCTGAGTGATTGAAATAGCAGAGCTGCAGGGAGAGAAGAGGGAAAGCTGGGAAGGAGAATGGAAAAAATAAACAGCACAGAAGTAAGGAGTAACCAGTATTTTTGATCAGTATCAGAGCATGTCTTCACATCAAAATTTAACCCAGTCATAACTTAAGCATTCTCTGTCTGCCAACTCACAAGAGCTCTTAACTCATGAACCATGACACATTTTGTACAAGTCACTCAGCTTGCCTTGAGGAAGGAGGGTAGGTTGGAATTTAAATATTTTTTTTTCCAACTGCTAGGACGATGACTACTCTGCAGTAACCTTCTCAATTCCTATTAATTGTCCAGTGCATTCCCAAATTCTTACCGGAGTGGATGTGCATAGTATCTCACAGTCTACTGCAAAAAAACAGAGCAGAGCAATAGCATTGGAAGCTATCAGCTGTACTGAGACACACTGCAACACTTAGTTTGTGTTTACGCTTCAGTGAAGACATCTCTATTTTGGTAACAGGGATAAATCCATTTTCATGACTCTCTTCCGATCTCCAGCAGGGAGGAAGAGCTCTTACTCATTGCTAACCAGTCTCTCCAGATGGGATGTGGTCTCTGGGGCAACCACTTTAAGAAAGATTCCTCTGCAAATGTAACAAGAATTACTGGGGAGAAGACTTAACTCCGGGTGTCAAAAATGGGAAGACTATCTCCTGATGTTAGAGAATGGCGCTCTAGCAGTTTGATAGTCGCGATGTTTGTGTCTGGATGCATGCATTAATGTGGAGGAAGCCAGCTACTATTCATTTCCTCACATGCTGCCAGTTGTGGCTGAACTTGGTGGTGCAAGGCTTGCTCTTACACTTGTTTTCATGGTAAGAATTACGGAGTAGGAGTTGAGTTAGCACTATGTTTCCTGCTACACCTTTTCATGCCTCTCTTGCAATGCCAAATGGAAAAAGATATGCTGCTTTCTCATTCTGATGTACTACTTTTTCTGAGCTTTGACATCACTGAAAAATAAATAGTACCATAAATACTATCTTTTTTTTTTTCCAGAATCTGTACCAAAACAGGTTCCTGGGCCTGGCAGCCATGGCGTCTCCATCTAGGAACTCACAAAATCGGCGCCGGTGCAAAGAGCCTCTCAGATACAGCTATAACCCTGACCAGTTCCATAACATGGACATCAGGAACAATTCCCATGAGACGGTCACCATTCCTAGGTCTACCAGTGACACGGACCTTGTCACTTCAGACAGCCGGTCTACCCTGATGGTCAGCAGCTCCTACTACTCTATTGGGCATTCGCAGGACCTAGTGATATACTGGGATATAAAGGAGGAGGTGGATGCAGGGGACTGGATCGGCATGTACCTCATAGGTAAGTCCCCCTTACCTTTTCCCCTTTGGGTTTCTTGCTGGTTTTTTTTAGTTGTAAGCATTAGGGTAATATGGGCTAATGGTAATAAGAAGCTGATACAGCTCTATTGAGTGTAGTCTTTAAGTGGGTTTATGTATTACAAAATGTTTTCTGCTCCTGAATTGCTGGTTGCAGTCCTGGTGCTCACTCTTTCTTCAGAGATATGAGAAGGCTTTCTGTTGACGGTTTCTTGAAATTTCAAGATATTTTCATTTTAAAGCCATTTGGATTTTGGGAAAATACCTCCTGTATAAAGACAGCATAATATTTTCAGGGTTTGCTCTTGCGAGTCCTTGAGTAATTTGACAGATGAGAGGTTTTACAAGTCAAGAATATGAATCATTTAAAAACCTTGTGAAACAGAATGCCTGTTTCTGTATAGCCGAAGGATATTTTGATACAAACAATAATTATAGACTTGAGGCAGTCTGGAGTTGTCCCAGAAAGTTTTTTTCCCTTTTTTTGGTGTATTGGAAGCTGTATTCAGCCATGTACATTAGCATATTCTTGGCATCTCCATCTAGTAAATCCAGCCCCACAGAAGAGTAGTAAGAAATAGTTTCAATCCTGTTTTACCTGATTGTTTCACTTAAGTATAAAATTAGCATTTTCTTAACCTGGTTTGGTTCCTATGGAGAATAGTCCTGCTGCCTAGGCTGAAGTCTGTTAACTGTGTCCTCTGGTAAGTTTTGAACATGGTGGATCAGTTTCAGTCACATTCCTCTATGAATTAGAGGTCTTAAAAATGTGAAGTTCTTAAATGTTTCCTGAAAACCAGTGACTTGGTAAAGACAGACTCAAACTGGTGCCCCCACAAAGGGAAATGTTGGTAAAACATGGCCCTTATCTGTTTGGATAAGTGTGTCTAGCACTAAGCAGGTATTTTAGTTCCAATAGCACTGTTTCATCTTGCCCAGATAGCAAACCAAAACCAGGTACAGCATATGATGATGTGAGTTGGGCTTTTGGAGCAATCATAGGGGGCATCGTAGGGAGCTACGGTGTTACTTAAGTGCCTTAGTGGATGAAACCAGAAAGCTTGGCATCGCATGCTGAGGATGTTGGGAACACAGACGTTGGCGACATAGGGGATGTAAGAAGGTACTGGATTGGAGGTCTGAGCATGTAGAGGAACCCTGGTGGGACAATGTTAGGCATTGGAAAATCAGTTCAGAGTATTGGAGAGACTGGGTGAAGGGGAACACGAGGGTGGCTATTTAGGACATGGAGGGAAAGGAGTGGGGATTACAGTAAACCAGGCTGCAGTACTTGTTCCTCATGTAACCTCATAAAATACCCTGCTTTGAAAATAAAAGTAGGCTTCTGAAATTTAAAACCTTTTAGGAAAAAAAACAGAGACTGGATTTAAAACAGATGCTCTGAAAGTCTGGTTTGTTGGCCTTAACAGAATTACTTGCATTTACATTTAAGCTTTGTCCTGGTTTCGGCTAGGACAGAGTTAATTTTCTTCCTAGTAGCTGGTATAGTGCTCTGTTTTGGATTTAGTAGGAAAAGAATGTTGATAACACACTGATGGTTTTAGTTGTTGCTAAGTAGTGTTTATACTAAGTCAAGGATTTTTCAGCTTCTCGTGCCCAGCCAGCAAGAAGGCTGGAGGGGCACAAGAAGCTGGGAGGGGACACCATCAGGACAGCTGACCCAAACTGGCCAAAGAGCTATTCCATACCATATGACATCATGCCCAGTATATAAACTGGGGGGAGTTAACTGGGAGGGGGGATCGCGGCTCGGGAACTAACTGGGCATCGGTCAACAAGTGGGGAGCAATTGCATTGTGCACCACTTGCTTTGTATAGTTTAATTCTTTTAGTATTGCTATTGTCATATTATTATTATTATCATTATCATTGTTTTTCATTCCTTTCTGTCCTATTAAACTGTCTTTATCTCAACTCACGAGTTTTTTTTCCTGATTCTCTCCCCCATCCCAGGGGTGGGGGGGTAGCGAGCGAGCGGCTGCGTGGTGCTTAGCTGCTGGCTGGGGTTAAACCACGACAAGCTTGCAGCTGAGTATTTTACTGGAACAGATGAGAAGACGCAGCAGCCCCCAGTACTAGGCACTAAGAAATACTCTAAGCCTATTCTGCAGTAGTGCAGGCAACTCATGAAGGACTGTATTGCTTAAGTAAAAAGAGGGAAAGCATACCTTCTGGTGGTCTGAAGTCAACAGAAAGTGCATAGAGCTGTTTCACATTGAATGAACTTGTTCAGCCAGGTTTCAATCAAGGGCTGTGAAGACACATTCTAAATTTTTTCTTGATAGGTAACCTGAATACATAGAGGTTTAACTGGGCAAAAGAAAAATCCACCCTGCTACTCCTGCTTAATTTACCATATCAAACAGGATGTTGCTCCAGACACCCCAGTAAATTAGAAGTGCAAATTGTGAAGTGTGTCCTTGCCCCTGCTGGCTGAATTCCTGATGTTAATGGCAATAGTCAATGGCTCGTTCCAAGGAACACTGCTGCCAAATGAAAAATGAATAGTGTATCCAGTCCCCAAGAAACCAACCGTTGACCCTTGGTGTCTTTTTGAAGGTGTTTTGTCTCCAGCCTCTCAGGTTCCCAATCTAAATAACTGAGGAAATAGCAGGTAGCAGCACCCCTTATTCCTTTTTTCTCTTCCCTTCCCCTTTTCCCACTCCTCCCCTCCCAAAACCTAATGTAAGGTGAGCTTTGGTGTTTTGGTTCCCTTAAAGGACATGGGAGACTGTGAAGATCACTTGTTTTTTGGTGTTAGTTTGACGTGGAAAACACTTGGAATCTAGGAATGTAACTGGCACTATGGCTATATCCACATTAACAAAGTAGGGGGAACCAGTAAGAATGGGTCTGTAGAAGCAAACATCTGCTGAATGCATTTTGAGAGCTTGGCTTTAGAACAGTCTCAGTCTGGCAGACTGAATGCTCTTGAGTCGCTGTAGTGCATCTTTCAGTTTAGCGGAACTGAGTTTGTGTGTCCAGAGGTCACCACACAGTGTGGTGGTGAACAAAGTGGGAACAATTGGAAGGGTCATTACAAAAGCATGCTTCTGACCTGAAATAAAACGCTGATGCATCCTGTATTCAATGTTTGTGACCAATCCATGGGGATGGGAGATCCAGACATCCCTAATGGCTTAGATTTGTGTGTGCATTTGCACAGATTTTATGAGCCTGCACTCCTGTTTAGAGAAGGAATGTTCCTGGCCTTATGGGTATGACCTTCACAATGTAAACTGATATATGACTATGTTTTGAATTAACAGCCAGACTGGAACAAGAGAACCAAAGAAACTATGAGCTTTTCCCAGTCTCCTCAATAGAGGATTAGTGTTGAAGCCTATTATTACCACTTGCATGGCAACACTGTTAACTATTGCATTGCTGCTGGTCATTCTAGTGTTTGTCTCAAAGCTGGCTTGTTGATACAGCCCAATTTTTTTTGTGATTGTTTGGGTTGGTGAAATTTGAGCTGAAACGTTTGAATGTAGCAATATTTAATATTGTGGTGAGTCATGAGAACAATGAGAAATTATTTGCATCCTTTGGGGTATTAGGCAGTGTGTTGTGGATTTTCTTTAAAACTCAGCATGGGAGCATTAGATTTGGTATTTGTTATTTGTCTTGTGGGAGCTCCTGGGTATCCCAGGAAGGGACTATACAAAAGCAGAATAGAAGGCAGTTCTCACCTTAGAGGAGTTTAATCATTGTCATTGTAGTATTCTAGGAAATATCTCCAAATAATTTTATACGAGTGTTGGTTTTGAAATGCATAAAACTTAGTCTGTTCTCACCACCACTGTCATCACTAAAATTTTGATGATACCCAATAAACTGCAGGCTTCAGAACAAAGATGTTCCAAGTCTGGGGAAATATAGATGGTATAAAGGGCTTCCAAAAGAAAAAGAGCAAAAATCACGTAGCTCATGTGTTTTGATACCATAGGGCATTTTGGGATGCTATTCAAAGGTTAAAGTAGCCTGAAAGAAGAGTGAAGGGAGTCTTCCCTGTATGGAAATTCTGGCTGCTTGCTCTTCATGTGAAGGAGCCACAGCTCCTTTTATCACAAGGTATCTGTTTTTCTCCTCTTCAATCCATGTTGCACATTCCTAAGGGTGGCCAACTGGGAAAACAGTCTTTGCAGAAGCAGGTAAAAGCTGGATTTAGAATTGGTTATTAGAGTTAACTTTTGCTCATGGTCTCACGAAATGGACTAGGCAGCCAGTCAATCTCTTGTAAAACAGTGTAAAAAATGGTGGTCACGTGTCTCATGGCAAAAAATAGTATTGAGTATATCCACCCTGTAGCTGCATGAAAACATCCATAGACACCTATGTGATTTTGATGAAGGGCCATAGAAAAACTCCTTAGTTGAAGGGAGAATAGTAAATATTGACTCTGTTAAAATGTAGACATTATTACTTCAGTGCATTTTAAGATTAGCCATGGAAAGATGACAAAAAATGTAGGAATTGGAAGAACAAGTCTTTCTGGGTGTTTAAGACACCTTGTGCCTTCAGGAGTAGGAATTACATTTCATTCCTGCTAAGCCTGAACTCTAGAGATGTTCTAACTTCCCCTTGTATATACTATATATCAGTTCTGAGCTATGCAGAGGAACCTCTAAATTCTGTAACAACTCACCTGAGATGTGTATTTGCCTCCCCTCAAGAGAACTACAGTATTATGCACATCAGTCTTTCAGAAACATATCCGCAATCAAAAATACACGTAAACACTCAGAGTTCTCTGAGAAATTAGAACATAACACAGCTCTGTTGCTATTTAAAAATCTCTGGAATTTGAGTTTTCTTTGCAGAAAAGCTATGTGTAAAGAAAATACACATTGGGAAAAAAGTGAAACCAAAAAAAAATTTATGAATAATGAAAATAGTGTGTTTGTATATTTTTTTAAAAAGAACTCTCATTTAGTGGCTACTGTGAGACAGATGGAATACTTGCAGTTATTTATCTCAAAGTTTTCTCTTTCTCTGTTATCTCATTTACTATTACTATTTGCTACAGTGTGAAGCCTCTTAGATAAATTAATATGGACTGCTGGCAACTGCCTGTTGATAAAGAGCTATCTTATAATTACTGTAGTAGCATTTTAGCTGCTACTAGATTTCACTTCTGTCATCATCTCTGTATCTGATGTAGAGTAGCTAATGAGAAGTGTTTAAACCAGACTTTTGAAAGAATAGTTTGCTCCAGTGTCTGTGCACGCTGATGCTGGGAATTTATCAGGGCTAACATATACTCTTCTTCCCCATATGCAGTAGGCTTTTTTCTTTCAGCATTTCCTTATGGGAAAGCAAAACATTATTAAAGGCTATTTAGTAAAAGTTTCTTCATACACAGATCTTGCAGGGTCCAATTTCCTGTCCAAATTTGGCTTGACAGGGTAGTTCCTCTCAAATTTATATAAGTAGGAATGTCTTGACCTAATTAGTGACTGAAGTTTAGCTTTAAAACAGCATGTTTTCCTCCTCTGTTTCAGCCTTTGATGTTATTTCTCTCCCAAAAAGGCAATTCACCATAATCTGACAAATCTAATTTTTAAAGCTATTGGTTAATAGACACTTAAACATTTGTTTAAACACTTTCCAGGTTGATTTTAGGCTTAGAGGGCCTTGTGTTGCTGTAGTGCCCACTGAGGCAAGTGGAAAGATCTACGTTTTTCCTGCCGTCAGGCTTGGATCAGAACTTGTTTGTACAGCTATTTTACCAAACATCCAATGCATGCAAGCAGAAAGTGTCACACGTTGCCAGCAGAGATGGAAAATGTTAGAAACAGTAATGTGCATATAAGGCTAGGAGTTGCGAATCCCTGTGTTACAGCTCTAATCCTCTGTTCAGGCGCTCATGTGCGTTTGGATTGTTGCTCCACCTCTCTGCTTCAGATAGTCATCTGTAAAACAAAACTCTTCACAATGTGCCTGCTTAGAGTGGATTTTGTTGATGTTTGGATTTGTTGTGTCCTGGGGTTACTCATCTTCCCAGTCCTTTTATGGCCTTTGGAAGAGAACCTTGCTCTGGTCTTAGGGCTTCTGCTCAGTATGTTGTCTTGTAGCTGGGTCTCTTGCCAGGCTGGGGACAGCGGCCGTGGCTGGCTGTGATCACCTCAGCAAGTTAAGTTTTGTTTGACACCTGCAATTCTGCTCTCTCCATAAAACATCAACAGAGGTGCCTGGTGGCCAGACAGCTTTCACTAAGCACAGCACTATATTTCAGGAACAAAAAGTGTCAGAGGAGCAAACCTGTTTAAAAAAAAAAAAAAAACAAACAAAACACAATAGAAAGCCTGCACAAATGCTGAACAGAGAGGGTATTAGGTATCGTAGGCCTTGGCAGATATATTAGTGCAGCGATATCAGTTCTTTGTTCCAGCCTGGCTTGCCTTTATTTTGCTGCTCTTGGATCCAGTGAGAGTGACTTCTCCTTATCAGGCTGAGTCACTTCTTGCCTTTCTCAGTTCTATATCTGGTAGACCACTTCAGCCAGAGGAAACCAGGATATGTTGTTTCCAGAACCACCAAGTGTGACACAAACAGTTAGCTTTTGTCTCTGTTTCACCCCTTTACAAGTAGATACAGTCAACACTTAAATGCAAGGGTCTCTGAATATTCCCAACACATGTGGCTTCTGACCCATTCTCCCTTTCAGTGCTTCCAAGGTTCACCTGTGTCATTTGTGTGGTCTTAATGTTTTTAGTAGCAATGCACCAAAAAGCTTCTGTAGAGGGGTTAGTACAGTGGTAGTATGCTTTATGGTCTTTTAGGGAAGTCATGGTAAAGAAGCCTCTAAGTTGCCGGTTCTTTTCCTTAATATGTGGTAGAGGTGTTTATTGTGTGCCAAAAGATTGCCATTTTCATTTAATATTTCTCCATAAAATAATAGCTATGGTATTATGAACCTCTTTCTAGGTGAACAGGTGGAAACGAGTTTTCCACTTCAGCTGTCATCCTGAATATCAGGAGAGGGAAATAATGCAGACAGGGAGTACAGCAGCCTCATGCCTTCTCAGTGATTTCCAGGGTCGTTATGCCCATGGATAAAACTGCCTCTGCTGTGCAAGGAGGGCCCATATCACTATATAGCCCAGCCTGATAATGAAACCAGTCATGATCACCCACTAAAGCATTTCTGAAGAAATCAGTCAGTGGGAATATTGGTGCACCAAAAGCCAGGTTTTGGCCTCAATCCTGCAAAAGCAGCATAATCCATGCAGCACGTTCAGATCATTGACTGGGTAGAATCAATCACAGCACAAACGGTGGACAGCACAAACATAAAATTCTTGGCAGGATAAGGCTTAAAGCAGGAAGACTTGTTCTGTAGAGATTGTCAAGCTAGCGATGTGGATTTTGAAGGTTCATATGTTTTTCTCTTAGTTTTCTAAACCAAACTAAATCATTCCCACTCCTTAGTGTTTATAACACTTAAACATGCTGTTCATAACATTTGAATATTCCCATGCTGCCCTTCACAACTACTGTAATGACTGTGTATGTATTTAGCTTTTGTAATCTTTCTCATCCATTGATCTCTCCAGCCCTAAAGACATTTTTTCTTCACTGAAGACTTTTCACTTTGCAATAAGCTTGTAACTGAATACCACTTTTCAGATAAAATCACTGTAGATTCTCAAAAGATTCTTTGCATTGTGGTGCTTCAGTGCACACATCTGAGTTGTGTTTGGGGTTTTTTTTGCTGCTTTATCAGATCACAAATGCCTGTCTAATTTGCTGTCTGCTGTTATGTCTTTCAACACCGCTATAAGCCCATTTTTTCAAATACTGTGAATTATTCCCCCCCATTTAATGAACGTTGTTAACCTGGACAAGTGTCATCCTTGTTCACATTTCAGATCTTCCTATGTCCCTTTATATCATGTCTTTATACTGCCTTGGGCCTGCAGTATCCCTTATTTTAATATCTTCCAGCAAATTTCATGGGTACGCTGCTTTCTCCTAATCCTCATTTTCCAAATTGTGCTGTAATCAATGGTGAAGCTTCCACTGACTGCGACAACTTTGGAACTGTTGTTGTATTAAAAACAAGCAAAGTTCTTCCATGTTGTACCTCTCCACACATTGCATATCTTCAGTTTTTCATTACGCGCTGAGGCAGTCATGATCATCTTTGGATTCCTCCCTCCCATCTTCAGTTCTGTGTGCAAGCTGGATGTCACTAACTGGAGAAGTTTGTGCAATGCATAGCTGAAGTATAGCTGTTGCTGTACTAAACCCCAGATGTGGTACATCTGCTGCAGTGGTGAGAATAAATCTGGAAGTGCAGAAGCTTTAAAGCAGAAGTCTGTAGCTGGGACAGGGATAGCTGAAGAAGCAATGAGAGCTGTGTGGATACTATCACACTTTTAAGTGTACGCGGAACCAAATGACACCACTATTACTAGATAGATGCCCATCCAACTGCAACCTAACATCTGCTGGGGGTTTTTTAGCCCCCACAAGCTGTTACTGCTGAGCCCCAGCTCAGCTCTTCACTTTCCTCATTCTGTCTACCTTTTCAGCAGAAGATTTGTGGTTAGTGGAGAGAAGTAGATGAGTGGGTTGTGCTGGTCCCAAACACCTCAAGGATACCATGGAAGAATTGGGCCCATTGCTATCAGCTCTGCTTTTAGACAGAGGCTCCACTGTTGCAGGGAAGAGGAAGGAAGTCCCTCAAGTGACAGAGATCAGACTCTGCGTTTAGCTCAGGTGCAAGGAGGGCAGGACAGTGAGGAAGGACTGGATCCACAGTTCATCCAGAGCCTTCTGAAAACCCATAGGCATATCAGCCCCAGGATTTAATAGGGTCTCTGTAGTTGGTAGTCTTGTTTGCTTTTTGTATTGGTATTGGTGTCATGAAAGATCAGAATTATATCTCTCAGCAGTAATTTGGAGGCTGCTGAAGTGGTAAAGGATAATGTCATATATGGCTCTGAAAGTAAGCTAGATGTTCAAAGGTAAAAGTGTTTTGCTGAAAGTTGTAACCCCTTGATTTTGGGAGTCGACAACACGTGTCCTTTGGGTTTTATGTGTAATTCTTTCTGCTTCAGATTAGGTGGTTCAGGTTTTAAACCTAATGTGCCTGCCTTTCCATGTGCCTGGAGCAGTTTTACTTAGGACAGCGTCTTCTGCCCTCAGTGACCAAGAATTGTTGCAACTTTGCCAACTCTAACTGTGTTTTATTACAGTTTATGCTCTTTTATCTCTACTTTCCTTTGGTCTTTCTCTTGC
Source organism: Gymnogyps californianus (assembly GCF_018139145.2). Taxonomy (NCBI): domain Eukaryota; kingdom Metazoa; phylum Chordata; class Aves; order Accipitriformes; family Cathartidae; genus Gymnogyps; species Gymnogyps californianus. Next base: position 109,947,716 of record NC_059472.1, on the reverse strand, counting down.
CATGTCTTCCTTTCATTACTATTCTTCACTTATTGTTCACATTTTCTCCCTCCCAATTTATTTTTCTTTAACTGGGTAGGGGGTTAATTTTTGTGGGATTAAAATGGAACCATTCATGTACTTGAAACAAAGCACGTGCATAGCTCTTAGATCAAGGACTGAGCTTTCAGCACCAGTGAAGGATTAGGCCCTTGTTTTCCAGAACTCTTCTCCCTAAGAAGCTATAGAAGGAGGGATGCTAACTGTACATTGCAGTATACTCATTTTCTGCAGCAGAAATTGGCAAATGAATTAACAGTGAAGTTTTGATCTGCGTTAGAGCTGGATCTGTAGCTGCTGAAGTCAGTGGAAATGTTCCTATAGACTCCTATAATGATAGCCATTATTTGTGATTTTTTTTTTTACTGTAGTGTCTTTGTAAATAAGAAATTGGTATCTGCATCTTCTGCATACGTTTCTCATTAATAGCTCCTCTGCTGCAGAATGATGACCACTTGTATTGTACAACTCTTTGGAAGCATGGTTTCTAAGTGCTAGGTTTTGCAATGCTAGGGGGTTGCAGAAGGAAACACTAGCATGGCCTGACATAACTCACTACAAGCTGTATTTGTGAATTGTAGAGGCTGTTGTCATCATTTTGTGGTGTTCAAGTGATAAATTGGGTAGTAAGAGAAGAAACATCAGAAATAGGAAGCTTATCTATGGCTTACACTTGTATTATCTTGCAAAATAATTTCATTTTATTGATATTCTATGCTTTACAATGCCCTTTCCTGTGGCTTTCCATGCAAATTGCAAAACAGGTCAACCAGAGCTCGACCTCTTTGTACAGAAAATGATTTTTAAAAGCATTTTGCTGACTATCTTCGTATGTCATTATAGTACAGACATACATATTGGCCAAAAGCACTTTTAAATTTCAAGCTAAAGCAAATTTGTTCAGCTAAAGACTAACTCCTGTAATTTCAGGAGTACAGCATTTCGTATTCATAAGGGATCAAGACATGAAGTGTAGCTTCTATTTTTACACCATAATTGCATTAAGTTTGTAGAAAGCAAGTGTTGTAATATGTTAGTGCTAAATCAAATTAGTGATGGATAAGAGACTGGAATAGTGTACCAAGTTCAGGCACCTGTCTGACATTGTGTTCCTATCATGTTAATTATTTGCTTCTTTGAAGGTAGCCCAGGTTATTCTAAATTTTGTAGTTGTTATTCTTGGAGAATGTGGAAAGATAGGCCGATTGTATATATTGGCAAAATACTGTTTGAGAAAGGGGACTAGGTTTTTCATTTCTGCCTCTTAAGCAAAACCAAACTGACCAAAAGAGTCACTCAGCTATCAGTAATTTGAACTCCATCAGTCCTTCTGAGGAAGATGCATTGACTATCTGTTTGCTTCTCTGTGGGAATTTCAGGCAAGTTTTCAAATACTGAGGCCCTGCCTGTTTAGTGTAGGCTGCTGACAGCACTTGAAGTCCCCATTACGTTTTTTACGAATCTTTTTGAGGGGTGGCCTTTATCAACATTTTCCCTAATTCCTCTGAAGAACAGCATGCTTTTTGTCAATTGGTTACTGTCTTTCATCTGAAAGATAGCTTTCTTTGGCCACAGTTCTTTATCTTTGTCTATATATAGTGCTTGTGAAGTATATTGGGATCGCTCAGCATGGAAGTGACAACGCAGAATATTTTTAGCAGTAAAAGGCTGTGCTTGGAGGTATCTGGTTCGGTGAGGACAAGCAGTCCATCAGAATTGCTGCTGGTTCCCAAAGCACTTGCTAATGTTTGCCTCTAGTGTGCCTTGGTCCGTCTGGCTGCTGCTCAGGCCCCGGCTGCCTGGCACCTGGTCGTGCATCACCTTCTCTGTTTCCTCTAGGGACTGTGTGAGATGCAGGAGGTCTGACTGCTGCTGCTCCTGTCCCAGCGCAGCTTTGCCAGGTCTGCAGCCACCTTCCCTCTCACCAGCAAGAGGCTGTCAGCACCTCTCTGTGCCCCAGAGCAGGGGAGGCAGAGAGCAATGTCTGCTGGCTCCCCATCTTAGATGGCCTCACTGTCCCCGTCTCCAGCTCCAGGGCTAGCTGATGATGTTTAAAGGGCAGCACATCCCAAATACTCCTTCATTTGACGCTTTCCTTAATTAGTTAGCTGTTTATCATCCAGGGAAATGAAGCCACAGATCTGAGAGCGATCGCAGTGTTTGCTTTTTTGGCCAAGCAGGGCCAAACCCAGGCTATGCAGTGGATTGCCAACTAAGCAGAGAGCTAGTTCAAAGGTTAATCTCATCTCAAAAATAGAGGGAAGGAGATGCATTACAATGCCTCATTGGAAAAATGTCAAAAGCCATTAGCTGCTGGCTGAAATATATGAAAGGGAGCAGCATTAACTCTGCTCTTCATTTTGTGTGGAGGTGAAACGAAGCATTTCACCATTTACCTTCGGGAATTAAGATGCAACATGTTTTTAAGGTCATTTCCTTTGTTATAGGGATTCTCAGTAGAAATACAAACTAAAATTTGTTTTCCTTTGCACATACTCTCTCTTTAACATACCATATGGTCTATTCACTTACATATGGCATGGATTTTAATAAATATATATACACACACATGCACCTATATGTAGTGCACTAAGCTGTGTATTTCACGTGCACAATTTTCTTTGTCAATGTGCTACATACATAATGTCCATGTTCAGAGAATAGCATGCCTGGAATAGTATTACATGCCAACTAAAACATGTTGATCAGGCATATTCGTACATTCCAACCTCCTGACCAGTTTCAACTACTGCTATTTTTAACTTGTCGGGGATATTTCTTTCTTATCTTCCACCTTCCAAAAATACATACCTTCAAAAACTGAAAGAGAAAGATTTCCCTTTTGGACCTGCATGTATTTTTCTAGAGCTAAAATTTGTCTGGCTTAAAAATCCCAACTAACGTAAATTTCTACTGGACTAAAAATAAGTTTTATTTCTTTGGAAAGAGGGAAGTACCTAGCTTTTCAAGAGAGACAGACAGGGCTTACATCTGGCTGTGAGAAGGATCTACATACTGGATTTCTAAATCATGACATTTGTAAATATGTTTTATTTACAAAAATGTTTTTATACTTAAAGGCTCCACTGCTCCTACTTGGGGTGACCTGCATATTGCGGAGCTCCATAAACTCATATTAAAATATCCTTTCTACTGCCTGAGCCTGTTTCATTAGAGGCCGCTGTCCATAAACTGCATGCACATGGCTAGCTCCATGTGTGTATATCCCTTCCCTGATGTGCTTTGCAACCTGACCTTTTGCTCTGGACGCTGTCTTTCCCACACACCCCTGTGTCTCACCTCCATGGCAGGAGGCAGCATGCAGATGCTACTGGGTGGGAGCAGCTTGTTCCAGCTTTCCCATGGTCTCACCTGTCAGCTGTAACCATAGACCAGCTTGCTCATCCTTTCCCTTCGGGGGTCTTCTACCTTGGACATGCAGATGGAGAGGTCCTTTTTCTGAGCCTGGTTTTCCAGGCTTCCTGCACGTTTCCAACAAAAAGAAGGAAAGGGCTTTCTGCAGTCATCCCTGCTGGCTCAGCTCGCAATAGGGATGTGATTTGGTTTGGGTATGGGCATATGTTGACATCTCTGTCAAATTAGAGAGATTGTGTGACACAGAGTTCATGCTGCCTTTGTGCCAGCTGTGGGAAGCAGACAACAGCCAATGCAGTGGAAGTGCCAGCTGGCCCCCACAGTTACTATGTATGAACACAGCATTTTAAAATCTGATTCTGGGATCTCTTGTGCCACTAAACTCTGGCCTAAAATGTCTGCAATTTCTTAAGCAAGGCCATCCAGTCTAGCTCAGCTAAGCCTCATTAAGCAAGCATGGTATTTTATAAACAATATATCTTGAGGAACAGTAATTACCCATACATCTTAATAACATGGCAGGTGTTGGAGCATCTCCAGTAGCTTACAGAGACTAAATATGACAAATAAACGTCACAAGTGATGAAGCCAGAGAGCAGCATGCCTGAGCTGAGGGATGCTCTCTGTGCCCCATCAGGATGAGGGGCCAGGCAGGGTTCCCAGGCTCCAGCTCAGTGCAGTGTTTCAGTATATGCTCACCTTTAAGTATAAAGTCTTTTCCCTGCCAAAGCAAAAGGGACAGTTCATAGGTTTAAATCTCCTCGTGTGAATGTAAGTGTTCCTACTTCTACAGAATGATGTGGGTAATTCTCGATAATCTGTATCCAGGATGATCCTTTATTGAAGGTAGTCATTATAAGCCAAAGCTCTAAGAGCAACAGTGTATACTTATCTGCCGTTTTTTATATATAATTTGGCATTTAAAAGAAGACACAACCAGTTATAAAGTACAGAGGAAGAACAGAAATCGTACCAGAGGATTTTACCATTGAGGGGTTACTGCAGAGATGTCCTATGTGAATGTGCTGAAAGATTTCCACTTCAATACAGAGCATGAAACACAGCTAGTGAAATAATTACTGACAATTAGCAAGTCAGCAAAGGGAAAAATGTATTGTAGATAGCATTACTATTTATAATTATCCATTGCAATCATTAATTACTTCTTTAAAAGGATTTCTGTTGTAAATCCCTTGAGTGGCACCAAAGAGTTCAGTGTTGGTAGCCCACTTACCTTCCTCCTTTGATAGCACAACTATGTAAAACCAACAAGACGACATTGGCATCTGCTTGCTGCTATATTCTTTCGGTGAAAGTGGAGTTTCCTTTGATTTAGAAGTCTACTTTGTTTAATATTTGTGTATATATATTTTAATAATATGTTAGTCTTTGAGTTTCTTGGCTTTGTGCGTTGGGCTCCCTCTTCTACTCGACAGTTGATCACACTGTCAATCTGTCCTCAGGCATGGCCTCCCTTGTTGCGTGGCATTATCTTTGTTTTCTTGTTGGCCTATGTGATAATGAAGTGAGTGCTTCACAGTGTTTACAATTGATGTATTTTAATCTCAGATCGAGTGGTTCACATTTTTCCGCAGCTTTTAGGGGAACTAATACTTAATGTAATTGTCTTCAGAAGCGAGTCTCAGCACCCACCCAGGTTTGTTTCTGTAGCAAGGTTGAGTTGGTTAAAGTGCATTTGTACAAATCTCTGTTAAAATTAAGTGTCCTCATTGCTGAGAGGAAAAATCCAGGAGGTTGTTGGCTGGTCTCCGCAGGTCGAGATTGCGGCCTCTTGCTTTGGCAGGGCACAGATGCAAAATCTGTTTCATCTCCCTGACACCGGAGCAATGAGGCTGTGGCTGGGCCCATCCTGGGTTGCTGCTTCAGCCGCTTGAGTTTGTGGCCATTTCAGGCTCCCACAGGCCACTGCCCTTGAGCCCTGCTCCCCTCTGACAGGCTGTAAATGTCTCCATATGTCTACTTTTACTTTTGCTGCGCTGTTTGTATTTAGCGATGATCAAAACCATAAGTGCTGGCTGGGTATGGTGGCAATATGTGCATTTTTGTTTGCTTGAAAGCCCAGCATAAGCTAGTAAGTCAGTGAGCGTGGCCCTGAGGCTGCAGCATGGTCTCACTGGCTGGTTTTTAAGCTGTTGGGTAAAAGAGGGTCAAGAACCAGGCCTTTGCCTGGAGGCCAGGATGTGTTTGCTCACATCTACACCGCGTAGGGCTTGCAGATTGGTCTGGAAAAGAGCTTGTTGAAGCAGTCTAAAATGAAACTCGGAAGCAGACTAAAAATTTATTCGGGTGGACAACTAGAAGGCCACTCCTCAGACTTGCTGCCTGCCTTTTATTTACACACAATCCTGTGCATGCAAGGTGGTTGCTTCCTCAGCCTTGGTTTTCAGCAACTTTTTAGAGATTATTCATTTTTGTAGATTACTCCTTGACTTCTCTGAAGATCAGCTTGGTGGTCTGACAGCTGCTAGGTGTCGAAACACTGCAAGGGGACAGCGTTTTGTTGTCAGTCTTTTGGTTTTGGAGGCCAAGAGCTGTGAAAGCACCCAGTGATTGAGATTCTTCAAAAATATCCTTTGCTGTATGCTGCAAGAAATAACCACATCTGTTGATACAAGTGAGTGTAGTACAGATGCCTACACATAACTATTTTCTGTGGGTTTTTTTTAAGAGAAGAGTTGGTGCAAAGGAGTGATTATTTTTTGCTGCCATTCCCTGTTACAGCTAGATAATTATGTTTAGTTAGGTAGGGATTCATCTATTCTAAGCTAGATGTGTTCATTTTTGAGAATTTTGTAGGGATGTACTGTTTTAAAGTCACATTTTGGGAAAAGCTATGATTTTTTAAGAGCTGCACTTTTAAAAAATATAAATGAGTGAAAAAGCTAATTTCTCAACATGTGGTGCCAAGCTGTCTAGCAGCTCTACTATGTTTTGTCAAGCCAAAGGCGTATTTTTAGCCTGACTCTCTGCTATGCATGTTGTTGTAACAGGCACTTGATGAGACTGTTTTCTTTATTTATAGATGAGGTCTTGTCCGAAAACTTCTTGGACTACAAGAATCGTGGCGTCAATGGCTCTCACCGTGGTCAGATTATCTGGAAGATTGATGCCAGCTCTTACTTTGTGGAGCGTAAGTATTTTTCTAATCTTGCTATGGTATAATTCAGTCACTGCAGAAAGATAATTGAACTGCTTAAGTTGTTCTTATGATGGTTTTTATGCCCAATATGTCCTTTAGGAAAGGCCAAAAATGTTACCAAAATCTTTGAATGTATTGAGAGGAACTGAAACATTTTATGGAGTAGAAAACCACGGTTTCTGCAAGCAAATAAATTTTGTGGACATTGACTTATTTACTTTTTTTATACAGTTATGAATAAGTGTTTTAATACATTTGCTGTTATTTGGACTATGTCATTAGTAATGAGCTGCATTAACTTTGATATGGTATTAAGGAAAAGAGGATCTCGGGGGCATAATCTCACTCCAGGAAGATTCACACTAACTTTTAATTGGAAAACTTCACCAGATTCCGGTGGATTCAGAGGTAAAAAGGGTGGAGTTCTGATCGTCATCTAGACTGATAAAAGTATAACAATATGTAGTTGCAGCAAGGTACCCTGATTTCAAATTAAATGTTTCTCATTATATTAATATATTACCCAGGGCATCTGATGCAATGCAGTGTAACTCTTTTCCACTCCCTTAGCAATCAAAATACAGAAACACTGAATTTGCTTCTACAAAGTACTATGTACCTTGTACAGCAAGTTAACATTTCCAGGGTTGGCTGTTCCACATCCCTGACCAAAGTGAACCTGACCATTTGAGTCCTTCCTCTTTTCAAAGAGTTACTGTGTACCTATGGAATTCATTGTCATCTTTGGAGAACAGAAAATAAGGTACTCAAAAGACTGGACTGAGATCGATAGCAAGACATCTTTGGTGAAAGAGCTACATGTATCCTTAAGGAGGAGTTAAGCGTGAAGAAGCCTAGCATGCAACAATTTCAGTTTTTCAATTGTACTGGATGTTTCCAATGATCTACCTTAGCCTGCTGGGCAAAATTCAGTTTTGTAAAAGCATGTATAGAAATTGCATGACAGTCAGGTATATCTGTTTGACTATCTGAATTTGAGAGCAATCAAGGGAATCTTTGATATAACCTAAGTTCTAAAGGATTTGGAAAGGATATGAGTTATACTTGATTAGATTAATCTACGACTGTGACCTTAAGTATCTGGTATCAGCAAGGATGCTACAGACATTTTACAGATACTCAGTCCTAGAAACAGGTTATCTCTTTGCAGTATGAAGTATTGCTGATGGTCTGTAATTCCTAGTGTTAAGTTAGAGAATGTTGTTCTAAAGAATTAAGGGAGCTGCTGAAATGTCTACAGGACATACAGGATGCTTATACCTGTATAAGCATGTATATGCTTATACCTTTTCAAAACATTGTGTTTTGAAAAATACATTTATGGGAAATTGTTTAATATAGAAGAACATTGGTTTTAGTTATCCTGGTTTTGGGGCAGAAATATGTTACAGGATCTAACCTTTAAAGGAGACTCTAATTTGCAGCTGCTTCTTTGAGCTGTGGTTACTAATCAGTGAGACTGATCATGCTTTCTTTTAGCTGTTAAAGTAGCGTGGGGAGGAGATATAAAATCCCAGGACTGGGTTTTGAAGAGGCCTTAGTACCTTGGTTTATTGAGGAAGGGTGGAAGTGGGACTGGGCTGCTGGTAGCTTTCCTGCCTAATCCACAACAGAAAAGAAAGAGGCAATGTGAGAAATGCTTAAGAGAAAGCCTCTTCAGGTGGGCCACATTTCATTAAGATCTCAGCTGCACAATGAATTATGTCAGCTTAATAAGTTGCCCCCATTAGCTGAGACATTGTAGCTGTTGTTAATTGATTGCATGTACATTCTTCACTTGCCCTACTGTAAGAAAATGCAACTTAGCATAACCATCCTTCACTGATGCTTAAAACTAAGTCGTACTACACTGTAGTTGGGCAGCCCACGCTTGATGAGTTGCTGCCTCGTGGTAATTTGTTATGCTGCCATCATTAGGTTGTGAATCTCAGCCCTGAGATTATGTACCAGTGCACTCATCAAGGACAAATCATTGCCCTGTCCAGAATTAAAGTAGGAGAAAATGAAGTAGGCAGTATTGAATAACAGCACATGCAGATACTCTTAGAGCCACTTGACTATTGAAGTGGGAAGTTAAAGCAGTGAAAACTGTTGATATGTGTGAATTTTATGTATCTAAGGCATATTTGAGGGTTCCTGCTCATTGTTGAGACATATGTGAAAGTACACAGCTTTACAGTTGATTAAATGTTATGTTAAAAACTGCAGTGTCTGAAAACCTCATTTATTTTCTATCCAAAGAGGACAGTGTAAACCACCTTCCTTCAGACTTTTATTTTTTGGACAGAGATCATATATTCCTTTTATGTTGCATAGCACACAATATGGTGACATTTGCAGGAATCGGAAGGGTACTGGTCATCAAAATCAAACTCAGCTAAGAAATCTATTTTCTTTCTTGCCATTCACTACGGAACTGAGAGAACCTGGAGGATAGGGCAAGGGTATGTTCAGTGGTAACGTGGTATAAGAATTGCCATGTTGGTCCAAAGTTAACCTGACCTGGTGTCCTGTCTCCAAAAATGGCCAATAGTGTAGACTTGAGGAGGGTATAAAGGTAAGCAAGTGTTAGTGAGTCTTCTAGCTGGAGTATTCTTATCTTCTGTTAATCTGTAGCTCAAGCGCTGCTTGAGATAGTAGTCTTTTTATTTAGTGGTTGTCAAGGCGTATAGTAGGTAGCTAAGACATGGTAATTAATTTTCAAGGTATCCATATTGGTTTTTTATGCATTATGTTATACTTCCCTTAACTTGCTATCGATTGGAATCTTGCTGAGTATAGCATTAATTCTCTATAAAACAGAGTAGCTCACTTGTGAAGGTAGCCCTTCATTTCTGTTTTTGCTTTTACTGTAACTATATGTACCTTGGTATCTGTTCACCACAGGAGTCAGCATTGGCAATTTATCAACCACACAGTGCTTCAGAAGATGTTGTGGTATACACTGCAGTGTTTGGCCCATCATAGCTGGCAGGAGCTATGATAAAGGGGAAATCACAGTATGGCCAAATAATCAGCCTTACATAGAGAATTTAAAGTTCCCAAGAACTTAAGGTACCCCACGCAGACTGGTTTGGTTCCTGTTCTTGAAATGTATAAAGGTTTAACATTTTTGGTGGTGCTATTGTGTGAGGTAAAATAGGCTTATTATTGGGGGACCGTGAGGATCATCCTGTCCAACCTCAGAAGTAAAAGTTTTTCTTTTGGCAACAGTTAGACTTTAGGACTCCCCACGGGGTGTTTTTGTACCACATTTAAGGAAATTACCCTTATGCTGTGGCCAGGCACTTGAAATAAAGAGCTTAAAGAGACACTTTTGAACTTTTTTTTAGTAAAGAGCTATATGAGGGAACTTGAAAAATCAAAGGTATTAAAGATCGGCTGATTTGCAACAGTGAAATTCCCATTAATATGAAAAAAGCGTTAGGAATGAGGTCAAGTAAATAAAGACTTGTTACTTATTTTCTATATTTTGAATCTGGAGGCATATATAATGTGTTTGGGAGTATTTTATTCAAAAGCCTTAATGTTCCCCAATTATCCTTTCTTTCCTGCATTTTTTAAAATTAACAAGCAAATGAAATATGACACTATGTAACCTGTAGTCATTATATATAAAACCACTATTTAGGTACTTAACAGAATACTGACATCTAATCACTGTAGATAGTAATTTGCATGCAATGGTCTGGGACCTGGAATAAGAGTGAGTAAAGGCAAAAGTGGCTGGAAGTTATTTGCTTTGTGGTGGCAGATTATCACAACAGAAATCTTCTATCAGACGCAGTTGTAATGATAATTACTGGCAAAACCTGTCAACCTGGAGGACCAGACTAGACAGAAATTGTGTGCATGGTGCTGCTATGGGCAGAAGAAACTAGCAATGTTGTGAGAGATTTGTAGAAGTGCATCAGGAGTGGAGAACACAAAGGAAAGCGTGGCAAGAAATTGAAACCATCTTTTGTGTTAACTGCACTTGTACTTTTATAAAACTGAAATTCTGCAATTTCAGATGCTTCTCCATTGTTTAAGCTATACTTTCACAGTATTCTTAGTGGATTGCCCAGTCTCAGTCATTAAGGGTTACTTTTTCAGGTATATTTAAAATCTCACTAGGTTTACAAAATGCTTTTTGTGTGGTAGGTCAATGACAATGCAAAATAGTTTTCTCTTTTTGGAACAGGATTCTGTGTTTTGAGGGTATTTGGGCAAAATACACGTAGCTTTTGAATTCGCTGATAGCCTGGTTTAAGACCATCTAGAGAGCCCTATCACTTTTCAAAACAAAGGTAATCTCTTAACACGTACCCATACAACATTTTCAGATACCACAGACACTTAAAGTTTGTGTTTGTTTTAGTGATCTACTTTTTCACCTTGAAAAGGACTAATATCTTTCCCAGAGAAGCGTATGCCTTTCCACTTTGCATATCACAAACTTGCAACATAATGTTGCCAGACAGATATGTAATTGGTGTGAGCCAGAGAGGGAATTGCTTCCAAATTACAGCATGAATGCCGGCAGAACAGAACTCATCTCCTATTAATACCCAGCAAACAAAAAGCCTCAACAGCTGCAGAGGCGATGTTGCACTACGGCCAGTTTTGCATTTCTGCAGAAGTCTAGCAATTTGGGGTTTTATGACAGCCAGTGATAAACAGTAACCATCCACTGTAACCATGAAATGGTTGGAGTTTGGGGAGAGGAAGGAGGAGGGAAGAGAGCTTATGTGCCACTAGGGATGTATACTTTGTGTTAGGGCTTGGAGGGCACTGCAGTGAAAGAACCAGCCTGTAATGGGTTTTCCAGGAAAGTAAACATGCTCTGCTTCACTGCAATTTCTGGCACACTTTTTTGGCTTATACAACAATACAGAGAGAGAGTGTGCAAGAGACCATTTCACTGAGGTGCGATGCAGCATCATCCTGTAAGCACAGTATCAAACTAGTATATCCTTAAAATGATAAGTTTTGACGCTATTCAGAATTGCACTGAAGATAGCCAAATACCTGGGACCCCTGTTGATCTACTGGCCTTTCTGTAGATTGTTTTACTACCTGGCAACTAAGAAAACCATTTCCAAGTGTAACCAGTCATCTGTGTGGCACTTTTATGCAGAACCTTATGCAGCAGTTGTTTGTTTAAATTTGTTGCTGTTGTTGCTGCATTTTTATTAATAGCGAAAATGGATGATAGGCCTTGCAGAGAGCAGAAATTATAGTTATTTATTCCTATTGACTAGCAGGGAAATAATGGTAAAAAAGCATGCAACTAAAGTCAGAGGTCTGAGAGATCCTGGTACATTTGCAGGTGGAAGGCATATGTTCTAGGTGATGGTCAATATATGCCATATATGTGTGCGTTTATGGAATATGTACAGAAATGTCCCCAAAACTGACAAACAATCAGCCCTTTCATCTGGGACTCTCTAGAAAATACATCTTTTGCATTGCTTTAGGAAGCTGATGTAAAGGCCACTTTCAAAGTACGAATAATTGAAGGATGTTGTAGCCTCAAATGTTTCCAAATAAATACGGCACAGGCATATCAACAAAAGCTTTAATAAAGCTGGAGTATTTGCAAAGTTTTCCTTTTTCTGGACAGGCTGTTGACAAGTCCAACCCACTAAAATAATTTCCTGTCTCCGTTTTCATTACCCCAATGTCTCTCAAATCACATGCACTTCACTTTATGAAAGAATGCATGAGGGGAGAAAATAGGGATAAGGCTGTTGAAGTCCATCCTGCTGTACCTTTGAGCAAATTAGAATATGCTGCATGACTTTACCATCTGTGGACTCCTGAAGGTTAAAAACTGGAGCAACACAGAAGCATCTTCAACAGTGTGAAGACTATTTAGCAGAATGGTTAAAGGTGTCAGAGAAAAAACAGATATGAAGCAATAAGAGAGATTTGTGCCCCAAAAGGTGCATCTACTGCTTGTCTCCCTCACAAGGAAGACATACGATAGTTTTGAGGTTCTTTCTCTTCATCCCCTTGCACATGTAGTAGCCTTATTGATTCTTTTTGGTTATTTTCCACCCTGCGCACAATTTTTAAATTCCTCCTTTTCCTCAGCCCGGTACCCTTATAGTAGTTTACTATTCATATTTGAGCTAGGCTTAGCCTTGGGAAGAGGAGCACAGTCTGAGCCTGGATGAAGGCATTTCCCAGTTCAGGGCTGTTAAAGTTCCTCAAGAACCCTTTGCTTTGGATTCTTTGATCAGCCCTTTAATCTTTGCCGTTGTTTCATTTCCTGTTAGTTTTTCTCTTACAAAGTCTTTCTGTGCCAGGATTGTAGGCAGCAACCTATCATAAGCGGAAACGTAGGTCAGTCCACACAAGACATTAGACTGCTATTTCTCAGCTTCCTGCATGGTTGTGCTGTGGTAGCTTAACTGAGAGACTTGTCTGCAAATCAGATTTTTCTCTGTCTGTCTTTCCACAACTTGTTTTGACACTTGGACATATTTTGTTTGTACTGCAGAGATCAGGGTTGTTTGTTTATTCATTCCCACACAGGGAAGATGATGCTTGTGTTGCAGCATGCATGCTTGGTGACACCATGCTGGGACAGCCTGGCTGGTCCCCATACTACCTGGTCTCTGCTTTTCATGGCAGTGCTTAAAGAAATTACAAAATCTCTGCTTGCACAAAGCTGACATTGAAGTGAGAGCTCTGATAGGTTGGTAATGGGAGTTTCAGAAAGCACTCTCAAGGTGAACTGGAAAGCTGTAAATGAGAAATAATGCCTGACCTTTGGCATGCTGAAGTTAGAGCAAGTCTGTCTTCACTAAGCCATATTTCCCAGTCAGAGACCACAGCTTATGTGGTCTCTTTTCAGCTACTTAACTGTAAACAAGCATAGACATTGTATCAATGCATCAGAGACTAGATGTCATCTAATTCGCAAGGCAATGGTCAAGAAGTTGCAGTAACATTCAACTGAAGGTTTAGTACTAATTACACTGAGCCTTGGGGCATTTGGGACCTGGTTTGGATGCACAGATCTGTTAACTTTCAAATTTTTATTAGTTGCTTTTTTATTACAGTAGTGTCTAGTGTCTCCCATGAAGAATAGATCTTCCTTTCTATGTACTAAGATAGTTTCTGTCCTAAAGAGCGAAGGCCAGATTTTTGAAGGTATAAGTTCAGTGCAAATGTTTGACAGCTAGGCTTCAAAGCTGAGGTAGGGAAGATAGATTAAAAGGTGACAAGTGGAAGCAGAGGCGCAGAATGAAGAAGTGACTTGCCAATGCATAGGTACAACTGCAGGTAAGACTTCAATTTCCATACTCCCTGCTTAGTGTCTCATCTGGTAATTTTAGGCCACCTCTAGTTGGTTTGCAGTCTGAACTATTGGGAATTACTTAAAAGTTTTACCCTGAAAATAAATGTGCCCTGCTGCATGGTATGTTCCTCTTCCTTTTGTTTTTTAAGGAACAGAGTTTCTGAAAGCTCCTCTGCTGGAAAGAGGGGAGAGGCTGTGTAGGGCTGTTATGGCTTTATCAAAGTTGGAATGAGCCTCAGAAAAGGTGGTAATGAAGGAACCAGGATTTTTCTCTCTTCTGTTCCATTTTTTATTTTTAAGCCAGCTGTGGGCATGCTGGATCTACTTGTTGTTTTCTTTCCTAGACATTGTCAGGCCGAGGGACAGCAGTAACTTCCCTTGCAGTCCAACAGGCTGACTCTTGCCTGGCCAATCCTCTGTCTAGGAAAAACAAAGATTTGTGGAGTCATCTCACTGGCCGAACATAAGACTGACACAACTGGTTCCAGCCTTGTTATTCCCCTGCAGCTAGGCTTGCCTCACATATGGAGGCAGAAGGGTACTGTTGTGCCAGTGCTGCTGGATGACTCTGTTCTGGACACACAAATCATAGGGTCAACCCCCAGCTTTGCCTGGTGTCTTGTGTCCTAGAGTGGCAGAAGAGTGCAGGCTGGTGAGGATGCCCAGCCCCCAGGTCAGGTGCAAGCTAGTGCCAAGTGGTACCTGAGGCACCACATGTCCCTCCTGTTGTGAGATGCAACACCATGTGATTTTGTATCTTGGGAAGAAAATGCTTGACAACAAGGGGAAAAAAAAAAATCACAGCCCTTTCCTGTTCTCTTCTCCTTCACTTATCACATTTTCTTCATCCCCATTATCGTGTTTTCTTGCACACATCTGCTCAGTCCCTAATTTGACTAACTCTCCTAACTTGGGAGATTCGGGAGGACACAGAAAATCGTGACTGTTTTTTGGGGGACACTGGCCTTCTTTCAGGCTTGCTTGACCTTAAGGTAAAGGAAAAGCTGACAAAGAGTTCAGTCTTTCCAAGCAGGAGCTCATTGCTTAACACCCTTTACAAGAAACAGGTAAGGACTGGGGAGCAGCCAGTAGTGCTGCCACTGCCAGGAGACTGAAAAGAGGCTACATGGTCCTTACAGCAGTTCCTGCTTGAATCTGTCAGGAGCTGGGAATGCATGGCTTTCCATGCTCCAGCACTAAAATTGATGGGCAGCTATAATTTCTGATCTGGTCTGCATTACTCCCTCTTCTCCAGATCCCACTGAAGGTATCAGGTAGGGCCTACATCCTTCAGCGCTTCTGGAGTCACTTGTTGATCATGCAGTTGTTCCCCGGGATAGAGTAATTTAAGTAGAAGCCATGAGACCACTCTCTATCTGGCAGCATGCCATGAGGAATGGTACATCTTCACTTTGGGTCTGGAGGAATCTAACTGTAGGTGCCAAAGTTTGAAAATACGGGTTCACATACATGTTCATTTTGCTCTTCCAGTCATGTCAGCAATATCCTCAGACATGTTGTAGTTGCTTTAGATTCAGAACTCCTGCGCATGTAATATCTTTTCTGCTTTAGCTTTGGTATCACTCAGGATACCATGGTGCATATCATGCACTTGAAGAAATGAAGGGAGATTCCTGAAATCCAATGGTGTGGCTAGTAGCTGTATTTTTCTCATCTAACCTAGCATTTGATAAATGCATGAACAGATACCTATTGTTTTGCTGCTTTGAACTTTGGATGTTAGTACTCTGCACAATGGGTGCTGAAGTCACATTATTTTAATGGATCAGTATAACTTAATGTTGTTTTGTGATTGATAATCTTTCTACTATTGACAGTAAGGGATTACAGTGTCATCTTTGACTCACAAATCAGTCTTTGCCACTGTTAAATGCTTCTGGAAAGTTTGTTTTGGATGATGCTGTCTAAGGGTTTGGTGGAATTGCCCTGAAAGATAGATCCCCTCTTTGCTCTGTTGCACAGGGGCCCCTGTGTTATCCCCTTGGATACTTCCATTGGGCATGTTTCTGAAGCTGCTGCAAGCCTAGTTAGTCCCCACTGAATTCAGTAAGAATTGCTTACATGCAGCCCCTGCGTGCCATCAGGCCCAGCACCTTTCATGTACAGCCATGTACAGAGAGCCCAGGTGCAGACTTTGGCCCAAGTGGTTTTATCTTTGTAGAAAAACAGAAGACAAATGCAGTGGAAATGGGAAGCAGCTGTAATTGGAAGGATATCAGCACATGCATCAAAAGGTCATATTTACTCCAAAAGAGTGGTAAGGTACTGAACCTTGTTTTGATTATTTTCTTATTAAATACTGAAAAAAAAGTACTGTATTCAGGTTTTTATAATTAAGGATATAAGTTCAATTCATGGATGCAAAATTATTCAGGAGTCAAGGAGGCTGTCTTGTCAGTGTCAGATCTCAGCACCATCAAACTTGAGCATTTCTGATGATGGAGGGGGGATAGGGTCCCCAAGGACCATGGATCTCTGAGCAAAGGCTAAGTTGCATCAAGGGCTTGCCTGAGAGAGCAAACTCAGCAGGTGGTTGGTTGACCAAGCCCATCACTAGTTTAAAGGTCCTAAAGAATAGATCAGTGTCAATAATTTACCATTTCTAATTTTGGAGAATTTTATGGATTTTTTTTTTGTAATCCTGTTAAAGCATACCGGGAAAGTAATTAATCAAAACAGAACTCGGAGTGTATATATTAAAGGTAATGGTTTTCTTAGTTTATGGAGGCAGTGAGTTTGCTTCACATCTAAAAGAAAGGCTCTTTCATACCTCTCTGCAGTAGTGAAGCATCTGAAGGGCTGCTCTTAGATGTCCAACGTGGCACAGGAAAATCTGAGTATAAAGGGGGATAAATCCCTTCACATAATAGAGAAATTTGGTTGTAACCCTGTTTTGTCATTGTCCGGTTTTGGCCGGCCACTCTGTCTCTCATGCCTTGTAGTGGTTATGGCAACAGTTATCCAACTCGTACAATGATGTTTGGACAATTTTATTAGACAGAAAAACTTATTTGACCTTCCATGAGGAAGGCAGAATTGTATCTGTAGTGTAGTGTTGTAGTAACTCATCCTGCTTCTGAAAAAGTGCACTTATGATGCAGGAAGCCTTTTGATAATTGGCTTTCCTTGCTAGCTAGTAAATCGAGCCCTGTTGTCATCTTACTCCTGGTCCAGGGTTTCCTGCTATAGGACTGCCAGATGTCAAGAACACCATTTATATCCAGAATAGACTTATTTGGATAGACCTCAGAGCAGGTCGTCAGCAGGGATGAATTACTGTCTCCCTGCAGGGTTCAGACACTTTTGCCCAGCAGCACCATCTTTCTGCAAGATTCGTATTGGTAATGGGATCTTGAGAGCCTCAGACAAATAGTGTTTTATACTTCCAACCTATTCTCCAATCCTTTCAATACTTTAGATGTTCACTTTACCCCATTAGTAGCAGGTATAATTTCCTCCCACATCTCAGTGCTAATAGCTTTTTACAAATAAAAAACCCCCACCAACCTTGAAATAGATGCTTTTGCTGTAATTGTTTATTAATTAAATTTCCATAATGATACTTCTTTTTGTCCTTCCCCTTTCATTAAATTATCTATGCTAATTTCATTATGTGTTCTCTCTTTAAAAGTTGTTCTGTCTGTGGATTTTTTTTTCAAGTCTCCTTTACCAAAAGCAGCTGCTACAGTGCGACCTCTAAGAGTAGACAGCAGTGTTTATTCCAGACCCTTCCTCTTCCTTGGCAGCAGAGCCCGTGTGCCTGGCAGGTACTCGTTCACTTCTGAAGCGATAGGAAGCAGAGATGTGGGGAGGTGACATGTTTACTTACCTGGGGTGCGCTGTCACAGCTTACTTGTAGCTCTAGACTCATTCCTGAGAGTAAGAGCTACAGGTCTGATTGCTTCTCACTCTGGGGCTGTTTTAAGGCACCTTTCCATGATTAGACTATGTATACTGATAATCTTGCTTCCTCTTAGTGGCCCCTTCACACTGTAAGAAAGATATTAATACAATCATTCAATGATCTTGGGTTGTCTGGTCCAACTGCCAGCTGAAGGCAGGTTTGGTTAGAGCAGGTTGCTCTAGACCCTGTCTAGTCAAGTTTTGACTGTCTTCAAGGATGGAGTTTCCTTCTGGGCAACCTGTTCCAGTGTTTGACTACCCTCATTGTGATTTTTGTTTTCTTACACCTAATCAGAAAATAATAATAATGATGCAACCTAAATGTAAATGCATCTCAGGCCTCAAATATAAAAGTGGAACAAGTTTTATTTCATTTTCAAAGATGATCTTTCTCTGTGCCTCTCAGTTTTATTTTTTTCCTGACCGATTTCTTTTGCATGGCTGGGTTACCTTACAAGTTCAGTAATGATTTCCATTCATTGGAAGATCCAAAAAAGAAATGTTAAAAATAACTTTTTTAAAAATATCAGGAGAAGAATAATTATCTTATAAATAAAATGCACAAAGATATCAGGAATGGATTTTGTAAAAGAAAATCATTTACACCATAAGAAACAAAATTGATTTTGATTATGAAGTGCATTGCTGCTATGTTGCGAGCATGAGGTGTAGCTGGGGTTAGAAATAAGATGGGCAATGCATGTGTATCAGAATTTAAGCTGTGGTGGTTGTAACTTGCCAGCAGTGTTCCCCCAGACAGACTTCCAAGTGGCAGAAGTACAAAAACAGCGAAGTAGAGAGTGCAAACACAAGGGGGGAAAAAGCACTCAGAATAAATATGTAATCTTTTTGCAGTAGAGGAGCACCAGGGAGCTTTCCTAGGCAGCTCGTGGGTAAGGGCTCTTGGCTTCCAAGGATCCCTCTGAGCTCAGCAGGCAGATCCTGGGAAAGGAAGCAGCTTTTGGTGCAGCCCGTGTCTTGTGGAGACCTCTCTCTCCTGCCTCTGGCTTCAAAAATCAATCTACGCACAAAAAAGTTTCTTAATACTGCCACTGTCTAGCACAGGCATTACAGGTATGTGACTGCAGTTCTGCTTCTCCTTTCTACTCCATTAAAATAAGCCTACAGTTGGAACACATCAAGATCTATCCAGGCTTGTAGAGATTTCAGAGTCTTGATTTGTCTTCCTACAACTTGCTGTTTCTCCAAGCTGCTGAGCAGCACTTCCTGAGGGTAAAGTCGCTTTATAACCTGTCAGCTCTGGGTTATTCCAGAGATACCTGGGAACCCACACAAACTGATATGTGATTAACCTCCCTGGATTGTCAGACAACACTCAATGAGCAGATTTACCACACCAAAAAACGATATGCCTACAGTGTATTAGATTAGTCTGCTTAATTGCTAGACAAGATTTAAGGATGAAAGAATGTATTTCTTTAAAACAGAATACAGGTGCATTATTAAAATTTTGCTTTACAACAAGGAATTCTCCTTAGGTTCTCAGGTATATAGCTAACATTTATTTCTGACTTCTGAACCTCTACAGTCTATGTTAGCCTAGAGACATCCAAGAGGTGCATTTTTCCTGTTCCTATTGATAAAGATGTTTGCCTGAGGTGGAATGAGCCAGCCCTGCTCACTTACAAAACACTAATTAGATTGGTTTTTTTGGTTTGTCACTGTGGCATCTTGTGGTCATGGGGAGAGGCGGAACTATTTCCTTCCCTCCGCTTGCGTAGGATTTCTTGATTTACATATAAGTGATGTTCTGTAATTAGCATGCTTCTGGATTCAGGCTTTCAAATGTTTTCCTGTTTAGAGGATATTATGGTAAGCTTTATGAGCTGCCTCTGAGGAATATTAAATCTACATAGCTAATAGATTCACCATTTTCCTTTCCCTTTGTGAACTGCAAGAAGCCTACGCATGGCATATCACAAAAAAGTAAATTTCGGTACCAGTATGCTTTGGCTTTATCCTTTCTTTTCTTCTCTTCCCTGATTCCTCCTTAGATTTTGGAGAACCCATCATGTACCATTTTTGTATGAGGGTGAAAACGTAAAAGAAAAGGCATATAATGACATTTTGGATTGTAGAGGCTCAGTTCAGAGACAGCCATGGCAGTCATCTGTGGTGTTTAAGATGATGCTACCTCAGTTAGTTGTCTGTGTTGGCTTTCTGCCAGAAGTCATCTCTCACCACCACACCATTTTTGGAGGGACCATTTGATTACTTGCCTAGTAATCAATTGTAATTACTGGATTGCTTGCTCCAGTCCTGGTAGTTTAGATCATCTTCAGGTGCTATTCCTAAAGGCCTCAGTGTCTTACTAGGCTAGCTAATGTTAAGCAAGCATTTGGGGCTCACATTGTGTAGAGACTTCAGCTGTGTGGGGCTCAATTGTGGGACCTTAACAGAAAGCCTCTGACTTGTGTTTTTTGTTTATTACATTCTGGTGCAGAGGGAATTTTTGTGTGGGTTTATCCTGCTTTTCCATTTGAATTTCTCCCCAGCTTTTGAGGGAAAGATGATGAAACTTAGCCAGGAGAAATCTCAGCTGCAGCTATGTTGACTTCCCTGACTAAAGAGTAGGTGGCGATCGAGCAGATCAACCAAGTTTCCCATGATTTCTACCTTACAAAGGCAGAGGATTCATAGGCAGAGTTAAATTCAAACTGAAAGCTTAGTTTTAAGCCTTATCCTGGAAACTCACGGCACTTTCAACCTTGTTGCGAAAGATGGTCCTTTTTGAAAAAGATTGACAAAAGTCTCAGTACTGTTTGTAAAGTCCCCTGTGTACTCAGTCAGTAGTAGAGCAGAGCTCTTACAACTGTAGTGGCCTGTGCTGTGCGTATTATACTACACTGTCAGTGGTGGTTGTGTGTGAGGAAGGCACGGAGATTAAGCCAGTGTTGATTTGTGTGAAGTGTGTCTTTCAAGAGCTGTGAGCAGCCGTCTGGAGGGGGCTTCCAGTTGTTCTCTAGAACATCTCTTTCAAAAGATCCCATCTCTAGTTGTACTGGAAACACTGAGCAATGCTCAAAACAGGGAGACTTGTGACAGGGCACAAGTGTAATAATCTACACCGATGTCTTTCAGTGGGGTTTGAGCTAATTTGCATTATGTTGCAACTGGAACAGGCTTAAGACGGCCATAAATTAAATGGGAGAAGGCACTTGCTCTTGCAGAACAGCTCTGTGGACAGCAGGATCTGAACTTCTCCAGAACTCAGAGATTGAAATCCTGTCCCTGCTGCAGTAGAGAGAACTAGCTGTTAATTTAAACAGGATAAGGATTTCACCCAGGAGTGTCAGAATTTGTTGTTTTAAAATTAACTCTCTCCCTGGTATATATTCATAGAAAAGCATGAAAATTTGATATAATTCCCTTTTTCCTCTTTGCATTTTTACAAGAAGAAAAAGTAACTAAATAAATTGCTTCTGGGATGAAATTTTCTATGGTGGTTTAAAGCCAGTACATGGGTGTTTTGTGACTGAGCGGAGAAACCATGAAAACTGGGTTAATAATGAACCCCCTGACACAGCCTTAACAGTAGCACTGCTAGCAGGCACCTCTGTAATTACTGCTTCTCTACGAAGTGTGCTGAGCTTCTACAATGGATTAAAAATCTCATATTGTGTTTTCTTCTGTTAGAAAATGACTCGGAGGAAACCTTTTAAATATATATAATACATGCAAGGATAAAGTTTCTGCCTCTGAACTACCCCATTTAGGTTTTATGCAGTTTGGAAAATAGAATCTGGTTTTGCTTTAGCAGATCTATTTTTTTCCTAAATTTCATAAATTTGTTGCATTTGAGATGCAGTGAAATGCTAAGTAATACTTCTGTGACATGCATAAATGATTTAGCTGACCTATGCACGTAATGTGCTGTGGAATATAAATCCAGTTGGTAGTGTATTTAGCAGATTTTTTTTCCTTTACCTGGCTATTTTCAAATGGAAAGATTGCAGGAGCTTTAGAAATATTTTGGAGAAGGACAGCAGGACTGAGTGACATGTGGGTGTGAAAGGAACAGATTACAGCTGAGGATACTATTTTGGAAGGAAAATGAAAAGAGGTAGGTGTGGTCTCCGTCCACTGAAATCAGTGGGAGTTTTTCTGTTGGCTTTAACGAGATGAATCAGGCTTTTGACAGCTAGTGTGGAAGAGGCATATAGTCTAGATGTTGGAAAACATTTAAAAGGATAAATTAAACACAAAATTTGTAAGCAGTTTTTGTTGTGCCATGGACTAAAAGTTACTTAGTCCTTCAAAACACTTTTATTTTAGAAGCCGCAGCTTGTCAAGGCTGACAGATTCCTGCATGCTGGCAGCTGACTTAAGGTAGTATCTGTCAACCCTCTCTGAGGTCATGACACTCACTTTATGGTACGTATATTCTCCAAGCCAGCAAGGAGGTGGAAAAATGAACCATCAAAACTATAAAACAATACTGGAAATACATTTACCTCTTTTGGGGTCTTAGTGTGGCACTCAGTAGTTGGACGTCCACGACAGCATTATACAGGTGGACAATGTACATGCACTGTCCTGGTTTCGGCTGGGACAGAGTTAATTTTCTTCCTAGTAGCTGGTATAGTGCTGTGTTTTGGATTTAGTAGGAAAAGAATGTTGATAACACACTGATGGTTTTAGTTGTTGCTAAGTAGTGTTTATACTAAGTCAAGGATTTTTCAGCTTCTCGTGCCCAGCCAGCAAGAAGGCTGGAGGGGCACAAGAAGCTGGGAGGGGACACCGCCAGGACAGCTGACCCAAACTGGCCAAAGAGCTATTCCATGCCATATGACATCATGCCCAGTATATAAACTGGGGGAGTTGGCTGGGAGGGGGGATCGCGGCTCGGGAACTAACTGGGCATTGATCAACGAG
The DNA here is from genome assembly GCF_018139145.2 of Gymnogyps californianus. Classification (NCBI taxonomy): domain Eukaryota; kingdom Metazoa; phylum Chordata; class Aves; order Accipitriformes; family Cathartidae; genus Gymnogyps; species Gymnogyps californianus. The sequence goes on along the minus strand of NC_059472.1, from coordinate 109,925,010 downwards.
TGGTGAGCAATTGCATTGTGCAAGTCTATAGGAGGCATGAATGTGAGTGCCAAGATTAGGATTAAGTGTCATATTTTTATGTATATAACTGGCAAATTAGGGGAAAAACATATATAATATACACTTAAGTATAAATTAGCAATAGTACATGTTACAAATGTGCAGGTGATTCAAAGGGAATTTACTCCAGAATCATCTTTTCTCCACTACTGCTTCCTTTTTTCAGATGCCCTTTGCCTCTGCTTTTGATTTTGTCTAGGTTTTGTGCAAGTTTATTTCTGAAAAAGTGTTTTAAAAAATAGTCTAGGTTATCTGCAGTCTGAACTGTATAGTCATCCCCCTGTGTGTTGTCATATAATAGCTGTTAGATCTTGCTCCAGGCTATTGATGATTTGCATTAGGGTTTCCTTTTTACAGTGCAGTAAATCCCGTGGGAGTTAAGCGTGCTGTGGTTGGAGACCTTAGCCTTTACTATAAAAAAAATTAAAATAATAGTGTTTCCTGTCTGTCACCTGTGTGACTGCAGCAATTTCAGCTTGGATGGGCTTGAGCAAGCTGGGAGTTACTGCTGTCGGGATGGCAGCTCTGAAGGCTTGCAAATGTCAGCCCCAGCCAATGAAGCGAACATCTGTGGCTTGCACCATGGGTCCAGCAGTCAAGTGCAAAGCCAGAGAGAATACGCCAGCCACCTGGCAGACACCTTGAGGTGACGGACATACTGGCATCTGTATACGGTTTTATAATTAATAGGAACTAACAATGATTTGAAGACCACTTTTTGCAATCTCCCAATGTACATCTTGATACATTTTTCTAGAGAATAAACCTTCCTTGCTCTGCAGTATCTTGGCTAGGCTGCCTGTGATTCTTTGTCCCCTTGCTTGTTTAAATGTGGTATTACCATTCCTTGTTATTCCCGTATATGTTACAAGATAGTAATTTTTTAAGCTGCACAAATGCAGCATCTGTTTCATAGTAATTTTTTCCCCACAGTTCCATGTTTTTATTGCACTTGAAAACAAATACACTCACCCAGTGCTCTCAGTGTTAGCTTCACTGGTCTTTTTCCAGTCAAGGATATTTTATCTTGCCTTTCAACTTAATGTAACCCATTTGTAGCCCCTTCTTTTTACTGATATCGATTAAGATACTTTTGGAATCGCTGGGTTTTAAAAAGTCATGTTTCATTTTGTGATTACAGCAATTTTGTTCCCTAATTATTAGATTGCAAATAAATGGTGAACAGAAGTTGATCTTTTAGAAAAGAAAAAAGTTGTCGAAATAGGAGATTGCAGAGGGAGCTCTAATGTGAGAAGTAATAATAGGTATAGTACCTCCTTCTTAGCAGCCTTTTGATGTTTTCCTTCTTGATAGCTTGTGCTTTGTCTTATAAATTCCCAGGGAAATTAACAATAGGCACCATAGCAGTGGCACCTAATCAAAATGCCCTTGTGAAATGGAGTTTTCTGAATGGGTGAGCAGCCACACATGGGGCATCGCAAGCCAAAATATAAGAAATCCTTTACTGTAGAGTGGCTCAAATGCAGCAAAGTTACTTGCTTTCTCCTTCTAGAGTTGAAATTGTAAAGTGAATCACAAAAGTCTCATAGTATGCTTCCTGTAGAAGATGACTTTGTGGGCAAGCTTCAGAAGAGCAGCAGTGTTTGATGGGTCTGTCCTTGTCTTTGTGAAAGAGAGCAGAGAGGCTCAGTGCTGTGTTCCAACATCCCATATAGTTGTGAACCCAACTACAGTCAAAAGCAGAAGTCCAGTTCATAGTTCCTGCTAAAAATGTAATTTTTCTCATGAGTAGGTTTTTCCTTCTTACTGACCTTTAGAAAGCATCGTACAGAGTTGTAGATCTAAATCTGATGAATTCCAACCTTAATTCTCATTCAGATGTAAATCTTTCTCAGTTGATTCGGATCCTGAGGCCTCCAGAGCCTTCCTCACGAGATGTGGGCACCTTCTTTCTCTCCCTTTGAGATCTTGAACACATCATCATCTCTGTAGGCAGAACTGCCTGTGAATTGCTTTCCTGAAAAGGAATTTCACATGCCGAGTGTTGTAGGACCAAGCTTATGGCTTATACATAGCTTGCTATTGGGCACAGTCCAGTGCTGTTGGCAGCAACAGACAGGTGTTGGCATTGTTAATGGTATGCAAATATATGAAAACATACCTAGAGCACAGTCCCAGTTCCTAGAAAAGGAGTTGGTCGCGCTGCCTTCCCTTTACTGCCAAAGGTTCAGCAGCTCTGAGGAAGGAACAGTCCATGCTATGTGTGAAAGGAGGAGCAGAGGCACTGATGTGTGAGTCAGTCTCCCTGGAGCCAGCTGCAGTTCCTACTCCCTTTTTTTGTGGAGGAGGTGGTGGCAAATATGCGCAGCATCATGTAAAGCAGTGGTGATTTTGAAACTTGTAGCGTGGGCCACAGTCAGACAGTGTGTGAGCTGGTATTGGAATAGAAATCACGATAATGAGACTGATCAGAGTGTGTGAAGCTGGAATGCCAAGGACTTTTCTCTTTGCAATGCGTCTTATGATGGCTATCAGCATCCAAGATCCTCTGATCTGCAGAGATTGCATTGTTGCAGAGAAAGAACAGACCTACAAAAGGGACTGTGCATCAAGTGAACAACTCTGGGATCTCCTGTGTGTCCCTGGGTAACCTGGGCTTTGAGTTTATTTGTCTTTTAGTCTTTTGGGTTTGTATTCTACAAGTCCTCACTGGAAAAAGTTAAATCTAGCTAAACCCGCACATGCCACACTCCCATCCCTGTTGAGCTTAGCAGCGGTACACAGGAGACGAACTCTGGTTGCATTGTTTTAAAAGAATAAGGCCAAGTTTTTATCCACTATACCCAGATGCAGCGCTGTGTTTGCAAAGGTGTCATGCTGATGGCGTTTCACAAACCAACGGCATGGCTCACAAGTCTCTGTGAGAACCAAAGGATGTCAGCGCACTTTCTCTGCCTGTGGTTTCTCAGCAAATGGAAGGAAGGTGGGCCCTGCTGTTGTAAAGCAAAGCATTTGTAAGACTAAAAGGAGAGAAGAAAAAAAAAAACCATACCTTGGCAGCATAGCTGGCATGCAGCTTTTATTCAAGGCTTATGGTTCTGAGTGGGTGAACTAAATTATAAATGCTTTGGCTGTGTAAACAAGAGAACGGCTATGTGTTGTGAAGACACAGAAGTCTCTCTTCCTCTGTTTAATGCTTAACAGACCTACCCAGCTAAGTCTTTGGTGTACTAAGAAAAGACCTCAAAGAATGCTGTTTTTCAGAACAACTGAACTTTGGGGAATTTTGGTCATGGGGTGATTACAGTGCACAGCTGTTCATCTCTCACTTGTATTTAATAATGTAACAAGTATTTACTGATAGAATTACATATTGTTCGCTGCTGTTCACTTCCTTTCTGCAAAGAAGGAAAAAGGTAACGTGGAAAGGAATAAAATGTTTGCAAGATGGTAATGTGAATCCAGGAACCAGTGTGCCAAAGATCTCAATCTCTGCTGCACTGTTATCATGCTGTGACTGTCTTTTGCCTTCAGTAGAGTTATAGTGCCAAAACACAGGTGCAACTGTCCTCATTTTCTCCTCACACTGTGTAGACCTGTTAGGTGCCTTGCAAATAAGACCAAATAATCCTGAAGTGAAGGGAGAGGTGCATGCCTTTCCTTGGGTTGCTCCCTTGTACGTTTTCGTTGCCTTTAATGCCACTGCCTGGAATACTGGCCTTCATTTTGGTCTTCCATGATTCTCTTCCAAAATTGTCTGCAAATAGTTCTGCTCTGTGGTAGAGTCAGGAAAGCGAAGAGTTTGAATTGTCATACTTGCCATCACATTCTTGGTACATGTAACCTATTACCAGTTGCCTAAGAGTACCACAACATCTCTTCTTACCCTTCTCTGTGAGCTCTTACTTCAGTCTAAAGTAGCATTTTGCTATTGTCTTTTACTTGTATTAGGGTGTTCGTACTATGACAGCAATGAACAGTCTTTGTTGTATGATAACATGATGTGTAATTCTCTTAATCACTCAAAATTAGTTTTTTAATTTGATGATTAGAAATAGCAGCAACAAACAATAATGTGCTTAGTGTAGTGGGTAACTGAAACAATTTGAGCACTAGGAAGCTGCTTCTACAAGTATTTTGAATTTTCATTCAGCCATTTTCTCAAATTGACCATTTCTGGCTTCGTTGTCATGGAAATATTAGGCTAAAAATATCTTTAGATATGCAGTAGAGACAAGGAATGTGTGCATACTGATTCTGAAGTGTGATAAATGTATTAAAAAAGAAAAGCAGCCCTTATTATGGTATTGTGAGTAATAGTACTAAGCTCTTGGCTTCTCTTTTACATCCAAGTGCAAAGGATTTTTTCTGGGTAACATTCATGTCTTGTTACTTAGTATACTGCATGGCACATGCTTGACTGTAATAGCTCCTGATCAGAGTGAACACTGAGTTTTAATATTGCATGGTCTGGCTGCTAAACACAAAGAAACTGTTGTAAAGCATTCTTATAGTGACTGAAGAGAGCTTAGCACTTGAAAAAGTAAATAGATAGGGCTTCTGACTGGGAGAGTTTGCAGAGTAACAAGAGAAAGGACAAAATGTGTAAGAGGAGCTGGGGGAATGGTGAGGTCCGTGATGGCTGGTTTTGGCACTAACGTCTTCAAAGGTAACTTTTTTGGGGGGAAAAAATGAAAGACTGACTCAAGGGGATGTTCTGTTTCTAACATGAAATTGTTATGCTTATCAGACGTGATTAAAGACTGGCTCAAGAAGTGCTGTAGCAGGTGTCTTGAATTAAACTGCTACTAATGTAAATGAAAACATGAATCCTCCCTAATTTCAGTACTTGGCTGGGTTTGGAGTTGCAAGGTGTCCCTTTTCATGCTGTCCTCTCCCTTCACAAAGTAGGCACCAGGTAAAGTTATGGCTTACACCTTCCTAAATACTAATCATTGATCATAAGGCTGATGTCATCTTCTGCTTCTATAAATCCAAAGCAATTCCTGGTCCACCCATATTTTGAGATCAAGGGGAATAAAAACATGTTGTGATGTAGAGGGCTGTGTTTGAGGCACTTGGCTTCTGAAGTTCATGTATTATCTCTTGCTCAAGGCTGTGCCTGAAGGCATAATCCAGTCATATGTATTTAATTAAGACTTTAAACTACTGTTGCCCTGATAAAAGCAAGGAGCTGATGGTTCACAGGCATCTGCTCTAGGAGACAATTAATTTAAGGCAGACATAATACCTGGAAGCCTAAAGGATATATTGTGACAGGGGCAGTCGAGAAGAGCTTGCTTCATCTGGGACAACCCAGTGGCTGTACATCCCAGTAAAGAGAGGAGAGTGGTCCCCAGCTCTGCCTGTCCCTCCTCTTTTGTGGAGTTGTGAGCTATTGTATAGTTTTGAGTTTACACCTTTCTCTGTCATCTCAAGTCACCTTCACAGTGCCTCTGCTGACACTTGGAACAAAGCTCAGGGGGATGTCAGTGTTTCTGTATATTTGTTTTCTATCTGTTTGTTGTGCTTTAACATATATTGGTGTAACTGAGAACACAGGCACTACATCTCCAGTTCAAATTCTTTTCCTGAATATTGTCAGTGACTGTAATGTAGCTAAGGGGCCACTAATACAGTAAAACAGATGGCTTTCTGCATGTGAGGCAAGGCTCATTTCCAGTGTACTGGAAGCGTAGAGATTTTTTTCTCTACTGTTCAGTTTTGATAAAGAACTGTTGAGTCCATTGTAACCAAAATGATGAGCAATTTTAAAACAGAAATGTTATTTTAAAACTTACTCTAATGTAATTTTTGCATTTCAGAAGTTTTTTTAGATCATCTCCCTCATGAATAGATGAGCCATGTGTTTGATTTTGCCTGCAATGTTGTTTTTCATGCAATGTGCATGAGTGCTTAGGATCAGAGAGCAAACTTTAGGCATGGTTTCCAGTTATTATGGACTCAACTATCACACAGTTAAAAGTGCTTTGATGATTGCAAGTTTTTCTGAAATAAATTGCTCACTTGCTAATGCTCATGGTGAAAAACTCATCGTTAAGCTGATTTACATAAAAACATTATACGCCTCTAGGCTCTGGAATTTCATTAAAGTCTCAATCTTAGTGCAGCCTTTATAATTTGCTGTTTGCAATGACTAAAATGTCTCTTCCAAACAGCTTTTCCTTCTCCTGATGAAAGACAGGTAAGTTGTTACATAACCTCCCCCCCCTTCCCCCAAATCTCATTCACTGAGATTGGTGCCTATCAGTGCTTTCTTTACAGCAGTCCATAAAGGCAGAGCAGATAGATAGCACTGTTGGGTTTGACTGTGAGTAAATAGATAAAATTCTTGCCTGTTCTGGGCTGGATCCCACTGTCTTTATGAATATGGAGCAAAATAGTTCTGTTGGTTTCAATAGGATGAGAGATGACTCAGTGCCAGGAATGGTAAGGCCGAGTCCTTCCCCCCTCCCCCCCATCTCACATTTCTGAAGATAATTTTAGGAGGAAATTATTATTTTCAAGGATGTGAGCTGTCTGAGCAAACCAAATTTCAATTCCATTACTCATATTAGACAATAAAACTTAAACAGTGGGTAGTAGTCAGAGAATATGCCCCAGTGCAAAGTGCAGGTTCTGTTCCTAGCTATGTAAGGGCTAAAACACCTTTTTACTAAAGACATTTAGCATCTTTAGCTACTGGCTGGGCAGTAGCATCCTTCCACTGACCTTTCCTGTGGTGGATATCTGCAGAAGCTTTGCCTTGCTCTACTCTGCCTTGATTCTAGTTGTCAATCTAAATGCCAGACTTACTGGGCACTTTGATGGTACAGACCCTTGTCCATGATGAACTGGACTTTCACAAGAGCCACTGGATGGCTGTAGATTTTAATGCATTCCAACCCCTGCCCGTCTGGACAGAATTTGAGCCAGTAGACTGACGATAAATCCCATTGCCATCTCCCTGTGTTTACCTAATTGGGAGCTTGAATACAAGCCCCCCAGTACATGCATTGTGTTCCCACTGTGAAGGTATCTGGCAGTGCTCATCTGTCCTAACAAGACTGAAACAGTACTCTGCTACCTGCTCTACCCAAATCCTTCTCTACTCAAGCCTATGACCACCACAAATCACAGGGTTGTTTTTTTTACCATCTTACTGTTTTTGTCCTGGCTTCTCTTTCCTTACTCCTTGCTCCTAATCCCCCCAGCTGCCTTCGTCTCTTCCTTCAACAGGGACAAATCAGCAGTGGATTCATGTTCTCCTCTTCCATGCTACTTGGCGCTGTGGGGAGATACCCAGGGATACAGTCCTCCAGCTCCCAGGAGAGGCACCCAGACGTGGCACAGCCAGGAAGAGCTTAGATCTGTATAGCAGAAAAAGTCTGTCTTAGCACCAGTCTGGAACATGCTCAGCACAGATAGGATTTCCTAAGCATTTAGATGGTAAAATCAAAGATGTCTCAAATGAGCATATCAAACTGAATTTTTTGGAGAGGCTTATAAGTTAGCTGAATTTTAATGTACTTTTACAGGAACAGCAAAAGATACATGCTTAGCATAGTGACTTCTGCTCCGTATTAACATGAGGGGTAAAAGGAAAGGTCTTCAGAAATCTTTAATGGGTAAAAAACATGTTTCTTTTCTTACCCTCACAGCTACAAATTTCTGGATGAAATTTTCTTGCTGTGCATCTCTGTAGATCTGAGGTGGACATGCAGCATGCAAAATTTTATTCCAAATGTATGTGTCTTTGAAAATGTATAAGCAATGGAAAACAAGGTTTATAATGAAAAATGTCAAGCAACTTTAGTAATCAGGAATGCTAGATATCCTGCCTGTATGGAGAAATATATACAAGTGCTGGAAATGAATGTATAAGCACACATCCATTCCAGCTGCTAGCATTCTTTAGTAATGAGTCTTGCCAATTGGACAGTTTTTTATGAGGGTAGCACATAAATAACAGTCTATTGAAATTAGATCTATGTGTTCTTCCTGACTCGCAGTTTACAGAGCCACTTTGTTGTATCTCTCCTGTAATAGAAACTCCTGGATACCTTTATTTTCATATGGCAAAAATGGTGTGATTTTTTCTGTCTTACGCTCAGGAGTCTACAGCTGAAAAATTTCTGAATAATGAGAATCACAGTGCAGTCATGGGTAAGCAGATGCATGTCACTTCATATGAACAGCATAGTAATAGAGGTGGGTTATACAAAGCTAGACCCAAAATCAATGTAGTATGGAGCATGCAACACTGAGGGCTCAAACGAGTGAAGCTAGGACAGAGGAGACTGGCCCACTGACTATGAGGATTTGTTACTACCCATTAGTTATTAGTGTACTAATTTACAGTATTACTCTTGTGGTGGTTGGAGGCAGGTAGTTGCTGAATCAAATTATCAAGCAAAGGAAATAAAAGTGAAAGTCAATAGTAGAGAGTATCCACAGATCACAAATAACACAACAAAGAATCAATTATATAATAAATGATAATAATCAGCTCTCCTGTTATAAAGGAGGTAACTCCAGCCCTGAATATGCAACCCTTGTAAAGCACGAGCAGACTGTGACAACATCATCTGAAGATGAAATAAAATTACTAAGATCATCTAATCTCTTCTTCAAATATCAGTTACAACTACAAATACTGAAATACATTATTTATTGTTGCAAAGTTAAGGTTATTTCAATATTCTAACTGTGCACTTCTACATCTTGAGAAGTTTGGATTTTTGGCTTAAATTTAATCTTGATTAGAAGTTTTCTGGGTGGTGTACTGCTTGGTTTTGAGCTATTACAGTTTCCTTGCAAAGGTTTGTGCCTGAAACTGTTGCTATGTACTGGTCAGCCTTAATTCTGTCTCCAGGTACTTTTTCTTGCCTGGAAGCATTATAATAATCTGAAAGGTGAGATTTTAAAATCTTGTATCTCGCACTTTCTCAAAAGAAGTCTTTTAACAGTCTGTTCACATGTGTTTATGCACATTTTAGAGCAGGGCAAGGAAAAAGTCATCAGAAAATTGGAAGAAATTCTGCAACTGGGATTAAAGAAACACATCTGTTTAGGCCTCGTTTGGTTTTAAACTGTTAGTTGTCTAAAAACTGAGGTGCCTTACAGAAAACTGTAGGCGGTTGTAATATGAGACAAATACTGTGAGCAGACGCAGTTTACAGCTAAAGGAAATACAGTCCATAGGTGCCTGAGTAGCAGACCAGCTTGATGGCTGTAGTGTCACCATTGCATATTGGACAGACAATTCCTGGAACAGGCAGTTTTTCTGATACAGCACAAGAAAATAAGAGCTGTTGTTTGCATGGAGCAGCAGCAGGCATACATGATGGAAATGAACAGTACCGTGTATCGATGCTGTAAGTACAAATTAGATCTGCCAGTAATAACCTTACCTTTTATCTTTGTTATGTGTCTTAATTCTTTGCTGACAGGGCAGGTATAGTATCAGGAGAAACTACCTAAATTTATGTAAAAATGGTTGATGCTTAGGGAGAGGCTCATGCTGATACAGGAGCACTGGGTTTCAACTCTTTGGATTGCACAGTTTACCTGCTGTCTACACTTCCAGCAGTATTATCTTCTAACCTCAGTCTTCTCCTTCCCTCAACTTCGACATCGGTGCCATTGCTTACTCAATTCTAGTACTGCAACACCTCATATAAACTGCCTTTAATCTCTCTTTGTTTTGGTTTCCCATTGTAATTCCTTGTCCTGTTTTTTCGGATGCCTAGCCCAGTTTCCCCATTGTATTCAGTCAGTTCTCCCCTCCATTGACTCCGTCTCCACTTTGACACCTTCTGTCTCCACTTCCAGGGATCACGATGCCTACTTTAATTCAAGATGGTCCCGTAGCGATCTGATTATAGAACAGTATCATATGTTTGTTTATTCCACTTCTGGGTCCCCTCTAGGGAAAACTTTATGACTCAACTTAATTGCTTCGCTCTCTGATTTGGTTCGCTTGGTTCCCACCCACTTACCGAAGACAGCTACCTTTTCATTACTGTTTTTTGACATGTCTCATTTTTTATGCACAATGTTTGCCCAAAAGAGCAACAGCAGTTCTTTTAGTAATAGATTGAATTGATCACAAATGACTCAGTTTTTAAGACTGGCATTACTTCCCTGAGAGGTTGTTCAGTGCTGAGAAATGCTTAGCTAATGTCTAGTCACCTCAGCTATTTAATTGAAACAAAAAGTATCATGGGAGTAAATCGCAATCAGATTGTGGAAGTGCCTCAGGTGTATGATACACTCCTATCAAACACCAGCTGATGCTTCCTGCTTCTCCCAAAGAATATAATTTAGTCTTTCCTTGAAATATTCATTAGGATGTTTGGGTTTTTTTTAGTTTAACAAGGGAAACTGCTTAATCCTGACAGTGCTTCTCTTTATATTTGAGAGAATAAATCCACCTTGAAGTGAAAGCTAAGCCTCTGAGACCAGACTAGCCTTAGTAAGTGAGGAGCAGAGGATTATAAGAGCAAGTGAACTTTTGAGAAGAGATTTAGGGCAATTTTGACAATTCTGGAGGAAGGAGGAAGATGAGTAGGAGTGGAAGTATTTTAAAGGGAAAGGGTATCAAATAAACCAACAGGAGCAGTAACACTGATGGGAAAGAAGAATGGGTGGATGATGGGAACTAGGACACCTCTTAGAGGCTTTCAACCTTCAATACCTCCAGCTGCAATTCATCAGTAGACCCTACTAGATTTTATTTCCTCTCAATTCAGTTTATTAAGGAGTAAGGTGTTTTCAAGGGCTGGGTGATTGCGGAGGTGGTATAGAATATTGCCAAGAAGAGTAATGTTCAGCTGGTGAATTCATTTGCCAGTTAATTTGCAAAACTGATTTGGTAACTGAGATAACTCAGGGCTTTGATAGAGAAATCATTTTCTGCAGACTGGATTTTTTTTTTTCTTGTGAGAGGGATGAAGCTCCACGGCAGAGTTGTTCTCTGGAAAAACTCAAACTTCTGAGTTTTCCTCTGAACAAGGAGTGGTCTCTGGTGTTCAGGGATGGGCTCCATCCTGGCTCCTCTCCCTTCCCCGTGAGCATGCCTCCTATGTGGCCCACAGAGGTGCTTGCAGGCTGTGGTGCAAGGAACAAAACAAAATCACCCCTCCTGTTGCCTGGCTCTGATTACCCTGCCTTGCCCTGTGTTGGGGGCCTTTCTTTTGGGCAGCTGTATTTTGTGCACCTGTGATAGTTACAGTGGTGGATCTGAGTGTACAACTGGGGACTGTCTTATTTATATCAGTGCAGTGGAAAGCTGTAACACAGCCGTGGTATAATGGAGATACCAAGCCTGGTGTAAAGGGAATACAATGCTGTTTTGTTCTTGATCCATGAAAATTGCTGAGTAGTTTGGTAATTGTCATGGGCACAAGTATTTCTGAGCATCTTTAGACATCTCATCTCTTGGAAGATTTACCAGTCTAACTGCCATTTATGCTAATTGAAAGGAGAATTTAACCTCATTACTTCCTGCCTTTAACATCATAACTTCATTATCTGATCCAGTGAGCTGCTACTCATAATTACTGAGATGAAAATAACAACAGCATGTATTTATTTATAACTGGGGATTAACTGGACAACACCTGCTCCTGACCTGTGCACTGTGCCATGTAGCTAGGGCAGCAGGACAGAGTTAAATGGTCTCCTTTATTCCAGAACAACCTAATCTACAAGACTACAATGCAAACAGCCCTCATAACTATGTATTATGTACGAATGCCAGCTGGATAATATTCAGGTTAATTTATATCACTGCCTTGCCTATACTTACAGTGCTTTCTGTTCATCTGCAGAGGCGGTGGTACCAAGCCACTGAATGTCTGCATCTGTTTTGGAAATGTCTCAGAGGTGATTCAGGAATACAAGAACAATCTTCAGATGGACTAAAATGTTAGGACTCTGTTGAAGTGAAAAACATGGCACCAACGATGTTATTTGGAAAGAATGGCTCACAGCCAAAAAAAGCCCAGCTAGGGTCTAAGTGGCAATTTTGCACGTAAAGATACTGTATGTAATTTTGCAAGCTTTATACTTGTTAGTTTTATCTACCCATTGACAATAGCCATTTTCCTAATATTTTCAATCTGAAAAAGATCTGGGAAAAAGGGGTAGGGAAGGAATCAAGAAAAAAGAACATGTTGTTCCCCTGATGTTTCTAGAGCAATTTCTCAGGCTGTGAAGGCCCCCATAAGCCTTTTTGCTATCAGATCTGCTCTCTGAATGAAACCTTTGACATTCATTAATCACCGCCTCAAATACTGCCTGATGAATGGCTCCACCTCTGCCACTGTTTTGAATTGAGTGTGACACCTGGATGTCTCTGGGTTGCCTTCTTGCCAGTTTGCATCTGTATGTGGGCAGTTTGATTGAAAATTAAATTAGAAACAGTAGTTGAGTGAAATCGAGAGGAATCTTCAATACCCACATGGTTCTTTCCAAATACATGTTCAATCATCTTAGTAATCCTTTGTCCTTGAAAGCAATACTAATATCCAAAATACCTATATAAGGATATATTCTTTCCTCCTTCTGTTCTGTCTAATACTTTTAGTTTAATTAAATAGATTATTTTAAACCATAGTTTCCCCAATGTACATGGTAACTGATTTCATACTTGTCAACCTACAGCGAGATGTCCTGCTGTGAGGTCTGAACGTTGTCATACAGGCTAGTACCTGAAGTTATATTTTATTAACTACATGAGTTAATAAAAATTAAAATTAAAAAAAGCTTCTCTTTATTCTAGCTCTCAATGTTCTGTGCAAATGGTAGCTAAAAATCTCCAGGGGAGAGGAAAATTAAGATTTGAATAACTGGTGAGAACTGCATGTTTTAGCTATTGTGATACCCTCAGCTTTTGCTGTCTTCTTAGTGAGTAAATGAGTTAGCTGCTGAGCTGTTAAAATCCTGTAGAGAAAATTACAATGTGAAAATTCAATCTGGACTTGCAGTTTTTCAGTCCCACAAGCTCATCCAGCTTTTTTGCTGCCAAAAGAAAACAACTGCTGCTCCCAGGTGCAAAAATGGGGTCGCTTGCTCAGCTGCACTGATCCCTCAAGTAATGCTCTTGAATTTGCAGAAGTTTGTTTGGGACATAGTTGCATATTAAACCCCAGGACGGGCAACAAAGCTCCTCATGGAGGTGCTGAAGGACTCTGTAGCCTGTTCCACTTCTTGTGGAGTGTTGTGAAGTAAAAGGGACATATGTACACATCTGTGCATATATTGGGAGAGGCGTGTATTTTCACTGTGTGAGCAGAAATGTGCGCCTGGCTGCCTGATGAACAGTGAGCTGTGGGATGGAAAACATGGTGGCAGATTAACTGTGCTGGCACTGTGCTTCTCGTCGATGGACTGCATGTCCCTGGTGCTTCCTCAGGGAGGAGTGCTGAGAAGCCACCTGGAAATGAGAAGCGCTCAAACTACTTGGGAACATTAAGCTCTTTGGTTTTCATTTCCCAGTTTGCATTTGAAAGTTGGGAAGGCTTTACCCTCCTAAAACTATTTTGTCTTTCAAAAAACAAATCAAGATTTCTTTTTCCTCCTGTGTTCCTGTGTATCTGTAGGTGTCAGGGTAAGCAATTCAGGCCTGCATTTTTGAGGGTCTCCACTGCTCTTCATGTCCCCACATTTTGCTTCCACCTGGGGTGCTGCATGGTTGTTTTTTGGATCTACCAAATGGCAGATCACAGCACCATTGTCTGTGGCCGAAATCCCAGCTCTTAAGGTTGCATAATCTTTTGTCACAGCTGCATTGATTTCACTTATTTTGTTACTGGTGTTAAAACAGCAATGCAATTTGTATGTTAAAACAGTGTCATTCCTTTATTATTTTCTTACATAGGCTCTGTAGTTACAGTGAGCGGAATTGTGGCTCTGTGGGCAAAGGTTGGTGTTTTCCCTGGGCCTCAGCAGCAGCTGCAAAGCAAGGTGTTAAGGAAAAACTTGATTATGAGAAGCACCTTCAAGTATATTTTGGAGCAGCTGAAAATTTCTATGGCATTATACAGTTAAAACTGCAAGATGTGAATGCTGCTTTTATTTAAAAAGGCATTTTTCAGATCCCACAAACATACCTGTGACATACATACAGAGCATACCTGCTGTGTCCTGGCTATATGTAGGCACATATCAACCCAGTTCACATCCTAGTGAACTATGGAAGAAAACTCCTGCATGCAGGATGTGCTTCAGCAAGCTACCAGGTCCAGGCGAGTGAGTGGAATTATGGCACATACTAGCAATTTATATCTATTTGTAGTTACAGACGAACAGAGAAACTGGCTGAAAGTATCTTTCCTTCTTGCAGCAGACTAGAAGGTGGGTCGTAAGGGGATGATTAAACAAGAAGCTGATTTCACTTCTGTGCCTTGATACAGTTATCAAAATGGGTTTCCCTCACTTAATGTATTTATCTGAATATCAATGCATGTGGAAAAAAGCAGCACTGAGAGTCCAAAATCATGGTCTTGTGTTCCTCATCTAATCCAAATCTTTGGAAGTCAGTGGAAATACACTAAGATGGGGTCTTGTGGTACTATGCTGTTTTCTGAAAAATGTTTTAATGTAGTAACTGTCAGAGCAGTTAATCTGTGTACATCTACGTCCTTGCCCTGACCAAGGCCAGAACAAATTGGTTCAGTGAAACCTGTCAGTGAGCAGCTATGCAATCTCGTTGTCCTAAGGAAGTTTCTCACTTTGTCTGCACGTTACTGTTTGGTATGTCTGAACAGGGAGGGTTTCTCTATCCCTACTTTTCTTCTTCCTAAGGTAGCTAAAGGATGCCGATCAGGTACTCTAAGGTCTGTCTGTTGTAACTGCTGCTGAGAAGAGGCTGGGGTTTTAACTGTTACAAGTTGCAGGAACCAAACTCTAAATTTCACTCTGGCAAAGGGGAAGATCAGAGGCAGGAGGTATCCTGTCATGCCAGCCAACCTGGAATGAACCACTCACAATTTAACTGCTTGCCAGTCTTGTGCCTGTGAGCTGCAGCCGATTGTGCAGCTTCTACCTGGTGGTTGTTCTAATCTAAAATAATTCTCTTTTTTTAGCTGAAACAAAGATCTGCTTCAAATATTACCATGGCGTGAGTGGGGCACTACGAGCCACAACTCCAAGTGTCACAGTGAAAAACAACGCAGCTCCTGTAAGTTATGCCGACCTTTTATTTTTTTCTATGTATGTTCCCTGCTGTCACTGTGCTATGCCTTGCTTTCCCTGCCTGCTTTGTGTACTTTTGTATGAAAATGGAACATAATATTTGCTCTTCAGTGCACTGCAGTACAGAGAAATGGGTAGTCTTTCAGTTAAGATGTGGATTTGTATGGCAACGGAATGTAGATTCAGCTCTCAATCTGTCACAGATAACCTCTCTGATTTGGGTCAAGACCCGTGTCCTAGCTGTATCCCGTTCTGTAAAGTTATTTTCTCTCTGCTGGGTGTTGTGAGGCTTGGGTGATACCTTTAGAGGATGTGGGATTCCTTGGGTTGTAAATACAGTAAGTGTCCAGAAAAGGGATAAGGTTTCCTATTTTAAGGTCCTTTTTTCAAAATCAAGGTGTGAGCATTTTCCTGGCAGTGTCTCTGAGTTCCAGGAACAGCTACGCTGTGACACGCTCCCATCAGCGGTAAGAAGTGGGCATTCAGGCCCCGATCCATCAAAGTACTGAAGATCGTTTTTAACAGATTGAGGCTTTGTTGAGAGCAATTTTGATCTGCTAGAGCTTAGCAAAGCTGTGTGGCTCAAATGGCTCTAAAAAGCTACATATCTTGTCTGGTTTTGGAAAATTTGATCACCCTGAGAATGAACCATTTTTTAGAAGCCTGCAGATAGACTTGCTGACCTCCAGAGCTTGTCTGGCCTTGCTGACAGAGTTTCACTGCCTTCCAGGCTTGTCTTGGGAAAGATCTGCATGAGCTGAGGAGTTTTAGTGCAACCAGCATTAGAAAAGGACTAGCTCAGATGTTGTTTAGTCTGGAAGATGGGTTCAGGAAAGAACTGTCTTACATGTGGGTGTATGTAGGTTTCAGTGGACATCAATGAAGCTTAAATTTTTAAAGTTAATATTTCTAGAAATGCTGAAAAGTCTCCCATGCTGTGTTGGCTGTGTCTGATTGCACCAGGGCCAGGAAGGATTAATTTTTTCACCCTTGACCCATGTAAAGACTTGTGTTGGTTTCTCATTGCCTTCTTTTGATGCACACAATAGCTGCAAACTGGATACTGGGTAGGGGCTGATGGTGTGTCTTTAGGAATAAAGGCATTCATGTCTCAATGCGTCTTTCTGACATGGTCATGGTGAAGTCATTCATCGGTTTCAGAGCCTGGAGAGTTTCCTTCAGCTGTCTTCAGAGGAACATTATGATGTGGCCTTGGATATCGTCATTGTATGGGGTGCTGAAAAGTTCCTTTTAGCCTGTAGTGAGTGGTGTCTTGTTGACTCAAGACTTGCTGTTCATTTCCCGGTTATCATCAATTTGGGGGGACAACGTATGCCGTTGATTTAGTCCCAGTATTCTCTAAAAGGTAAGCCAGCCAACCAAGGCAATAAATACCAGTAGGCTGAGAGATTAGAATAATTTTTTTTGCACAATTCACATCCATATCTTAGACCTGAGTTTAAACCAATTAAGCAAACTTTTCAGGTCTAGTATGGACGGGTTACTCTTTCATTATTAAGTATCAGCAACATGTTTTAATAGAAGAATGTCTGAGGACCTGTGCCTTTGTAATATGCAACTGTGTAATCTCTCCAAGTTCTTCACTTGAGGCATTTATATATATATATATGGGGAAATAAAGCAACCATTCACTTTCAGCTGAACAGGACTTGTTTTTAAAAGAAAGTCCTCTTCATGCAGTACTCGTGGTCTTTGTAGAGATCAGATGAGAACCACCTATTATGACCTTCAGCTGAGTATACTGTACATGACTGAAAAATAAAATATGATTAAAAGTGGTATCAGATAACAGTTTTTCATTTGAGGGCCAAACCAGTGTCCTTTGGAAATAGCATTCTCTTTACATCATCTTCTAATTTTTCCAACCTTTCTGGGTTGCAGAATAGCCTGTGTGGTTTTTGCCGGTTTCCTTTGCAGACCAGAGAGACCAACAGTGTTGTACGTGCAGCATCAGTTTCTCTGTTGTTTTCTCTTTGTTATTTTGCTGTGTGACATAAATATTTGGTGCATTGTAAGGCAAATACGAAGAAGTGAAAACAACTAAAGCAAAGGAATGGCAACGAAAATTATGCAGTATGAACCTGGATGGACCCTCCTGCATGAGTGCAAGAAGGAAGAAAAATGCTGAAGATTTGAAAACTCTTTAGAGTTTAGAGAATCAGAAACGCTGATTCTTGCCTGTGTGAAGGCTTTCAGCTAAGTATGATCTTCCAAACTCCAGTCCCAGCTGAAACCATCAGGTGGCTTTCTCCATCTGGCTCTCTGCAGTACATGTCCAACCTTTATTACTAAAGTATTTGAATGTTTCACAGTATCCTGCACCATTGGCAGGTGGTGTTACTCTCACTGCACAGATGTAAAAAGGGGATAACAAGGGATTTGCCCAGCCCTAGCCTTTTCTTGATTCTTGTGTGCCTCTGCACTGGCTGCTGCTGTGGCATGGGTAACGCCATGCAAAGTGCAGACATTATCCTTAGAACTACAAAAACACATAGGCACTCACCTTTTGACTGTGATTTCATTAATTTCACTAATGGTGAATTCCAGACTTTTTTTTTTGAGTGGAAGGGGAGAGGGAGAAAGTGTTCAAGAAATCTCAAAATAAACTGCTGTATTTTAAACCATTTTTTCTAAATAATGGCTTGGAGCAATGATCAGAAAACTCTTGTCCAAAAGAAGCCGCAGATATTCTGGTTTGTACTTTGCTCTGCTCATCCATCATCAGCCAGAGAGTAAATGCACAGCCTTCCCTATCCATGTTGCCGGGTCCATCCCCATACCTTTGCAGTGGCTCCACAGTGAAGTGTACTGGGTGGGCAGCCCCATCTCTTTTTTTTTTTCCTGTGTCTTGAATCATAATCTGAGCACAACTGAGCAGGGAAGCGGTAGCTTGTTTTATTTTCCCCCTATTCCTCTGTGTGATCGGTTAAGGGCTGTGACGGTCTAGCACCATGCATGTAGCTCATCTGAAGTCACTGAGACTACTTATCCTGGTGAGACTTGACACACAGGGCCCTTTGTGGTCAAATTGGATGCATCAAATTCCTTAGTCGTTTTCATTGCTCCAGTGATTCAGAGCACTGCCTCAGGGTCTCAGGCATGGCGTTTCTCACAGTACCAGCGAAAGCTGTGGTCCTCTGACTGCTGTGGCCTGGGTGCAGAGAGGGGCTTTGCTCAGAGGGGAACCTTCTTCAGATCCTGGGGCAGGTTCTTGCACATCCTTTCTGCTGGAAGAGGGAATCCTGTGGTCTGTGCCTGGAAATTTACCCTCTTTTGCAGTCAGTAGGAGTTTTAGCAGTGGCTGTGGGACCTTAGTGTGTTAGAAATAATAGCTTTGCAGGGAACAAATCTCAATAGGGATCCTGCTGTGGGTATAGGGGCTGAAGTTTTTTTGAAAAGCTGGTTGCCTTGAACCAAAGGGAGTTTTGCCACTGTAGTGATGGCATCACAAATTCACCCTGAAGCTTAGGCTGTCAGTAGCGGGGTAGAGGGAATGAGGCTTTGTGTATTTGACACAAGCAAACCTTTTTGTTTGGCACAGGTTGGGAAAAAGATCCAGAGCAGGTGTGCTTTGAGAGGCAGCATTTGAGGGCAGGTGACCTTCTGGGGACAGTGTTTTCACTGCCAGCACAGACTCATCTGCAGCTGATGCCAGAGCCACCCAAGCAGGTTCTGTCCGAGCCTCTGGGCATGTGGCACCTCCTGCGGCGGGAGCAGCAGCTGGCATATTGGCTGCTCGGTGCGTGTCCCGTCCTGTCTGTCAATGAGACTTGCAAACACTGATAACCAGCAGTATCCTAACACCACAATTTAAAAAAACAACAACAAAAATCCCCCCCTTTATTGTCTGTCTGACTGTGGTTCGCTGCAATTGAAAAGGGAAAAGAAGCTGGAAGTAGTCATGCTGGGGGCTGTAAGCAGTTGCCATTCTTGTTCGTGCACTGCTGAGACTGTATTTAACTGGCAGTTAAAAGGAATCCTGCTTCCAAAGGGGAAAAACGTTACTGTGTTAGTTGGATGTCTTTGGTGCTTTAGGCTGAGTACCATCTCGTGTTTCTTGTATTATGAATGTTCTGCTCCATTTGAGTTATCTCCTTATGCTGTAACCCAGTTATTAGAGCTGCCTCGCCTGCTGATTAGGATGACCTGCAGTTCATTTGTTGGTGAAAAGTCCTGTGACATTTTATCGCCTGTGAATCATCAAGCTTGAGTATCTGGGAACGAAGGGCTGTGCACTTTGGCCAATTCATACATGGCAGCAGCATAAATGTGAATTTGGGGCAGCAGATAGGCCTGGGGGTAATGGCAGTAAAACAGGGCACCTGCAATTCTGGAAAAAAGGAACATCCTGGCTGGCTTCTTTATTTCTGGACTAGTGACATCCTGAAAGCAGTGTTGCTTATGTACTGTAGTTTATACTACTAAAGCATAAGTATTGCCATGGTATGGATGAGCAAACAGTGTTCTCAGTAGAAGAGAACATTTTTACAACATCTGGAACATTCCTTTATTTGTTATTCTTCATTTATTCATAATGTTGTCACCACTAATTCATCTGTACATCAGATGTTGTAGAAAAACAATACAAGTTACAGCAATTAATTCTAGCAATAGAGAAGTGTTATCTTGCTAGTGTGAAAATGATTTAACCTGAACATGGCTCTTTTGCAATAAAATAAAGCTGGCACGAGAACAGCATACAGAATGAAAAAGAACCTTTTCCCCTAAGAGTTTATAGCCTAAAAAGATAAATTGGATACATCACAATTAAAAGACAGTAAGTGGAGAATCAATGTTTTAGCCTCAGGACAAATGTCTTCACTAAATTGGGAGTGTTCACTCGCTGTGTATTAGATGCAAAGAACCACAGCTGATCGAACCTCTGGAGCTTTCGTGCCACAGTTCCTGTCTCAGATCACGATGGCACTTGTCAAATATACTTAGCACTGTGGGGAAAGCTATGTAAATTGGAGCTAATTATTGAAAGAGACCTTCTCTGGGTTGTGTTTGTGTGGAAATGCTGCCTCAGCTGTGTTTCCCACAGCAGGAATTACTGCTTGATAAGCTGCTGCCATTTGGTGGTGACTGATCATTCCTGAGGACTTCCTGCTGTAAATATTTGCATTACGTGCTGTCACGTCAGAGCGTGGGCTGCCAAGGAGTGTTTGGTAATGAAGCATTCTGCCTCATTTCCATGTATGTGCTGCAAGCCAGGATTTTATGAGAGCGTGCATGTACAAGCAGCTGTATCTCTCGTTCTTTCCAAAGGCTGGATTTAAAAATCTCAGCTGTGTGTTCTTTTTCACTTCATGTCTTACTCTGTGATAGGTGAGTTTTAAAACTGTCTGTGTTTCTGGGTCATTGCTATGGAATAAATCTAACAGTCTGATTTTGAGAGTGTAAGAATAATTATACTTTAAGAAACACAGGATAAAGAGGGAGCAGAAACTTCTAGTGGCTTCTGCACTGTTCAGCAATTCAGGTTAAAAAAAAAAAGATTGTGGAAAACACAATATCAGGCTGCTGCAATTAATCATGCCAAAGAATGCAAGTCACGTACATCTTTAACAAGTGTAAGTGGTGTACCTTGAAAGGCTCAGCATTTCCAGGGAGGGAAGCAGCACTTCTCTGTGCTTAGGTGGCCATATTTGTCAGAACTGAGCAAGAGAATCCCCTTTCCTTATCTTGAGATGAGAAGTAGCCAGAGCTCCCCCAACTTGCAGCTGCCTTCGAATGTGAGGTGAGAAGTAGCATCATAGTGCCACCTGTATTCAACCCATCCCTGTATACGTCTCCTCCTATTTTGATTACATGCAAAGGAGATGGAGTCATTCAGGAATGAAAAAGTCGAGACAAAATGAGCAGGGGAAATGACTGGAAATACTCGCTCAGCTGAAAGGAAGCATAGACTCTGGCAGTCAAATACAAAGTGCTCTCTGTCAGGGTACAGTCATTTTCCAATCTAAAAGGGTGTCTAACAGAAAATATATATGCTAAGAAATAATTGCTGAGAGTGGATTCCACTGATTAACCATTCGAGGTGAATAATTCTGAAAAAAGTAGCTGATCCATAAACTGTGGGAGGAAGGTGATCTGTGTAGGCTTCTGATCTATTGCAAATATCTGCCAATTTTTGGTTTTCTCCTGATATGGTATTTCTTTCACAATAGCAGCAATGCTATCCACATCCCGCCTGCCTTGTGCTCATACATTGCCACCGGTGTAGGCTAATATCATGAAGTGGTATAACATGAAAACGTAAGTCTTTGAATTTAAAGAAACCATTACATTGACTGGGGAGTTGCTTCAGCATTTGAACAGGAAGTTCTGTATGTCGTTGGTTTTCTGTAAGCATGCAAGGAGCAATTAGGTCACTTGTGTACAAAAGAACATTATGGTGTCTGGAGTTAAGAAGGTATAATGGCTCACAGTAAGCTCATCAGAGGTAGAAGAAAGAAGTGTGGTAGTACCTTTTAGTAGGGAATTGGCAAAGATTTTAAGTGCACAGGAAACATTAGGACTTCCATTTTAGAGTCCTGTGTGCACCCATTGTACTTTTGTTTTGAAATGTTCTAGAGAGGTTAAGTTAAAGAGAGCAAGGAAAGGATTAGGAGTAATACAGAAAGGTTTTCATTAATACCCTATTGTTTTCAACACTTTATATTGTAGTGTTACATAAAGCCTTAATCTAAGATTGGGCTCCAGGGCAGTATGTGCTGAATGGATATGCTAGCCATTACACGAGCTACAGCTAACATGCATTCAGAGGGAAGGGTTTCTTGGCAGAATTTGACCCCCCCAAGCTACAAAATACAAGGGAATGATTTTTAATGTGAGAGCAACCCTCAACGCATTTGTTACAGCTGAAAAATGTCATTAATTCATTTTTTCACTTCCGTTTTGCTTCATTATAAAACCATGGTAGTGTTTTACAGCCTGATTTGGCAATACTCAGTTATGTTCAAGCATACTTACATGAGCAGCCTCCTAACAGTTGCACAGTTGAGCCCTTAGTTCAGTGTAATTGCATTTTTGGTTATGCTTTTCTATATCCTAATTAGCACTGATTCAAAGAATTTGAAGGTTAATGACATGTCCAAATTATTTCTTATTGCCACCTCAGTAACACGGGTGCTTTTTCAGTATCAAAATACGTAAAGACTATTGTATTTACACTGCAATTACCGTGCCATGTAGAGAGCACTCCATTTATATGAATTAGTGGAGTCGGAAAGCGTAACCAGGGTGTAATTGGTCTCTGACTGCAGCGTAACTATAGTCACTGTGTTATAAATAATAACCTTTTCCTTCCTTTTATTTCCTCTACTCACATTTTAGATTGGGATGGTTGGCAAGAGATTTTCTTTAAATATTAAGAAAACTTATTTGCACTGAAAGGCTATTCTGAGTGCAGTTCAATAATACTGGCTTTTACAGTCCTGATTCAGTAAAGGTGCGGAGCATGTGCTGAAACCCCACTGCCTTTACTGGAAATGTTTAAGGATTTTCTTCCAAATTGGCAGAATCTTTCAAAAACGGTATAGAACTAGCAAGTAGAGTCTCTTCAAGCAGCATTTTCATTATGACAGATTTCAGATATGTCAATAGCTAAAGTGACAAATGATCCACTTCTGTTCCCTATCTTGATACTAACTTTTTCAGCTTGGTGTGGTTCAAACTCCTATCACCACCCATTCATAGATTTACACCACTTATGAGAGGTAAGTGCTCAGAATTTATTATCTAACAAGCACAAATTGAACAGGGGAGGTACAGTTTTCTTTGTGAACATCAGCATTGATTTCCTGAGCAATAGCCTGTAACTCTCAACATACAGGTATGTTCTTTTCTATTGTTCCAAGCCAGGAGGAATGTCTCCGCTTTCCAGCGCACAGCTGTTTGGCTATTTAAATGTTACTTAATTTTGCAGTCTTCATAATTTCCTGATCTGTCCGTATGAAAGATGGAGGTGTCGTGTATTTGATCATCATAATGAAAGTTTCAATACAAGCACCTAAGATTAAGCTTGGTGCCAAAAATCGGAACGGATTGGAAAAGACTTTTAACACAAGAAATGGGCCCAAAATACTCTTCAGTGCTTTTTCTGCACTAAATCACCTTCATATTTCACATGCATCTTCAAGGACTGCACGTCTAGGACAGAAAGGAAAAGAGCCACCTGTGTGGTGTGAGTGCGATAGAGGGCAGCAGGTCAGCACAGTGCTTCTCTCAAATGTGGTACTTGTCACCGAGGAGGACGTTCAGCACGCTGGCCGTTCCACTTTGAAACGATTGACACAGAGCGCTGTGTCAAGCAGCGACGCTGCACATATTGCTGATGTATTGAAAGCCAGTGCCCTTTTGCATCCTGTGGTGAATCCAGGTAATACACTAGAGCATGAAAGATCTACTCCTATATATCAAATGTATCCCTGGCAGAGTACCAGACACTTGAAGCAGAGAAAGGCTGTGTGCCTATACAGGCAGAGTGGCTGGGGCTTGTGTCCTGTTCAGTGCACTGGAGAGTGGAACTTGAGTGATCTGAAGTGGAAGTTGCAGAGGTCCTGACACTGCCTTCTTTAGTCTTCTTTTACCAGTGCAGGCATGCTTAAGTGCCTGGTAGCTTCACACATAATGCGCTGTTGTAGGCATAGCTGCAATGGATTTAAACAGGGAAGAGATGACATAAGAAAAAGCTGGCACCTGTTAAATTATTATGCAAAATAATTCTTTAAGTGTTCATCCATCAGACTTTTTCCGACTATGCTAGCCTGAATGTGCAGTTGTGCGGTCAGAAAAGCAGAGTAGGGACAGAACAAAAAGCAGGGTTAAGGTCACCATTTGCACATGTCCCATTAAAATGTTTTCAACTTCTTGCTCTCTCATGGACTCTAAGCAGTGCTAATTGTGGAGCTGCTGAGCCATCCCTAGGTATCGCTGGCCGCAGCCTACTCTTCACTTTGTGAATCAGTTGCATCAATTTTGGGCTTCTCCCGTTTGCCTTAGTTTCTTTGCACACGTTGTTTCAAAGAAAACACTTGGGTCAAATTTAACCTTATTGGGCATCTGATCCTGTATGAACTTCTAAATGTAGATTTAGAGTGGTTTAATTAGCAGACTTGCAGTGCAGCACAGAGTTGAAGTGAAGAAATAAAAAGCATGACAGATGGGAACTGGAGTGATTTTATTTCAGCAACACCAAGAAGATCATTACACAAGCCATTTATTTGTTAATGGGTTCAATACATGTCTGGTATTTCCCAGCCACTTGCTTTCTGAATGTCTCTTGTTATGGTCACATAATAGCCATACTAATAGTCTGCACATCATATTACTCCCTTCCGTAGTTTAGTAAATTATGGAAAGATCAGCGACTGCTCAGCACGCTGCACTAGTATAATCGTCTATGCTTTGGCCTTCTACGTTCTTATATACTCACTCCCGCATCTGGTCAGATTCATGAAAAACAGAGCAGTTCCTGAAATTATACAGTGGGTCTAAGGGCAGATTATTTAGTTTGTTGAAAAAGGAAGGAAGGATTTAGACCTGTGGAGTGCACTTCAGAGGTGAAGGTGATAGACTTCTGAATGAAGCACCTCCTGCTTCCTCCCTTCTAGGACTTACCTGCTGCAACAGGGCATGAATCTGTGGGTGAACACCAGATAAATTACTAGAAGCACTTTAGGCTACTTGACACACCTTTCCAGCATTTATCAGTTCAGAAGCTGCAAAAAGATTTACTTTGTTGCTTTACAACCCTTTCCCCCTGCATTTATCAGTTTGATTTGTTACTGCCAATTTTGTACATGTTGACCTAAGTCTCACTGGGTGCTCTAGAGGCCTGCTAATGGATTAAAGAAGAGAACGTTGTGTTCTAGCCATTTTTTGTGTATGTTTGACTATTATTTAGTGAAAGCACCGTTTATACTTGGCACAATCTTGATTTTAAAAAATACACTTTACAATCAGGAAAAAAAGGAACAGAAATGCTGCCAGGGTGAATCCTCTCCAGTATCCAGCTAGTCCAACACCTAGGACCATGGAAGCTACAAGAATCCTGCAGTGCCTGGGCATGAAATCATCTAGGTCAAATTGGGTATGTCTGCAGTACTGCCTGATGAGGCACAAAGAGGAAAGGTCCAGCGTTTGGTTTTCTGTGTGCTGGATAGGCATAGGAGGCTACCTGTTGGAAAAACTTGTGTCCCTGTTGCAAGTGGGGTGCTTGATGACTGCAAGTCATTGCAGCAGGGAAACAATTTTGGGCTTATCAATTGTACGCTTTTTGTGTCCCCACAGTAACAAATTTTTCCTTTTAATTAGGCCTTGCAAGAAAAAATCCTTGCTTTCCTCAAGTTTGAATTTACTATTGTTCAATTTTGTTGTCTTCTCCCATGTTCCAGGATAAGCTAAGATGGAGATACGAAGCTCTTGATCTCCCATCTGTGTACCAGTTAGCATTGCTTATAGCTTCACCATGTTTCCTTTTACTCAAGTTCTTCTAAGGTGCTTTAAAAGCATGTATATCAGGTGATGCATGAATTCTGGTCTGCATCTTCTCTCGCAGAATTTTTAATACAAAATGAGATTCTTCTTGAAGGCATAAGCAAGCGTTTTCAGGACCTCTGATATTGTCCGGTACTCATGAGTTGAGGAAGTTCTTTGTGTGTTATATAACAATATAGGGAGAGAGAGGAAATTTTGAGTGTTGATGACAACCATGTGATTTTGTGTAGCATTGCAACTGAGGTAGAAGACTTTTGCAGCAAGAATGGTGTTAATTGGCTAAGAAATCTGAATCAGTTGGGATGAGATGTACCAATTGCTGTATCTGTTGGACTTTATGGCCCAGGAAGTAATTTCCAGTCCAGTGTTTCTGGGAGGTCATTGCATTTTCATCAAGATAAGCCTGTGTTCTGGTGGTCATTAAAATCATACTGATGCTTTTTCAAGACTAGTTGAGTTAATGCATGAATTTTAATTGTTCAGATTCTAATTTGGGTAATTATGATCCATCTTTAGTACCTGCAATTTCAAATTAGTATAGCTTTTCTTCACGTCTTGTCCGGCTTTGTTATATAGCATTGCTGTTGGACATCTTTGTGCTACATGTCAGGTGTGGGTGGCAATGTGTTACCTCTCAGCTATATGCTAAGAATTCATGTTTTCTGAAAGGGTTAGAAATCCCAAATGAAAGTTGTTGTCATAGTCTTTAATCTGCTATTAATTCCTATTAGCTGATGAGACAAAGCAGAGGATTTATAAGCAAGTATTAGCCATGCTGAAGAGCGCAGTTGTCAGGTTTCTGACTGACCTGTCCATCCAGGAAAATTAGCATACTAAGTCATGGTCATTAGAATAAAGAAGAAATGATTCATGTTGAGGAAGGAATGCAAATATTAACTGAGACACATCTGTTTGTGTGGATAAGCCTTCCAAAGAAGTTGAATAAATTTTAAAAGGTGTACAGGGAAAAACATTAACTCACTGCTTATTCAAAGCAATGAATAAAATCCCAAATGACTCTTTTAGAGTTTACAATGAACAAGGCAAAATAAGCAGATGGAGCTGGGGCAGTGAAGGAACTTGTTTTGTAAAACTCTTGCGATAGCTCTGTGATGATATGAAAATAGGATGTCAGGAAAACTTGGTAAATACAGCGGAATTACCGGCTTATGGGTTTATTTTTAAAATACCTGTGATGTTTGTAAGAGATCAGTGATTTCTAAAACAATGTTAGGATGTCAGAGACTCATCTTCTTGAAGATGGTGTTTTGTGTAACAGTATCTGCTGCTGGGTCTCAGACGTGCTGCCAAGTGAAAAGGGAAAAGGAAGCTTTATCTGCAGGGAGAGATGCTTGAAAAGGTGTGGCTACAGTTTTTAAGTCTCTTGGTGTCGATCATGGTAATCTGAAAGCCAGATCCACTGCAGTAATAGAGATCTTCCTGCCTATTCAGTGGGTCTTTCTCTCAAAGCCGAGGTGAACTATTGCACAAATATAAGCTAGATACAATTTGCTTGTCATTTATGTTGTGTTTCTTTGCCTGGCCATTTTAAATTACTTATTTTGCTGTAAAGAATGATGCTTTGGACAGCTGCTTTGGAGTATAATGCAAATAACTTATAAGAGTTGTGTAAAATTCGGGTTTTTTTGCAGAAAAGAGCGTGGAGACTTATCTGGGGTCTCTTTCTGGGGACTCTTGATGCACTGACCAAGTTGTCCTGTGCACTGTGGTGCAGTCAGAGCTGTAGCCTGCGGGTTTACAGATATGAGGGAAATTTTTAGGACACACAGATGAGAAATGAACTGAATATATCAGTGGTGAATTTGCTGTGCAAATGCAAAGTGTAATTTTACAAAGCTTTGATGCATAGTTGAGAACACTGAGAAATTATTGGGTAGATGTACAGACTGTAAAGTCTCTCAACCACCCACAAATGAAACACAAGTTTTATTGGAATCACATATTCCTAAGCTAAAGGGTGCTGGGTTCCCTGTGGCCAGCTGGAAAGCTGACACAGTGGGAGGAAAACAGGGAAATAGGTACAAGTCCTCTTCTCGTGTCAGCACATCCATATCACTTGTACCTGAATACAAGCCAAGGTATGAACTTAAGCTGGGGTGGGCAATTACATGCTCAGTCTCTCATTCAGCATCTTTCAGCAGATTTCAGCAACTAGCATTCCCTAATGTGGCTGTTTCAAGCACTGGGAGGACTTTTTTTACCTCAGAGAAGCAGCCAGATATGCAGAGGGAAAGAAAGAGGTCGTAAAACTTGCCAAAGCTAGATCTGGAGCCTGCGCTGAACCTCTCTGTGCACAATCCTGCAATGAAGTTTCATCTCTACCGGAGCTGATAGATGTCATTGACTTTAGTCCTGATTGGATTTTCAGTAACCAAGGATTTTCCAGCAGTGTAAAGGAGAAAAATAACTTACTTTTGTTGAAATATCTTCCTTTTGTTTCCTTGTCTGCTTTCCTTGCTTTAGTCTTGGGAAGAAGTGGGGCAGGGCAGTGGAAAGACTTGGGGAGAGAACATTAGTGTAATTTCACAATGCATGACCCTTTATAAAAGTAACCAGTACTTAAAATCTGTCCTGAAATAACCCATACCCTCAGATAACCTATATAAAATCAGCAGATGTGACTGTGAAGATGACTCTGAGGTAAACTTGCACACGTTTATAACTTGTGGATTTGTAGGTCATTTGGAATGTTTGTGGCATAACTCACAGGTTATTTCAGTGGAAATACCCTAAGTAGGTGAAAGGGAAGAGCAGGTGGTGACTGAAAGCTAGAAAGCTTTTCAACAACCCAGTGCACATCAGTGCCTGCAGATATTTGCCCTTTGAGTGTAGTGTGCATGTATGGGCTTGTGTGTGAATGTCTGTTTGTACATGCATGCAAGCCCTGTTGTGATCATGTCATCCTTTCTACCTA
Organism: Gymnogyps californianus; assembly: GCF_018139145.2. NCBI lineage: Eukaryota > Metazoa > Chordata > Aves > Accipitriformes > Cathartidae > Gymnogyps > Gymnogyps californianus. The sequence goes on along the minus strand of NC_059472.1, from coordinate 109,896,329 downwards.
GCTGCTGTTTTTTTGCTTCTCATGTTTTCTACTATTACTTTTCAGTTGTGCATTTCCCATTTTTTTTCTGCTGATGAATTCAGCTTTTAGGTTTGTTTTATGTGAATCTAGAGTATAGCTTGGATTGCCTGTACTTAACTTCTCACAAAACCCAGGTGATCCAAAAATACATCTATAATGTTATATTGGGAAAAGCTTATGATCAGAGACAGCTAAAAAAAGAAAGAAGCATCACAATTTATATTCATGAATAGGCAGACTTAATGCTTCACAGTTATCTTTTAGGTTTATATTTCCTGATTTCTAAGAGCTCAACAGGATAATCATGTTCCCTTAACGTAGTTTTGCTGATGGAATACAGTTATATAATATTGCATACTTTTCTAAATAATTTTTGCTATAATTATTACTTGTATGAAAGATTAAGAATGAAAGATGTTCAAGTGGGGAAATGGTTGTAGGTCAGTATGTTATATATCAGCAGACGTGCATGAGAATATTTCTTTAATACAATTTTGAACCCTTTGTTCATTTTTAATCCTTGAATCTCTTGAGAAACATTTTCCACTTCCATTAAATATCTGGGTTTTTTCCTAGCTAGCTAGCTGAGTTCTCAGACAAGCACTTTTCCATTCATACTGAAAGCATGCAGCCCCTCCCCACTCAATATCTTCTGTTTAAAAGCAGGCTTAAATTCTTACATCTGTAAAGTCTGATGGAAAGCAACTAAATTGTTCTTATACAGTTCCCTTTTTAACTCAACGGGTCTGATTTTTATTTACACTGAGGCCCTTTTTGCCCTTACGGCAATGCAGCAGGACTTTATGGTGAACATAGTATGAACCCCATTAATTAGACCGTATGTTGATATTCTTAGCAAAGGACCACCAGCATCACTCATGCTGCCTAACTAACCCTGGGCAATTGTTAAAGTTTATTTCACAAAATGTATAATGGACTATATTTCAGGTACCAACACATTTATGACCTTTTGTCTAGCAGACTGCAACTGTACCAGGACTGTGATTCCAGAGGTGAAGTGTTTGAGGGCAACGAGTATCTGTTACCGTAGAGCTGATTCAGCTATATGGGAATAGTTAAGGCTAATACTAGAAAAGTCTGGAGGTGCCACTAGTTGTCAGGAAACCCTGGTTTTAATAGCAGCCTACTTGTTTCTCTTGTATTTCTCTCGTTTTTTCCAAAAGGATCTAACTTATATTCACCAGCAGGCAAGTACAAAAGCTGCTGCCATCAGGTATGAGTTCTAACAAAGCTGTACTGATCACTGTTGAGGGGGGTTTTTTTGGTGTTTGGTTTGGGTTTTTTGAGAAGTGCCTGAAAGGGAGGAAGGGAATTTTTTAGCATGCGGAAGATCTGGAATTTTAGAAATTAGTTGCTTGCTTTCCTTCTAGTATCCTCCGCTACCCTTCTCGTTGTTTTCTGCTCTTCTTCTATAGAGCCTTGCCTTTTCTCTTTTCCTCTTTTCTTTTTCCACTTTTTCCTTTTCTATTTAATTTCTTTCATGTTTTTGTTGGCTGCTTCCTTTCAGTTTTGAAGAGCTGCTTGATTAGGAGGTCCACGCTGCCTAAAAAGCATGTTGGGCTCTGGCCCCAACCAGCCTTTAGGATCACTTGGCTGCCTCTCAGACAGCTGGCCTATTGGTCACTGTGTGAGCCTCAAAGTGGGGTGATCAAAGCTGCCAGGCACACCCAGGCATGTGAGATATCTCATGCTTTGCTGTGAGGGTGGGCTGTGGCTACGTCTGAGGCTCAGCTTGCAGGTCTGCTGGTTTTGTAGCTGCCTCCCTACACTATGCAGTAGCACCCTGTGAGTCTTTGTGGTTTTGGAGCTGCTACCACTGAGAGGATGCTCAGGGTTTGCGTGTTTATTTTTCAGTTGTGCCTTTGAGGGTGAGGAGCGGAGGGGGAAACTGCCAAGTCTGTCTCATGATGTCCTCACTTTCTACTGTGAGTGATGCATCATTGTCAGGGTGTCAGCACAGGCTGCTTCAGTGTCTTGCAGTTCAGGGATATATAATGCTTCTGCAGCAGAAGAGGATAAAATATTCATGCTATGAAGTCAGTGGCCAAACTCTTACCACTTTCAGAGGGGTCAAAATTGACTTCCAGATTCAGCAGTCATCCTTCGTGTCTCACTGTAGACTGGCAGCACAGCCTGCCCCAAGATGGGAGAAGAAAAGTTGTGTCTCTTGTTCTTCTCTTTCCAACTGGTTAAGGGGGCATGGTCCAAGGAGGTGGCTTGGATCAAACCTGCTTCTGTGTAGGCCAAAGTTTTGGACGCTGACCAAGAAAGTTTTGTTCCTGCTACTGCAGGAAAGAGAAGAGCAGCAGAGCGAGAGCTCCTGTTGGAAGGGCAGCCTTGTGGCAGGGCACTGGTCTCTGCTCGCCATGGCTTCCAGCAATGGCAGCAGCAACAGCCCAGCTCTGCTCTCCTCTCCTTGCCCATCACCGCTTATACAGCTGCAGACAAGTGAGCGTGGGGGCTGCCTGCACAGGGAAGGAAGGAAGGGATGAGCTGTTTGCCTGGCAAAGGGCAGGAATGTTCCTGGTGGGCATGAGGGGGAGACATTTTCTGCAGAAGACACCTGCTTTCACACAAGCATGTTTGGCAAGGAGAGGGGTCTGGGGAGCAGGGGACGTGGAGTTTGCATGGGGATGGGAGCCACTTCTCTTCTGTATGAGTACTGGATTAGGATGATGTGAGTGGTGTGTGCAGTGTGGGGTATGAACCTCTGTGTTCCCTTGCTCTGTTCCACAGAACTGTTTCCCGGGGTTGACTGAAGTGTTTGACATGAATTCTGCACTGATTTCCATCAAAAATAACACATGCAACAGAAGACACCTGTTGCTGATAAGATGTGATTGATTTATTAAAATCTACAAGAATTATATCTTTATTCACACTATAGTTAATGATTTCTCTGCAGTGACAGCACTCCTGCATTTAGTTGATATCCCTTTCCCCTCCTGTCATATTTAATGAGTTTATGTTCAGAAGTCTTTTGCATCCAATACACAGCAGGCCAAATTCTTCATGAGGCTTTCTGTGATGACCAAATTGCTGTAGTGAATTCAGCTGTTATTGGAGATTGGATTTCATAAATGCTGTTTCCCCCTAGAAGTCTTTGCCATACCTCAAGTTTGCTGTAACACCCCACCCCAGTCATTTTCAGGATGTCTGGCCCCTGTTTTTTTCATCCTTCAGGTTGGTTGTTGACTTACATACGAAGAGCAGCAGAGAGAGAGATGGATTTGTTCAGTCTTAAGAGAAGTCTTAGGTGGGATGTTACTGATGCCTTTAACTACCTAATGGGAGATGGTAGGGAAGGAGGAGGCAGACTCTTCTCACAGTGCATGATGACATGACAGCAGGCCATAGGCACAAGTTGCAACAAGGGACATTCTGATTAGACCTCAGGAATATTTTTTTTTTCTCAAGACAGTAGTGAAACATTAGAACAGGTTGTCCAGAGAGCTTGTGGGATCTCCATCCTTGGAGATACTCAAAGCTGAACTGGACAGGGCCCTGAGGAACCTGCTCTAAGTTGGTGGTTCTTTGACTGAAGGGTCAGATGACTTCAGGAGATCTCTTCCAACATTGGTTATTCTATGGCAGTTTGATTACAATCAATATTCCCACAAGCCCGCTTCACTGGAGAAGGCTGTTGACTTTTTAAAGCCCACTGCTCTAGACAGCAGCAACCTAAGAAAAACAAAACAGTGAATGCTGTAGCCAGTAGGAGCCAAATAGGAAAACAAAGAAAATAGGAAAAAGAAAAATTTAAAAAACCTAACCACACAAACAAACAAACCCCGTGGGTTTACCGAGGTACGATAAGCAGTTTCCGCTGGGTCTGATGGATCTCCCAAAAGATACAGAGGAGAAACACTGAGTATGAATGAGGCTGCAGTAACTGAATGGCTGTAGATACTGTAAAAGGAGAACATTTTTTTGTTTCTTCTCAGCTTTACCCTTTCTGTGCCATCATAACTAGAAAAATGCTCTGTGGAGTGAAATGTTTTATTGGTAATCCAGCAAGATCGAGGGACATTGGAAGTGGCAGAGATATTTCTCTACTTTTTAAATCAGACTATGAATCTCTGCAGTCGCCTCATTTCTGCCTAAAGTAGGATCCAAGGTTGAAAGTAAAGGGTCTGTAACTCACTTCTGGAAATAATGGTATTCATAGTGAATTGATATTTGGGACATTCATTTAGAAGAATGGGCATTGTTCGCTGCCTTGCTGCTTCTTTTATGGCATAAAGGGTCATTGACTTGATTCCCTTGTCCAGCTGCTTTGACAGCAAGACTAATGCATTGAGCTGTTCTTCAAATACAGCTTAGCTGAAGGATATGGTTGTCTCTCACACATGTGAGCATTACTCATCTATGTACTTGTCCCAGCCAAACTATATTAGAAGAGTGAGGAGTTCTGAAGCTCTAACGAAGGCTGCCTGGAAGTACAAACTGCTGTCTAACGCAGTTTCCTGCTTTCCAAAGGTATTGTAGATGTGTCAGAGTTTAGAGTATTTCCACTACCTATGCCCTATGTTTTGATCACTCTTGTTATTTCGTAGTGCAAAGAGAAAAGGTGTTAGCAGCAATTTTTTAGTTCTCCATACAAACAAAACGTTTTCTTGAAAAGTTTGAATTTGGAGTCTACAGGGGCAAATTTTATGCAGAATTACAGGATCTAAACAGTGCCAAATGGGCCTGTCTCACTTATCAATGGCAAACCTCCTAGTTATTTCAGTCGGTTGTAGGGTCTTGCTTAGGTGTTCCTGAGAGGATAATATGTACAAGTAGTTCTTCCTGTCTGAGTGCTTAAGCACATGTTGTGGTTTAACCCCAGCCGGCAACTAAGCACCACACAGCCGCTTGCTCACTCTCCCCCTGCCAGCAGGATGGGGGAGAGAATTGGAAAAAAAAGTAAAACTCGTGGGTTGAGATAAAGGCAGCTTAATAGGCAAAGCAAAAGCCGCACACACAAGCAAAACAAAACAAGGAATTCATTCACTGCTTCCCATCAGCAGGCAGGTGATCAGCCATCTCCAGGAAAGCAGGGCTCCATCACACGTAACGGTTACTTGGGAAGATAAATGCTATCGCTCCAAATGTCCCCCCTTCTTTCTTCTTCCCCCACGTTTATATGCTGAGCATGATGTCATGGTATGGAATATCCCTTTGGTCAGTTGGGGTCAGCTGTCCCGGCTGTGTCCCCTCCCAACTTCTTGTGCACCCCCAGCCTACTCGCTGGCGGGGTGGTTTGAGGAGCAGAAAAGGCCTTGATTCTGTGTAAGCACTGCTCAGTAATAACTAAAACATCCCTATATTATCAACACTGTTTCCAGCACAAATCCAAAACATAGCCCCATGCTAGCTCCTGTGAAGAAAATTAATGCTAACCCAGCCAAAACCAGTGCAGCACATTAATGCTCTGTGTATGGGCCTGTCAGGTTTACAGGGCCAATCCTGTCCTGCATTAGGTAGCTGCCTGATGTAAATCTGATCATAAACCCAGATTTTTAGAGGTTTTTTTCTGGATGATGGTAACTCTGGGAAGCACAAAGCTGTTTAGTAACTGCAAGGAGCCTTCTTCCCTGCTAACTTGACCAGAGTTTGTTTTACACATTGGGGCTGTAAACTACTGTCATCCTTTGGAGCGCTTTAAACTTGCTGAGAGAATTAGTGCTCAAAGGGTCACTGGCATCAAATAGCATGCAGCCTCAGAGCCAACGTGTGAGCATTTGGTGACATATGCTGCAGAAAGCAGTCCTCCCAGAAGTCTGCTGTATATAAAGAAAAAATGGCTGCTGCTTAGATATAGTCCAACCATCGACCCAGAAGGCACAACCCAAAGCCTATCCACATGCATGTGTGATTGTGTTTAAGTGTCTGAAAATCTAAGAGTTTATTTAAATGAAGTTTCAAAGAGTGAAGGAAGATCAGAATCTCTAATCAAAGCTGTTCCTCTGCTGCCAAAGGATAGCTGAAGTTTATTAGGCAGAACTGCTGAAACAATTAAAAAGCTGAATCTAATAAAATTTTGGAAGAAAAAGATACTGGACTCTGTGGGAGATACTGATTTGTTGCCTCAATCCTCGATTTTGTTTTAATTGGAAGTGGTTGCTCTTAACATCCCTGTTCTAGCTTCTGGAAATGCTGAAATAGCATTCTACCCACATAGGGTAGGTTGGGGAATACAAAATATCTTCGTGCTAACATGGAGACTTCATACACTTAGTACACACTGTCATTGAATGTCCTCTTGTCATAAGCCTGTTGATAGTTGCCTTCTAGGGGACTTTACTGATGATACTAAGCAGCAATTTTTTCTGGTAATTTAGTTTGGCTGCCAGGGTTTGTTATCTAGAATCTGCTGAAAGAATTTGTAACATTTTCAATGGGAAAAAAATTGTTTATTTTGCTTCCTTGCTACCTTTTTTAAGGGTTTCTGGGAGAGAAGTTTTTGAAATTAAAAACTTCTGTCTCCTGGGAATAAATGAAGTAATCAATAAACACTGCTGCAAGATGAGGCAAAATGAGCTTTCTGCAGACAGAGGACAATTGCCATATGCCTGCAAAAGCAAATTCTCCCCTTAAACAGGGAATAGCATTGAGAAGGTGGTGTGTTACAAGGCTAGAATGGCACTGACTGTGACACATGGGGAAGACTCTGCGTGTGTGTGGTCACAGTCCTTCAGGGATGTGAGCCAGCTGCAGAGAGCCCAGCAGGAAGTTAGGCTGCTGCTGGAGACACTGGCTGCTGTTCGGAAGCACTTGATAGAAAAATACTATGGTGCCAGCACAGTGGCTTAACAAGCTAACAGGATAAGTGGAATATATTACATTCAAGAGCTGGATAATTCCGTTAGGAGTGAGGGTTGTAGCTGAAGCACTACGACTAATTAGGGCTAGATTTTCAAAGTGGTGCCTGGGATTATAGCCATAATTCTGTCAGTGACAGTCATGGAGCTCAGGTCTCCATTTGCTCCTTTCACAATTTGCCCCTTACATCCCAGTGTGCCCTGTGTTCCCAAGATGTGGAAGAAGTCAAGTGATGGAGAAAAAGGAAGCACTTAGTCTGTGTTTGTCTAGTCAATTTTTTCCAAAACTATTTCTTTTTAAATTCAGCACTTGGGAGGAAATGGGAGTATTCACCCATTTGCAGACCTACAGAGGAATTCCCTCTCTGAAGAGGATGGTAGAATATGAAGTGTGAACTGGGGATGATGTCTTATTCTTCTACTGTGGAAAGACAATTCACTGCTGAGCTGTGGAAAACGTAAGCCTTTTTCTACTTGCTTAGAGAGTTGTCCTAATATTAAGAGTTCAGTGAAATCAAGAGGGCAACAGTAAAAGCCAACAGAACTAGGTTAGGTGAGAATAATTTTTTGAGGAACTCTTCTTGAAATCTCTGCCACGTACACACAGGTCTGTTAAAACAATAGCTCCAAGCTGATTTAAACTGACATCAGCAAAGCTGTGCAGAGTGGAAACTGGTACTCTGCCCCTGCGTTGTGCTGGGCAGTTTTGGACCCATCTTAAATCTCAAATGAACTAAAGGATGCAAACAGATGGAAGGAGACGGGACAAAGCATCAGCTGCTTCTTTTGCTCCTAACTGTTGAAATCAGGCTATTAACCTTATTTATTTTGCTTTAAATCTGCAGAGAAGTTTAGTGCTGTTGAAGAACAGAGAACTGGAGGTTGAAGTAAGCATAGGGCAGGCAGTTACTGGACAGCCTGTCTTTTCCCCCAGCTCTGTGACACCACATCTTCAGCTCTGACACATCTAGCAATACTTTTTCTGTTTGCTGATGCACAATTTGGGACTGAGTTGAGGCTATTTTTCACTTGTGATTTGAATCAAGCACAGGTTACAGCCTTCCCTTTTTGCAGTGCTCTCGTCTGCTGCTTTTCATACTCAGAGCCGGTGTATACAAACAGAAAATACTTTGCCGCTTTACTTTTGTAGTTTCTAGTTTTCTTTCATTGTAGACTTCCATCTTCCATACAGGTTTGGATAGTACTGCTTGGAAGTGTGAGCCCCTCTGAATACTTTGATATGTTCTTAGATCTGGTTTTTTAAAGAGAAGCTCTTGTGATGAATAGATAGTATGGGCCAGGCTCGAGCTTTGCCAGTTTACAGTACCTGACTGTTTAATCTGCATTAAATATTACTGTAGTTACAATCTGTGCTGTCAGTGTAAAATATTCTAGGTTTTAATTAGCACCTTTTAAAATTGGAACTTGATTGGACTGAGCATTAGGTCACATCCATGATGTTCACCATATAAAGTCAACAAATACAACCAGGTAGTGCAGCACTGTTTTTAATATTGCTGCAGTTTCCTCTGTTTTAAATGTAAGAAATACTGGCCTATGTGAGATAATTTATATCAGTTATGATCATTAAATGTTATCATTCTTTTGCAGCAGAAGCTACTGATACAGAAGGGCTTTGGCTGTCAGTGAAGAGTAAGATTTCTTAAACCAGATGTTTCTTCTACTTATGGGAAAAGAAAATTTGCTTAGCTTTGTTGAATCTCTTCGTGTGGTCGCAGGCGCCAGAAATGCCCTTCTGAAGAGGAAAGTGTGTTACAGAACGTTAAGACTAAGGTTTAACAGTGGTTTTCTGTGCTGTGTGTGGGAAAAGGAGTAAGTGCTTGTATTTGTCAGCTGTGCATGTCTAGCTGTGGTAGAAGCATGTAATAAAATCATATTAATCCTGTTTCATGTCAGCAGGACTTTTAAAATAATTAAGTTGGGCTGCACAATATACAAACATGCTAAAAGGGACTTAGTGGTACAAAGCACGCTTTACCAGCATGCTGCACTATTACTGGTCACTGTGGTGCCTGAAAGCAGATTTTCTAGTACAGCACCAGGCAAACACAGTTACAGCTTCTTCCAGACCTGCATTCACACTGTACGTGTGTCCAAAAGTATTTGCCTCATCATAACCTAGAGGCACAAGGAGGCTGAATACAGACACCCAGGTGTGCCCTGTAAGCCACTTTACTTTCAGGAGCAAGAGTGTTGTCCTTGTTACGCTTCCACGTATCTAGGTAGGCTGGTGAAGGGTAAGGTATTTTAGGAGATATTTTTAATTGGCTGTGAGAGTCTCTGTTTCTTAGTTTCTGCTTAGACAAATTTTTAGTGATGCGCTTGGAATTTTGCCTCAGCAAGAGCTGATGGACTGTAGTACTCTGGGATTTCTCAAGATTTTTTTTTTTTCATAACACGTACCATGGCTAAAGAGAGAGAGGGAGTCTCAAGGGTTCCATTTGCTAGTGTGAAGCCTGCCTCCTTTCTCATTCAGGATCACATAACTTCCCTCCAGCATTTGCAGGAACTACTCACAAGGAAAAGTGGTACTAGGACAAGACTGTATTATTTTTAGCTTTCAGTCACCTCCTTCTGTCTTTTTTCTCTCTGCTGAAAAAATGAAAAGTGCTACCAAATGTGGACCTTTTTCCTGAGCTCAGCAAATCCTGAGAGGCTTGGATCTGGCCTCAAGTACCTCCCCATGTTTTGCAGGTAGCCATCACAGGCTCTGGCGGTTGTCTTTTGCCATGCTTCACAGGTTGGGAAATGCTGTAGCAGACCAGAAGATTTTACAGTGTGTGTTTACTGGAGAATATTTTAAAGGAAGTACTGATACATCTCTAACTGCTTGAGTGCATGCAGTCCCATCAGTGGCAATGACACCAGCTCTGATTACAAGCAAGAAAAGCGAAAGGAGGTTTGAATCTGGTTCAGGAAGCCTTCGGTTTTCTGGGAGATGCAGCTAGGCTTGAAGTTGCAGCTCATGTCCCATCTCTTCATGTCTAGGTATGACAGAAGCATGTAATAGAATCATATTCATCCTGTTTTGTATGAGCAGGACTTGTAAAATAATTAGGCTGGGCTGCACAATGTGCAAACGTGACATTATAAACTAAAAATATTAAACTAATTCAGACTGAGCTCTCACTTCAAGGGCATAAAAGAGCACCAAAGTTATTGAGGGAAAATCACATTTGTTCCTTTTCATACCAAGGACTTCAAGCCCATAGGATGTCAAGTGACGAGATGAATGTTGTCTTTCTGTCAACTAACTATGTTTTAAGTGGCAGTTGAGAAGATAGAGGGTTTTTTACCTCCCGATGACTAAATTCAAGGTTTACTTACAGTGACAAAACTCCCAATGTAATTATAGTGTAGCCACTAAAATCAGTCTGGATTTCTTTCGTGATAAATGGCAAGCAGGAGGAGTATGACCCATGCACTTCCCCATCTCAGGCCTCAAGACACTATGAATCCCGGTTGGTGTGGTGGCTGGCGAGCATTGATGACCATGCACCCTCCTTTGCCCTGCATCAAGTGCTCTTAGCCTTGTCCTCACTGCTGGGGACAGTCTGGTATTGCATTAGAAAATGGTGAATCCAAACTGCAGCAAATAGTTTTGGGTTTTTTTTTTTTATTTTCAGAAAATCAGACTTAATCTTGGGAGACTTTTCTCCCTTCCTCCCCTGCCATTCCTTCTGACTCCTCGAAACACCAATATTAAAGTATAATCACTTTCCTGGCCTTCCTAGTATGCTTCCCTGGGTATGTCTATGCATAATCGCTCCTTCTTTTGAAAGAGGACGTCTACCTGCTCTTGAGCCCCCTCTGGCACATGCCCTGCCATGCCTGAGGACCTGTATCGTGGGTAAGAAGGTGCAGCATACATGTGGGGAGAGCAGCAGACCAGTGCCACCAGACCACTGGAGGATGAGGAGCACAGGTTTGGGATGGTAGAGCTGTACAGGAGGTGTTTGGCTCTGTTATATGAAGTCTTTAATGGTGCATCCCAGGTCTCGGCCCAACAATAAGCACCTCTCTCCCTCAGCCTTTCTGCCATGGATTCCCTTACCTGCCTGGACAGGAAGAAAACTGGAAAAGCTTAAAAAAAAGTGTTGTGGTGTGTTTCAGATTACTAAGGTTAAGTGCTAGACATTATCAAAATGCTAGGCATTTTGATGTAGCGTTGCACCTCAGGGAGTTACGCTGGGATAAACTGTGGAGTATATAATTCATTTACACAGCAGAGCTGGTTTTTAGGCCCTGTGATTGCATGACTGAGGGGTGAACACTTGACAGGATGGTGTGGGGTACACCTGCTTCACAAAATAGATGGATCCTTTAGGAGCAAATAAATTTATTTTTTTGTTGTTTCACTTATGGGGCTGGATGTGTTATTACTCTGTTTGTATAATGCCAAGCTTTGCCAGTGCGGGTTTGGCCATGCTGGGGATGCTTTGCCTATATCAGGATTTGTGACAATACTCTAGTATAACTGTCTTGATACAATTTCACTAATGTAGATATGGCCCCAAAAGGGTCATTTAATAGCAACATGTTTTTAAGTTTTGAACAGGCTAGTATTTGCAGGACCCCATCAGATCCACCCCACTCTGTTCAAAGCATAGACTGTTAAACTATTCATACTGATTTCACGGCAGATCTAAAAACCCCAGAGAAATGTTTAAGGACTGGAAAAAAGCACGTTTTGCAAATATGCACATATCTAGGTCAGTTGGCCCAGTTACTGTCCTGGACAAAATCATGAAAAGACCCTAAGTAGTAGGCATTAAAGGATAACATGCAAGAAATGTCAGGTGGTGATGTAGTATAAAAAAATACATCTTGACAAGGAAATGTTGTTATTTCTTGGTGGGATAACAACTTCGGCTGCTAAAGGTTACTGAGTTCTTGTCACAAAATTCTCATAGTCACATATAATATACTGATTTAAACATGCCTCTATCCAGAAATCAGTGGTGGCTTCAAAAAATATATTGAAAGCTGCTTAGCCAAGAAGGCCAAAAGTGCAATTGCAACTAATTAGCTGTGATCCAATAGGGATGTTTCTACTAGAATTTGCTCGTAGTCCTGCTCTACTCAGTACCCTTTTTCCCATTTAAATAGTCTATAAGAAACAAAATGATTATGACAAAAAGTCAAGTCCAACAGAGCCCATTTTTTTTATAATGGTGTCTAAATTCAACCTGTATATCTATGATCTAGGCCTCATCTCTGTCTTGACCTGCCAGCTGTGCTTGTTGTTTAATCCCTGCTATCTGGGCTGCCGTGCCCCCTTGCCCAGGTTTTGCACTCTCTGGGGGCAAAGAGCAGCTTGTTTTCTAAGTTAAGCTTGAATACACAATATTTAATATACTGAGCAATGAGTCACAGCTGAGCGGGACTTCAGTTACTGTTTCCTGGCAGAAATTGGAACTTCACTGCATAAATGCTCTTTTTCTTTTTTGCCTGAAAGCTGAACGGCAAGAATGGCGAGGAGCTGTGGCTTCCCAGGAGCAGAGCAGCACTTGGTTTGACTCCAAAGTTGGTGGGAGGTAGTAATAGTATCACCACCTCCCTGCTGAACTTGGAGCCTGACTCCCGATGGCATCTCCTCTGCTCTGTTCAGGGAAACAGTGGTGAAAACTGTTGATGGTGGGTTCCTGCTGATGTCCCAGACACTGGCTCAAAGGCGTTCTTGCTTCCCAGTTCTAATCATGGCCAGAAGGTAGCCTGGGTCCTAATTTGCACAACAGCAGCCCACCAGTAAACTTGCTGAACCAAAGACTGACATTAAAATCTAAACTGTGGAGTACAAAGGGTCATCTATTGATTTTTTTAATTTTTTTTTTTTCCAGATCACCCTCAATTCTTATTGTTATCATAATTCACAGTTGTTTTTTGCACAGGGTATTAGTGAGTTCTCAGAAGTCTTTCTCACATGTATGCAATAAACTTTCTGGAACAAGATTTTCTACACTAGTAATAAGACGTTATAAAGACAGAAGTTGTTTTTAGAGGCGAGAGCCACATCCCCATCTATATGTGCTACTTTTATCTCCTGTTTAACAAGTAGTTCCTTTTTGGGTGAGGAACTGCTATATTAAAATTACAGCAGTATTTTTGTATCATTCTGTTTTCTTAAGGAGAAGCCTTCAGGAAGGGATGACTTAGGCCACTAGTGGTTAAATTACTACCCGGATAAAAACTTTGTTTTGATTAATGGTCATCTAATTGATTCTTAGTTGTAAAACTAAGAACCTGTAAAAAAGAAAGTTACTAAGCAATTTGTCTGTTGGAGACTACTCTCTCTCACCACTATTTTTCTTCCAGCAGATTTTTAAAAGCATCACCAATGAAGATTCAATCCAGGGACAAGGAAGTCGGAGACTGATAAGTTTTTCATTGTCAGGTAAGTCACTGCTGATGCGTAAGTTTTAAGCCCAGCGTGTGGGGAAATCGAAGTTAATAAAACCTTTCACGTACATGTGTATGTATGTATATGTACGTATATATATAAGCATGGGTTTTTTGCCTGTTGCTCTAAAGTGATGCTGAGACAGAGAATTAATATCTGTGATTATTGCCACACTCTCTCCCTTCAATGAGAGTTATGTGCTGAAGTGTCTTGTTCAAGTAGAGTTTTGGGGCCACATTAGGTTTTCCTGTTTATGATTAAATGTGGTGCTATATATGTAGGTCAGGGAAAGCAAGATCAAAGGCATGTGCTTTACTTACAGAGCAAAATGGGATCTGTGGTAGTCCTCTGTTTCTTGGAGAGCACATTCCACAGTCTTGGTCTGGACCTGAGGCAGATCCATGCGCCGTGGTACACAAGCTTGTCTGTATTGCTCAACAGTGACTCTCAGACTTCTTGAGTCAGAAGACTGCTCTCACTCCTCTAAATTTTCTGAAGAATGTTCAGCTTCATTACTTGGCATGTCACTGCAGGTTTTAAAGGCTTAATATGGTTCCATGAAGCAGCTACGAGCCATTTGATCTGGCTTTGGTAAAAACAATCTGTAAATCACTTCTGTAGAAAAAAAATCAGTTTGTCAAAAGAGAGTAGTTGTGAGCAAGGTTCTTATTTTGGAGTTTTATACTTGCTACTTGGTTTCCATGTTTTTTTAGCTCCTGGAAGACAAAGAAAAAGGTGGTGAACTTGACTTGGAAATTCTTTGAGGAAGTAGTACAAAGAGTTACCCTAGTTCAAAATTTTTACAAGCCTAGGCCTTTCTGTATAAAGTCCTACACTCGGACAAGCATCGCATTACATGACTAGTTTGGCTGTATGATTTATTTCAAGCTTCCTTCTAAGTTATGTTAAAGTCAACTAGGACTTCCATATCTCTTAATATTAAGTGTGCATGTCAGTGCTTTTCCAAATTAAGTGGCCAGTGTGGTTCTTGAGGTTATATATGCTATATGGCAGGTTAGACTGACATTACATGGGGCTCTTAACACATCACTTAATTTTGCTGGGTTGGACACCCAGTCACATTAATTTGATAAAACCATGGGTTTAGCTCAACAGAAATAAAGGAAGTAGAGTTAATATTTTCTAACGTTCTTAAATAATCTTACACAGAAAATGTTGCCCAGAATTAGTAACATTTTTTCATTCTCTCAGATTCTTTGGCCTAGTAGACCAAGAGATGTCAAGAGTAATAATTTGAGACTGCTAAATAATGTTGTCTCAGTGGGCCCTTTTCTAAACTAAACTATCTAATTTACAGCTTGATTCAAAGTATACAAAGACCATACCTTGTAATACATTTGGGATATCTTATTCTAGTGGTTCACAAGCAATTCATTTACTTTTATATCACATCCATATTAACAGCATCATCACAGCCAGGTATTTGAAAGGCTTTGAGCTCACAATTGTATTATCAAAAAATCTTTGGTATCAAAATAGCTCAATTTCAGTCTTTCTGAAATTAACAGATTAACATATCACAAGGATTTATTTGTTACCTTCTTACTTAGTCAACAACAAAATGTTGTTATCTCTCTCAAAGTAAAATTATTGCTATTCCTGTATCTGTTATGCTAGCTAATAAAATGCAAATCAAGCCAGGCCTGCCAGAGGTATCGGAAGGAACTGGGATTCCTTTCCATTTGCCCTACTATCACAGCAATAACCTCTCTATTGTCACAAGCCCTTTCAGCTCGTATAGACTTCTCCTTTTCAATATCTGTATTTTGGTATACTGTTACCTGCAGTGTCATTACTTGAAAGTTAGGTTTCCAAATTATGGTTTAGTTGCAATTAAAAAAAAAAAAGTGTAAGACTATTAGTCTGACTGGGGACCATTGCATTAGGCACTGCACCATCATGCCCTAAGCAGTTTATCATCTAAAGAATGCGAGAAGAGCTATGCCTTCTACCATATCAATTTTTAAAAAGAAAAAATTATTAGAATGGGAGAGAAAAATCTCAAAGTAGGCCAAATCCCAAGAAATGCTGAACAACATCAGTCCATTTCAGCTGACTTGTATTGCTTGCTCTACTGCCTAGACACTCCAGTGAGACCTCTGTTAAAATGAACTGTGCAGAAACAGTTTCTTTCTAAGAGTTGGTGACAAAGTGCTTTATTCTTTCTGTAGTTTTATTGAGTATTTACTTGGACAAAATCCAGCTGGTTTCACTGGAAGTTTTGCCTGAGAAAAGATTTCTGGATTGAATAAAAATGTCAAACAAAGAAAGTATAAACTGATGCTTCAAGGCAAAAGGAGATCGCTAGCTTCTTGAGAATAGAAAGAGCTGAGAGTTTGCATTACGTCAGTAGGAGGTTTGTTTTCTTCGTATTTGCTTCTTTGGAGACTGGAAGTTGGTCCTGTGAAAGGTTGGTTCAGATTAACAGGTTCATTAGCAACACTGATCTTGAAGATAATTTCCCATGATTAAGCTTCTTAATCGTTCATATGATGACTGTATTATTATAGCTTTCATTATTTAAAATACCAAGAGAAATACTGTAAACCTAATTTAGCTAGATACAGTCTTTAAGGAAAGCTAAGCAGTCACTTTGCATTTACTTTCCGACATGACTTTTCTGCTGTTACCAGTGAATGTCACACTTCTGATAAGGCGGCTGAAAGTGTCAGAGCTCTCTCGCATGAAGTACAGAAAGAAGAAATGTGCTAAGCTTCCCAAGATATACCAGCCACTTCACTGAAGGTTCATGGTTTAGCAGCAGTATAACGCATTTGCTGAAAACCCTTGAAACCATTCTGTTGGCTGGTATATTTAGAAAGTGTTATTGTGAGGTTTGCATGATATGCCTTCTAGCTATATGTTGCATCAAATAACTTTTTTCAAGCTTTAATATTTCACATATCTCACGTTTGCACACTCTTTATTTATAAGTGTTCTTGTGGAACAAATGACCAGAAGATCTGAATATTTCACAAACATTCAGGCATTTATCCTCATTACACCTCTCTGAGAAATGTTAGTTATTTTTGTGTGGCTTTCAGACCAGACATTTAGGTAATTTCAGTTGTCAGTTTATGGAAATCAGAGTATAAATCACAACTGAAAATAGTATTAGGTCCACTAAAGAGTCATTTTGGCATAGCAGTTACCATGAAATGCTTGATAAAAATGCAGATATATGATACACTTTATCTTCCAACCATTTTTTGAAATCCTAGTGACTGACTTTATAACAGGAGTTCTAACCACTAAATTTTCTTTGTTTAATATTGCTATAAACCTGCCCCTTCTTCTGCCCTTCCCAACTCAAGCTAACTTGCCCAGATGTATTCTTTATAAACCTGAGTTACTTTTTCTTACCCATCAGAGCTTGTGCGAAGGTAAGGTGACTTTCTACCACCTCCAGTATAACTGTGCCTACAAAGTACTGCAGTACTCTAGACTAACAGTTTTAAAGGCCTCAAAAGGCTTTGAATTCAACTACTCCATTATCCTATGTAATGCAGGCCACTTTGCTCCACGGTGTAGAGTTTTGTGTGAGTTGGGCTCAGACGTATCTTAGACAGGCGTGTAGTCTGAATCTGAGGATACCAAGAGATGGTACTTTGCTCCAGGGGTTAATTGCTTGCAGTGGTAAAAACGCCCCCTCGCTGTGTTAAGCCATTTGCATTAGCTGTTCAGACTTTTTCTGTGTTTTCCTTCTTGATGAAGACAATTAAAAAGGTAGCTTGTCTTTCAGCCATTTTTCAATAATTAATTTCTCTACTCGTTAATCCTTTTCATTTTCCCTTGTAGCATTTCCAGCTAGAAAAATTCTTTTCTCCTCTTTTCCACTGTCTTTAATATTTTGCCTGGGAGCCTCATGTGACAGAAATGTTTTGGCTGATCTGTTACACTTAATTGTTTTTGGGTTGTTTTGTTTTGTTTTTTTTTTTTAAATCTCAGGTCTTTAAACACGTCCTTGTGCAACTACACCAGCCAATTCTTTCTCTCTTACATTCTTTTTTAAAAGGAAAATGGAGTCTGTCTATAGAGCTGTAGATTTCTGAGAGCAGAAAGAACCACTTTAATTATCTGATTTAACCTCTTACATATCATCAGTTGCAGAACTTCGTTCAGTAGCTGATCAAGTCAGTAATCTATTGTACGTTATGTAGTATCTTTCTCAATTCCCCTGCATTATTTTGCTGTGTTGGGTTTTAAGACTTCCTATCACTGCACGTTTCTGTTTGATTTCTAAAATTCCTTAATATTTGCTTCTTGAAATCTAATACCAGATACAATACTTCTGTGAATCGGTGCTCACTTTCCTTAGGATAAATTTTAGTATCATATACTGCTGCATGAATCAAATTGGCATTTCCAAACCAAGGCAATATTGCTGTACTCTTACAGTTGAAAGGTTATTACACTACTAGTAGCTAAAATAATTTCTATTGCTTTAAAAGCACATAGCTGAGAGGCAGTACCTATGTGCCTCCTGTTGAATCTTGAGCAAGCAGAGTTTTGTTGTTCCTTCCTTTGAAGCCACCACTGTGTCTTAGGTAGCTCATCTCAGTATATGAACTGCTACCCTCTAAGGTAGGTCCAACTTGTTCTGGTCAAGCTCTGCAAAGTGCACTCTACAAAAGAAAGCCTGACATATTAACACCCTGGCAATTACCTTACCTCATTGGTAGTCAACCCAGATACCAGTCCTGTTCAAGTACATTTTTTCAGTGTCAGAACCCGATCTGACAGCTCTGTAGGAGTTTACAAAAGAAGACTGAAGGGAAATGTTGGAGCTATCCATTGACATCCTAATTAGCAACTCTCTTGTGATGATGGGTCATGAAGATGGTATATTGTGTATTGATACATGAACTATCAGGATCTCAGTAAGATGACAGTATTTTTACTTTCTGCCATTAATGAACAGATCATAGAGAGAATACATTCAATTTTGGTATTCATCAAGCTAAATCACAATCGAAATTGACTGTGGTCTTTCCAGTGACCCTTTGGTCTTTCCAGTGTCCTGGTAACTTTGCAGTTCTTCAGTAGTTATGCTTTTAGATATGTTCTCGGCAAGTTTGGCCTAACTCAAGATGTAGTCTTCTTCTTAGAGGGTCAGGTGGCTCATGAGGAATATGTATCATTTCCTGGTTCTGAGAACATGAGGCTAGTATGCTAAATAAGAAAAACATGAATTCAGTGAGTTGACCGTAGAATTCTGGGGCTTAATGATCTCTCCCGCAAGTGTCAGTATAGCTAGCTGCAAGACATCTCTTGTCATCAGTTGGATGGTGCTTGGAAACACGAAGGACATTCAGTACATGTTGTCTTTTGTTGGAAGGAATTTGCCAACTGTATTAGAATATCAATATCAGTTTCTCAACACTAGTAGCTCTGCTATTCATTAGTTTTTGACTATAAACTGCTGGTTTGTAGACTATGTCTACTTTAGTGAAGTAAAATATGCACCATCAAGAGACTAGGTGGATGCAGTCTTCTTGAGACACTTTTATAAGCTGCACAGAACAGCCTTGTGTATTGTTTCCAGGAAAGTTCTTCCACAGCTGTTGGCAAAAGCTTCTCATCCCTTGGGGAGAGCACCTTCTAACTTCTTTAACTTACTACTGACAGATTGATGACCAGACCAAATGTAATTAATTCAGAAAACAGACTGCTCCAGACTCTGGTTCTTGCTCTGATTCTCCATCCTTTTCTGTCATGCTCCTACATGGAGCATGGGTCTGGACCAGTACCTTGCTATGTCTGCAGGGAACTGAAATACCATCTTTACGATAGTTTTGCTGATCATTACTATCAGAGAATCTCCTTGCTGAGTGTGACAAAATGTGACTCGCAAATCCAAATCGTACCTCTCCCCTGACCAGATGTGTTTGAGCTGTGTCTGTTGGAATTGATATCCCCACATGGTTCCATGTTTTGCCAATAGATACCCGCTAGTTTCCAGATTGCCACAAAAATAGTGTCTCCATTGCTATCCAGTCATCAGTGCCCCAAAGTTTGTGATGCTGCATGGAAAATGGATTTGCAGAATGATCCTCTACAAGGCAGACAGGGAAGCCTATGGCCCACCTTAGGGACAGAGGCTACATAAAAGTGACCTAGAGCAAAGCTTCCTTAGGTCTCATCCAGACACCCGGAGATTAGCATATATGGAAGGCAAGCCCTGAAGCTGGAACAAATTCATAGTTCACTTGGGGGCAGCAGCAGGCAGCAGTTAGTATAAGCCATTTTTCTACAATGAAGTGAGCCTAGCTGGATTAGGATGCATGTACTTACAATTACTGAAAGTCTACAGCAGTGAAAGAGTCTGTGGTTGCTGTGTCTCCACATGGATTCCTTTCTTCTGTCATTTTTCATGAGATGGCCTGACATTATTAAACTTAGATCTATGTAATCTCTCTGATGCTAAAGTGTGATTTATGAGTAAATGGGAAACTGACATATGGTATATTAATAACTTTTTTAAGAGACTGGATGAAAATACACCTTTGCAAAGCACAGATGAGTTATCTTGGTAGCATTTCCTCATATGCCTCCAAGAAATACACTGTAAAACTACAGTGTACAGCAAGGCACATCCAAGCCTTCTGGAATTCATTGGTTTCACCAAAGATTTGAATTCAGTTAACCCCAAACCATCACTTAAATATTTAGGATCTTCAGAACCCTTTTCTGAAGACAATACAGATAAGAGAGAAATATTTTCATTTGGGGAAGCAGAACAGCTGGGATTCTTCTGCTGGGATGTTACACAGCAGTGGTAAGAGAGTACCTGAGCCTTTCGTTACAAGTTACAGCATCCATAGGTTCCACTTCAAATTAAATGGACTTCTGGATATCTGCAGATGCCCATGTAGCTTTATTCAGAGCTTTTGCATTTTTGATGCTGTTTTTCACGGTGCTGAGAATTTGTGGTGAGATATGTAAGTATAACTGGGATATTTGTCCTTGAGAAGGCTATTTCTGCTATCCCTATGCATGCTTTGGACATTAAAAATTGAAGTTTCTAACTGACATTTTTACAAAATTTGTTGTATTATGCAATTTAAGCAAGAAAATGACACAAATAAGATTTCCTGTTGTGTGCTTAGCTAAATTATTTTTTTTGATCCAAATACAAAACTTGGACTACTAACTAAGGTTAGGAGTACCTTCATCTTCATGGCTGTGCTTAATTCCCATAACTGGAAAGAGGCTGGTAGGTCATCATAATATCTATGTTCTTTATGATACATAATATATAAGTATACATAATTGAGTGCTAGTTATTTTCTTTTCTGTCTGTCAATAGACCATTTCTTTGCACAGTGGTACCCAAAGATAGTATGGTCTCTCTTTGAAGGAAAAAAAAATCAGAAACATTATACAGCAATAAATATTTCAGTTTCAGAATCTTTTGAGGAAACATCAGAGAGAAGAAGAAAATAAGATCCCAGAGGTCTTTCTCTCCCTTCATATGTTAGCAGCCTGACACTATTACACTGCTGGGCCTTGTCATTCATAGTGCTTTTGCAATCTTGGTTTCTATTTCTGGAATGTATTTCTAACAGTACAACTTCCAAAGCAAAAGAGTTTACCATATAGGATTTCAGCAGGGCTGATAGATGAGATACGTGCTGGTTACATGGAGATTGTACACTCCGAAAAAAAATTCAGTGTTATCAGTTTGAGCCAGATAATGTTCTTCGTGTAATAGTGTTGCTAGGACCATGGCAGTACATACGGTCAGCAAAGTACTTTCAAATAGGCTATTAGTAGTGAAATCCTCTATTTTTGTTAATTGTTAGAGAACGTCACAAGAATGAGATTCTTAAAATACAGTCTGTTTCAGGACCATCTGTCCAACAGCTTTTGAATATCTGCAACATGAATTGTGTGCTGGAATAGATTATTAAAACCAACGAGAACAAAACCGGTTCTTTTTAACTTGCACATTTTACTGTGTTGGCTATTACCATAGGTTAAGGAAGCAAAATACAACTGGATGAATCTTATCGCTGTTCTTGAGATAGCTGTTTTCTGGAAAAAATGGTGATGTTGGTGTGGCATGTGTTTGATTTTCAGATTAATCCAAAATATCTGCCTGGAGGGTTTTACATGGTCTCCTGCAACCTGCCACAATAATTGGGTTTTTAATCAGAAGAGAATTAAAAGACTGTGAAAATTAGTATTTTCAAAACCTGCCTGAAAGAAAAAATATGTGTTTAAATTGAATGTTTAGGTATACATCTAAGAGGTTTTTGAAACTATCTTGACTGATACTTTATATCTCTTCAATACAGTAAGAGAAAGTAGGCAGAATGCAGTTCAGTGCTTACAGCCCGATGTGACATAGAGCTTTAAACAGAGGAGGAGAATCTCCATGAGAAGAGTGGTGGAAAATAAATTAGCTACTGAACTCGCTAGTAGGAATAAGTGCTTATATTTTCCAAAGAAAGCTTAGAAATGCATTTGGAAAAAGAGAAGGCCAGAGGCTTTAGTTTGTAGCTGTTGAGCCAAAATTAATGATATACCAGTAGATGGGTTTGCATTTCATTGGCTTCACAGGGACAAATCGTAATGGACTTTGTGTCTGTCTTCAGAACGTTATAAGTAAATTTTGAAATAAGTGCCTGGGGATTTTTTGTCTGCATGGCTCATATTACGCTCACTGGGAGTTCTGCAGCTAGAAAGCTCTGCTTAAAATTTGGACGTTGTATACACGAGTTTTCCTAAGTTACTACAGATAAAGTTAACCCATGCAGGGAAGGAAAAGTTTTAAAGTGGAAAAAATGTAAAATGACTTGTTGTGTAGAAAAAAGTGGTCTAAAAGCTAAGGTTCATAGGAAGATAAAATTGATACCTAGAAGAAGTGACATACGTTGGGTACAAATGCCATGTCTATGTGATTAAATGAATGGACCTCTTTTTCAGAGTAGTTCTGCCACTGGAGTTAGGCTGAACAAGTGCTTAGCTCCTTAGAAAAATCAGCAGATCACTTAAGTTGCATAAATATTGATTTATGCAACTTCACAATCAGGTTGTAAAATTTGCAATTCATTATGTAATCGTTTGTAAATCCTAAATCACAAGATCATTATGGTTTGGCTTTACATTACCTCACAAGAAACATAGTGAGTTTTTTTTCATATTCCTGCCATATTATTTGAATTCATTACCAGTTTCCCATATGCTTTTCCTAACATCCCAGAGAGCTACCTAGAATGTGAAAAATAATCAGGTTATTTACCTTCTTTTCAGATTTCCAGGCTTTTGGTCTGAAGAAAGGAATGTTCTTCAATCCAGATCCTTATCTGAAGATTTCGATCCAGCCTGGAAAACATAGCATCTTCCCAGCGCTTCCTCATCATGGACAGGAGAACAGATCTAAGATCATGTGTAATACTGTTAACCCAATCTGGCAAGGAGAGGTAAGAAGTTTGAGTGTTGAGCTGAGACTTTTCTTAAAACATGGAAATTACTCTAGCAGTATCCCTCTTTTTTTTTTTTTTTTCCCCTTCTCCTTTCTTGGCTGAATAGTTGTTGACCTAACTGTGCTTGATGTATTTCATGACTTCTTGTCTTAATGCAAAAGGCTTAATTAGCTACAAAGATGAATGTTACATTAAAACTTTCAGTATGGGTTGTACTTTGTGGATGTAATTAACAAAGTTGTTAATTATTGAAGGCAGGCATAAAACAGAATTGAAAAATAAACTTGGATAGTGTGAAAGGCTGCTGCTAGATTGCCATAGTGTGCTTACACAGAGAGGAGACATTCTATAGAGCAGAACAAGTATAGCATGCAACTAAAAAAAAAAAAAATCTATGTGATTGAAAAGCATCAGGGGCAATATAAATTAAAGGCAACTTTGGCACATTTGCCCATCACCTTGAAGAAATACTCTCTAGTCTGCTGCTTCTTGTTGGAAGGGCTTAGTAGGTATTAATGAGATCTGAGAGTTCAATTGCTGCCTGCTGTTTTTAAATTACATGCGAAATGGCAACAGGCAACAAAGAATAAGGAATCTCTTTCGAATTAAAGGAGCCTGACATAATGGGTGTGATTTACTGGTGTTCTCTGTCAGACCAATATCTCCACTGCAGGAAAGAGTAAAAGTAAATAAATAGACTAAATAGATTTATTCAAATTAAAATGCAAATTGTAAAGTAGTTTAGGGATAATTAGGTCAAACTGCATAGACATGGAAGTGTGAGTGGGGAAAAAAGACAGCAGAAATGTCACTGAATACTCCTACCTGGAGGAGGATGTTCAAGAAACTAGGTACCACATCAGGTTATGTGACAGGTGAGCCTATGTGGGGCAGGTTATATGGCCTGGGGCAGGTTATATGGCAGGGGCCGGGGGGGACAATCTTGAAACTAGTTGAGAAAAATGCCTTCTAACAGGACTCAATTAAGTGGAAGGCCCTGTCGTGAGGCATCCACCAAGCTGTAACTTCTCTGTGCCTCCAAGCATCAGTTGTATCTGGCTGAGGGGTCCCAGGTCAAGCTGAGGAGCTGGAACTGACAAGGAGGATCAGGGAGTTGGCAGAAATCTTTCAGTAAAGTGCATAAGACACAGGCCTAGAGGCAGGCAGGCATGAAGGGGAAACTTGCTGTATGTGTGTCACACTCAGTACGTGTGATTGTGGGAGCTGGCAGCAAGCATGGATGCCAGGAGTTGACACTCAAAGGGAGGACACAGGATATGAATGTGGTCCCACCATTCTGTATCAGCCAGAGTTAACTGCTGAGGTGGCACACAGGCTGTCCTTATCCAAAGAGGGCTGTGGCAGCTGTGCTAATGGAGACTGAGAATAGGCTTGTTAAAGCACTCAATACTGGTCAGAAGTCTTCTCTTGACAAAGATAACCCCCAGCCAATGTAACTTGTTCTCACTTCAAGGTCCTTTTGCACTGCTGGAGGATAAAATAACCAAAGAGTAAGAATGTGGCCCTGATAAAATGTCAAGGGTGTCTTCTCAGGCCATGTGGGATGGCTGAGTTTGTGGGCTGACATTTCTTTTCCAGTGGAGTTTGGCAGTGAGAAAAGGAAAAACAATGAAATGGCCTAATTATGGACATTGGATAGCAAAAGAGCACAGCTGGCTTCCAGCTTCTCTGTTTAGCCCCCTGGTTTTCTTGATTGCACACTGCTGCTCCCTTTCTATTGTTGGCCTGTTAGTGGCTAAGGAGTCTAAAACAGCCGAGCTGTCATTCAACATGTATTCTCTGTATTCTCTTCAGCTGATGTTGAGATGTTTAACTGCGTGCATTTGTGTTGCAGTCTATGCGCATCAGCTAGTCTGAAGTCTTTGTTTTGTTACTGAAAACCCACATTGGTTTCTATTGTACAGAAGACCCTAGGCCTGATTTTCTTCAACTTTGTCCCTTTATGGGACAAGGGGAGAAGGAAGACTGCAAACTGTTGCTGAATCGTGGTGGTAGCCATTCTTCTGTCCACCCTTTTTACTGATGGATGTGAATATATGAAGTGAAAAATATTGAGGAATCATAGCCACTTTATTAAACAGATCAGTCACTAGTTGTTTTCCCAAAAAAGTATTTTTAGGCAATATATTATTTCAGAAGGGTGATTCTTTCCTAAGGTTCTCTGTCACTACATGTAAATAGAAGCCAGATGTTTGGGTTTTGTTGGGGTTTTTTTATTTGAATGACATATCTAATTTGTTTTGGCTGCTAAACTTGAAAAAATCTGGAATAGGGAAATAAAACTATAGAAATAGCTGCAGACTGGGATCTTTATATAAGTTCTTGATTTCCCTTGAGCAAATTCAGAAGTGAAAGAGTTGACTCAATTTTGTATGGCCTCAACACCAAAATAAAGTCCTACAGATTGAGAGATGACTCGTTTGCTTACATTAATTCATTCTGGTATTCTCCCGTATACTTACCAGGTTGTTCTATTTACATAGTAACCACCTGCATTTGTAGGAACACTCTGGTAGCACCATGATACCTCAGGCAATTTTTCATCTGTCTCACGTAATATTGATGATCATCTTCATTTCACAGGCTGTTCAAATACTGTTCAGCACAAGTTATCCTGACTTAAAGCTGTTCTTCCATTGCTTTGTTTTGCAATACTTTGTACAAGAGGACATAAGGAAATGGACATTTCTTACTAATTGAGGAGTAGCATGTGACACTGACACTCGCAGCAGGGCTCTGTGTGAGGTGAAAGAGCCCTCACACTGAGAATTGTTCACTGAGACAGGTTAAAGCCCAGGTGGTATCTTCTGCTGGTAGAGAGGCATCATTTTGTGATGTTTCTGTATGTTTTCACATGCTCACAGAAGCATAAGATTATATTCTGCTAAGCCAAAGTGCTGACTATTGCCATGTGTAATGATGACAAGTGTTAAGTACTTTGGGGGAGATCCACACTAGCTACTGATGGTGCCTAGGCCCCTACAGGGTCAATGAGGAGAAGTAGGCAGCTGCAGAAAATAAAAATAGTAACATATAATAACATAATAAAAATAATAACATAATAACAATAAGTGTCTTCAGACAGGGAACTTGTTGCTGAATCAAGGTTAATGGTCCTGCTTGTTTTCTTACTCCTGGCTCTACTTTCAAACTGGTGCATTCTTCAGCAACATCTGTACTGTTAAATGAAATAAATGAGTTCCTGGAAACCACATGCCACTGGACAGTTTGACTTTAAACCCCAAGGTTAAGCAGACATTGTGCTGGCAGTCCACACAGTTGCAAGAGCGTAGTGGGTGAGTTGTCCTATCATGCTGATTAGAGGTAAAATGCAAAGGAAATCTCAGAAGGAAGTGCCCACTTCGCAAATCTTCTGTACATCTAGTAGAGTTGAGAAGGGTGAATGTTGACAGTATCTCTTCTAATGTTGATACTAGAAAAATAATTACACTATTCCTATCTTGTTTCATATTGAGACAATGTGTCTGATGTCACATTCTTTGGAAAAAGCTCCTTTAAGAAGATTTCATTTGTCAGCAAGCAGTAAAGTGATAGATAGTTCAGACAAGCAATAGAGATCATTGGGGATCATAAGCAACAAAGCAAAGTGGTTTAAAAAGTAGTTCACATACCTCCAGCTGGTTCGGAAATTCTCGCGATGGTTTTGCAGATAAAATACTTCAGGCCTCTGGAATTTCCCTTAGACTTATTTATGGTATTTCTTTCTGAACTGTGGCAGTTTGAGCTAACTGCTTCTTCAGTTTTTGTTCATTTACTAGCAAGTGGATAGAGACCCTCAAGGAATGGCCAGTGAGATGACTATAAAAATTGGCTGTTGCAACCATCCAGCATATTTAAAGTAGTAGGAAGTGTCATCTGTTAAATGACACATTGAATTTCAACTCCGATAATTCTAGCTCTGGAAGAGTAGATTGCCTTACAGTGGGAGCCCAATACTAGGGTAAAAATGATCTCAACTCCCTGCGGCTTTGCTGTTTGTTTCTTTGCCTCAGCCTTTACAAATACTGTTAAATTATAGCTGAGGCACAAAATAATGTTTTGGGTGGCTGCTTTATCACTCTGAAGATAGCTGCATTTCACTGGTGAATTAATTGATGTGTATAAGCAGAGGTGTTCAGTACTCTGTTGCAAGAGCACTTAACAAATAGTAGTTAGTGTCAGATCTGATAAACAGAATAAAGTATTTCCACATATGCAACTTGTATTCTCTGCACCTCAGATAACCCACAACCTTTCAAAAGTACCGCACTTGAATAAATTCTCGTGTAACTGGTCTCTTCAGATTACCAACACAAAATCAGAAGAAGGAAACAGTCAGGGGCTCAAACGCCAGAGGGAGGTGGTTTGGGGAGAGAGGGCTTCTGTAGTGCAGGCCATTGTCAGTGATAGAAACATTGGGTTTGGATGCTGCCTGCAAGAATGCCAAGATGACATGAATGCAACTGACTGTCTGAGCGCTGGTTTGTAACTGCTTTTCTTACGATGCAGATTTGTAACTCAGTGTTGTGGTTCAAGCCCAGTCAGCAGCCAAGCACCATGCAGCTGCTCCCTCACTCCCCCCAGCCCCCCACCCCTGCTCCCAGTGGGATGGGGAGGAGAATCGAGAAAGAAGGTAGAACTTGTGGGTTGAGATAAGAACAGTTTAATAACTAAAGTAAAATATAATACTAACAATAGTAATAATGAAATATAATAATAGTAATGAAAAGGAATATAACAAAGAAAAAGGGGGGGGGGGGAACCAGTGATGCACAATGCAATTGCTCACCACCTGCTGACCAATGCCAGAGCAGCGATCTGCCCCTCCTGGCCAACTCCCCCCTGTTTATATACTGGGCATGATGTTCTATGGTATGGAATATCCCTTTGGCTAGTTCAGGTCAGCTGCCCTGGCTATGCTCCCTCCCAGCTTCTTGCACACCTGCTTGCTGGCAGAGCATGGGAAACTGAAAAATCCTTGGCTTACAATAAGCGCTACTTAGCAACAACTAAAACATCGGAGTGTTATCAACATTATTTTCACACTAAATCCAAAACCCAGCGCTGTACCAGCTACTAAGAAGAGAGTTAACTCTGTCCCAGCTGAAACCAGGACACTCAGGCACTGATTCTGTGATCATGAATGCTGGACTGGTGCATGTTGGACCACCCAGCAATACTGGGACTGAAACGCTCTGTCAAAGTACCCAGATCATGCAATATGGGGTTTATGTTAGCTCTCTGCTTCTCTTGAGGCTTTATGTTGGCTGATATGATGGGTGCTGCCTGATATAGCAGAAACCTGGAGTGATACAAGCAGGGGATACTTGATCAAAGGTGAATCCTTCCAGAACAAAGTTAAACTGCTAAAGATACTTTAATATATTTCAATCAAGAGCATGAATTTAAACTAAAGCAGGTTATATTTGATCTGATTTTGATCTAATATTCAGAGCATTAGATGCTGACAGTCCTACCATGGCCTCACAGAATCATTGCATGATTTCACCAGAAGTCCAAAATGAAAAAAGCAACAGGAACATCACACTGATTGAACTAATTTGTTGTTTCACTTAGATAACCTTTTTTCCCCCTTCTACTGGCAAATACAAAAGAATCTGCTGTAGAAACTTGGAGACCTTTACACCTAAGCGTAAATCCAATATAGGCACAGTGAAATCCAGATCCTGAATTCAGTATGAGTTTTGCCAAAGGTGTCATTGGGACTGAGTAAAGCCTTGTGAGTGGTAGCTTCACTGTATAACATTTCTGCATGCATGGGCAGGTAAAGTGTTAAAACATAGTTTGACTAACAAAAAAGCTATGATTTTGCAGGTGTTTGAATATCTGGTGATGATTGAAGTGTGAAAGCCCAAGACAACTTCCATTTCTTCAGGAATGGGTTATGGTGTGAAAAAATTGTCTAGATTTTTTTAATATGTTACTCTTCTAGAAATGCATTTTAATTGCAACTTCTGCATCTAGAAGGCTATCAGTCTTGTTAATCTTGTATATTAGTGATCATAAGAGTCCTCAAATATTTTCAGTCTATGCTGTGCTAATAAATTCATAGACAATGTGTGAGACATGAAGAAAAACCCTGACTCTTTCAGCAGTGTTTGCACTTGATTTATCCAGAAGTTCTTTTAAATTTCTAATGTCTTAGGGCTGAAATTTGCATTAATAAAGAGAAATCTTGCAAAACTCTCTAAGCCATCATGATGATCCTATAAACTAGTAACTGAATGTTGTGGGATACATTAAATAGACAGGAAGGACTTTTTATTCCTTCTTTCCAATACAGAGAGGTAGTGAATCTGAGGGAGAAATCTGGAAAGCCAATTTGCTGAAGGCTCTATCCAACTTTGAAGGAGTTCAGTAGAAAGGATTGAATCAGACTTTAGAACAGCAACACGTATTTATGTGCACCCATTTTACTCTAGAAAAAAAAAAAAAAACAAAACATTGTGCCATGCCAGAATAAGGTACCGCATTGGATCTGGCACCCTGTGGTCACTGCTGAATTCCAGGACTCTCTTGGAGTATATGTAGGCATGTCCCAGCCTTTGGCAGCAGTGGAGCTCTGCGCTTGACACTACTGACTCTGAAGTATTTTGTATTATCATTGAGGAGTGCTGTAGTAAGTTTAAGAAACTAGAATTCCCCACAAGCTTATCCAGTTGTGTGTATGAGTAGTGTTGTATGGGACAATAGTGATATGTAGAGGAGGCTTTTGAATGGGGAGCAGAATAATACAGATGGAGAGTGGCGAGTGCATTAAGAGTGTAATTGTTTCACTGGAGTATTTGAAACTAAAAACCCACTAATGAAATATTCAGCGGAAAGTCTAAATCTGTCTTCATCCATCAATTGTAATTTACAGCCTTTTAAGATTTTCTTCTGCTTGTATCGTCACTGTGGTATGATGGATATCGCAAATAAATTTTCTTTTTAATTCTATTGCTTATTCAACTCCAAATCAAAAGCCTAATTCTTCCTGTCACCAATGTATTAATTTATCTACCTTTCACCAGTTGTTATAGTGACTGTTTTTAAAGAACTTGACTTGCACTTAACTTGTCTAATTGGTGCTAATGGACATACTTTGTTCATTTCAACAACTTCCTTGATAGTGTTATTGAGAGCTGATTACTGTGATCTATCCGTATTCAGGGATGCAAATAATATAAAACATGGGAATTAATAATCGTCATTAGTTGGCTTTCTATGAAAACTATTGTCAAGCTCTGGAAGTGGTTCTGTTATCTTATAAATGGATACAGATGTATTCTGCCAGGTCAGCATCAGCACGTGCCTTCATTCTTTGCCATATATAAGTCATGCATTAAACCCCCACAAGATCTGTTCATGTTAAGAAAATTAATCATCTGTGTCTGTAAAACCATTGTTGGGTCTGGAAGCAAATAGGCACTGAAGAGTAGATTACTGTCTGAAACTCCTTCAATGGCGTTTACTACAGTGTTTTCAGATCTTGCTTGAAGATGGCAGCAATAGTGTAAAATCAGATTTACATTTAGGTCATTGAGATGGTGTGAGAGTATGAATATGTCAGCTGATTCTAGGTAGCTTTGATTCTGATTTGTGTCTCTCTGAGAGTGAATCTGCAGGAGGCGGCTGTGTAAAATCTGTGTAAATGAGAGGAGAATCCTAATGACTTACTACTGACCAGAGCCAAAACTGATGATATACTGCTTAGCCCAAGAAGACTTAATATGTTGACGTGGTTCTCTCCATCATATCGCTTTTGCTCTTCCCTCTCCCTCCCTTCTCTGTATTTCTATGGAAATAATTAATTATGGCTTGTTGATTTTTGGTGCCTGAGAAAATATCAACTAAAGCTTTTCCTTTGGCTAGGGCATTTTAAAGCTGTGCCTGGTACAGATTCTTCAGTGTCTAATAAGATGTGCTATAATGCTGCAGCTTTTCTCTTAGTGAGGATTAATAGGGTTTCTCTCGTCTGTCCTACTGCCTCTTTTCATTAAATGTGTAGGAACAAAGCAATCATTGGATCTCCTGCCACTCTAACAAGTGGGACGGGCATTGACAAATGGTTAAAGAAGTGGAGAAAGTAGAGAGATGCAATGGCTTTGCTTCTAGAGCAGTTCTGTTTCCTACTAGCCATCGTAATTCCAGAGGGATGCAAGAACACCCTAAAAAGGAAATAATTGAGGAAGACACTGGGAAAAGAATACAAATACTAACTTGTTCTATAGATCATGGTTCTTAACAATTCAATGGGTCCATCTATAATAGTATTTTCGTTCTGTTCAAGAGAGCAGTTTCAAAGCAAATCTCCTGATCTCCCCACTAAAGACACCACTCAGCAGTCTTAAAGTACATGAACCGAATTACTCTCAGCGGAAAGTAAGCCAAGAGATGTGCTTCAGGAGTGCACCGAACTCACATTTCAGACAATAATGGGAGTTCAATCCAGGGCACCAGCCTGGAGTTACTTCATGGTAAAACCCTTGCAACATGTCTGGAGGTGGTAATCAGGTGCACAGCACCAGCTGCTTTACTCTCCAGATCTGCTCACATTGTACCACACATCTTCCTAATGCAGACATGGCCAATGTATTCCAGGGATCAGGAAACATCAGCCTCCACAAGGCCTCCTTACCACTGCTCATGATGTGCTATTTTTCCCCAGTATACCAGGGATCTTCAATCATTCCTTGTGTAGAGACTTTCTGCGCGTAGCTTCCTTTTAGGAATACACCTGACAGATAACCACTTCTTGTAACAGTCCTAATACATTTCTAGAGGAAAACAAAAAGGTCTTCCCCTCTGGAGCTCAGCACTCAGAGCTTCCCTGCGCTCTCTTCCAAAGCCCCTAACTCTGGGGGTTTTCCAGTCTGGGATTCTTCTAGACCAGATACAGGGGCAGCTCATTGACCACCTCATCCTTCCAGTGGTGCTCCTCACTGTGAGGGTGTCCATGATCTCCACTCATCTACATCTAACCTATAAAGAGGAGCCCTCTCATCCCTAGCTGGTAAGGAATCAAACAAGGGGACAGCTGATATGCTACATGGACAAGGTGGAGTCTGAGACTGTTTCTAGGGCCAGGCACCCTGTGAGAAACAGGTTGTTCCTAATGGTAATTTCTTGGCAGTTTTGTTGAGGCAATCTGCCATCTCCTCTGTGGAGCGTGCTGTGCCATGTATCATCTGAAGTTTTAAGAGTCATTTTGTACCAAGCAATAGTTGATGTGATATGGAGGGTAATGCACTGTGACTAATGCAACATTGTAGGTAATTACTGGTTTGGGCTAATCAGAGAATAGAGAGAGAACTTCTTGTTTGTTATCCGTTCATCCACTGACTGCTCTAGATCATACATAAATTTTGTGTCCAGTGATATCTTGTAAGAGTTTTTGTCCCCCTGTTTCATATAATGCATTTTACTTGAATTTTGGTTAGTCATCAAGTAAAACGATCAAGTTCTAGCCATCACTTAAAATTTTTGTGGATTGTTCTTCCCAGGTGTCCTGTTTTCTACTGTTGTCCAAATAAATACATAATCAGTCATTAGACAAAGTCTTTTCCATGGGTGGGGCTTTAGCCTTGAAACTATAGCTGTTTTGGTAGATGAGTTTGCACCTCTGTTGAAATCCGTGACTTCCTTTGAGAGTTTTTGTATTCAAGTACAAAGAAAGCCTCAGACGAAGTCAGAAACCGCATCTATGCAGCCATTGTCAAGTTTGGTGGACCGCTGAAGAGGCTAAAACTTTTTCAAAAGTTAGGTCAGACCATCAGAATTTTAAAACTGCCAGAAATTATGTTTTCACTTTGTTCTTTGACTGTGAAAAAAGCCCATTTATGTTAACTTCAGTACACCCTTCTACAGTTAGTCTCACTGTAAACTTTAGTTTAGTGTCTTTGGATTCCAGCAGGTTCCATGAAGTTCTTGACCAGTCTTGCAGAGTTTGCACTAACGGTTGTGATTCAAGGAACTTAAATTTTTGTGGAAAAAAAAAAACCCAACCAGTGAACAAGCCCACAAAATGAGCTGTGGCCCCAATGAAAGTATACAGCTTAAAGATTGTTGTCTTAGATTGTGGGGGAAAAAAAAAAATGCACAGGAGCCAATGCCAGCTGCAAAACATAAAAGAATCTGACTTCAAGGAGTGACTGGCAGAAAAATCAGAAGTCTTTTTAAAATAATATATTTGGGCTCATTGTACTGAAGTTTTTGTATTCTTGTTTTTCTCTGCAACCATGAACACTATACTTCTTTTTAATGTGAAAGCTTAATTTCTGAGTTAATTCTGTAACACTAAGAGTTGTGATAATAAGAAAAGTTCCAAATAATGGAGGACTTACAGTAAAAATTGTAATAGTAACATCAAAAAATGGCAGCAGACTTATTCTTAAAATGCAGCACTTTTGGTTATCAGTGGTGTAGTTTGTGTGCATGTGTAAGAAGCCACATCAAACTTTCCTCATCCTGAAAGAGTCACTTTTTATCTCTGCTGTGATCTTATAGCCTCCTTTTCTCGCCCCTCCTTATCGAGGCCTGGAGTTATCACAAGAACCTACATGTTTTCAAAAGTGATTGGTGATTTTTGAAAATTTTGAAAAATTTTGAAAATGCATTCATAAGTTTTTGAGTTCTCAAACCTAGATGTTTCACTGGGATCCATTTTTCAAAGGGCCAGAGGCCCGCATGTTCTGCAAACAAGGATTCCTTTGGGCTTTTCAGTGTGGATGGCCTGAGGCTGAGGCACTCGCAGTCAGGGATTGCCTTAGAAAAATCTTGCCCATTAAGGCTTAAACTAGATGAGAGCAACAGCAGGAGCAAGTGCTTAGATAACGGAAAACTGAGTTATGTAAAATTATCACTATTTTACAAGCTGTCGCCAAACCCATTTCACTGAGTTCACTTTTGATCTCAAACTGCAGTTGTTTCCAAATGGCAAAACCTTTGAGCTCTGCCACAGGACACTTCTGGTCTTAAAGGCTTAATTGTGTTTTCAAGGTGCTGCTGTTTTTATGCATCAGAACGTTCTCCTAGAAGAAGCATTTGGGAGTCAGAGCATTTGCTGTCAGAGTGGTTCCAAAGAATGTTTATCAATATGGTGATAGGCGCTTTGTATATATAAATATATATATATAATTGCTTTCCCTATGGGGAGATCCCAACATCTCCAGGTGCCCTAATGCTCCTATGCTTGGAAGCTGTACACATGGACTTCCTTGCTGCTACAACCTAAAATATCACCCTCCTTGTTCCTACCTCAGGTTTGCATGCACGCAGTCTCTAAAAGCTTATTGAAATATTACAAATAAAGATAGATGTTCTTAAAACCAGACTGACTGAGGTGGTGGTCTCATGTTTCAAAGCGCTAGAAGGCAGTCTCATGTATCCCCAAATGCAACATGGTTGGCAGGTAGTGAAATCAGAACACAATTTGATTTTACAAATTGTATGGAATATCCCGGCATTTGTATGTCCAAGAGGCACAGCTGTTTGAGGAAAAAAGGACATTTCCTTTGGTTAATTCCAACACACCTTGCTCCATGCATCCATACTCTCTGCTCAGGTGCCAATAATTACTCTGGAAAAATGTCAATGTGTTTCTTGTGCAAGGAAGGAACTGGCAGGCTTGGTTCCACCTGATATTATGGAAACAAATGTCCATGCAGATTCTGATTTGCTTCAGAGTTGTACCACAAGACAAAATATTAATAACATAGGAAGGTGCAGATCATTAACCTACGTTTTACTTTCCACTTATGAACAGATCAGTCTTTACCTGTGTGTGTGTGCATGCTTTACCCCACAGAGACTTTTTCACAATATGGGTGTCAACAGCATAATAATGGAGAATTCATTAAATGGCAAATTGCTGTATTTTACAATAACCTCATTCAGTTAAAAGTTAATTCCCACCTTCTGCTTTCCTTGTAAGTGTCATGAAGTGGCAGTTACCCAAGGTTTTTAGCAGGTGAAACAGTAATGGTAATACAACTTATTTTTAAAAGGCAACTTTCAATAAACATGGGGAACTAATGTTCTCTCCTTTGTTGGGTTTATCATCTTTGGTAACCTGTTGCAAAGATGTAGAAGAAAATGAGAAGAAAATAACACTTTAGCTGTTATTTGAATTGTATTTCTCTGATTATTTGCATTTGTGCAGGGCCTGATTAACAGAATATCCCACTCAACTGGTTTCACTTGAAGCTGTTCGAACTAAGCATTTCTGAAAATTAGATCATGATTCAACAGAGCAAGCAATTTAGGGCTTAACTCCAGGCCTCGATAACCCAGAGCATGATTCTGTTGTGAAGATTGTTTTTGGTGGCGGGAAAGCTAGAAAATCCTTTCATCCATCTCAATACTCAGTTACTACAGAAGTTGTCTTCCAGTTCAATACTGACCTTTCAGTTAGGTGAACAGCAGTCTTACAGTTTTCCTACTATTGCACACCACAGCAGAGATGTGCTTTTTTTGATTGATGATATTCTAGTAGTAGCAGATCTGTTTGGAAAAATGATTCAGTGACCTGTATCACCAGTTCCAAGTCTGTACTGAATTTAGCCAGTCTAGGAGCAAGCAAGGCCAAGTTATCTAATATATTTGATTTTCACTATTATTCCTAAATAGAGCTTTGGTTTCCCTGTGGGGGGAGATCCCAACATCTCCAGGTGCCCTAATGCTCCTATGCCTGGAAGCTGTACAGATGGACTTCCTTGCTGCTACAACCTAAAATATCACCCTCCTTGTTCCTACCTCACGTTTGCATGCACGCAGTCTCTAAAAGCTTATTGAAATATTACTTACAAATAAAGATAGATGTTCTTAAAACCAGATCGACTGAGGTGGTGGTCCCATGTTTCGAAGCGCTTGGCAACAACAACAGTTTTAGATGGTGCCATTCCTATCTTCCCCAGTATCGTTTGTTCTGGTAGCCTGTGCTGTGGCTTACCTTCTGTGGGACCGTGCTGTGAACCAGA
This sequence comes from Gymnogyps californianus, assembly GCF_018139145.2. Classification (NCBI taxonomy): domain Eukaryota; kingdom Metazoa; phylum Chordata; class Aves; order Accipitriformes; family Cathartidae; genus Gymnogyps; species Gymnogyps californianus. The sequence continues at coordinate 109,860,607 of NC_059472.1, read as the reverse complement.
TCAGGATCCAGATAAACAAGATTTTCAGTTTTTCCTTTTTGAGTTGGGGCAGGGATTAGCAAGAAAGGGAGAGATTTCAAGATGTATCTGAAAACTGTGATCATGTGTCCTTCACCTCACTAGATACTTCTCAATTCCTGAGGTGTGTCTCAGCTGAAGTACCACAAATAGCCAGTCAAATGTAAAGAGGACTAATTTCACTTGGAGGGAAATGCTGACTAAACTCTTCAGGCTGCCAGTTCAGTTGTACTTACATGCAGCTATTTAGTTTTTAGAACTTGGGGGGGGGGGAACCTATAATCTGTGCAATTACATTTAGATCAATAATCATTGCTAGGGCAGAGTTCATTAGATTTCTGTAGGGGTACTGTCCTTACCATTGGCAAGCCTTGTTTAGGCTGGATGCTACCATGACATGAATAAATGAAATTTGTGCATTCTTCAGGCCTGATTCTGCAGCATTACACAGTCCATATAGGGTGCTTTCACCTGCCTGTTTTGAGGCCAAGCTCTTTTTATTTTGCAGGCCTATGCCTTGGGGTCTGAGGACTGTTTCTGTCCTGTGAAAAAGCCAGAGACTTACACAGGTCAATAAGCCACTAGCAACTGTGTGGTGTTGTGGCCCAGCCACCAGCTTCATGTTCTGTGCTCTTCCTTTATTGCAGCAATTCAGCTTTGTCTCCCTGCCCACGGATGTCCTGGAAATAGAAGTTAAAGACAAATTTGCGAAGAGCCGACCGATCATCAAGCGTTTCCTGGGAAAACTCTCTATGCCAGTTCAACGCCTCTTGGAAAGACATGCCATAGGGTAAATTTGCTGCTTATGCTACTTTCTGTTGTTTAATGAGCGTGTTGCTGTTTTGAAGTCCCTGGTGATATATCATTATAGTGATATAATGATGTTGAGTTATGAAACTGACAGTTGTCTGATGAATGATGTTGGTCTTAATTAGAATTTATAGGACTATGGGCCAGACAAAGAATTCTCCCTATAACCCTATTCATTGCATTTTGAAAAGTGAGAGCTGACATTTAGGAAAGAAAACTGTTTTGTGTATCATGGCTGCAAATCTGGAGAGTGCAATATTTTCAATTTGAATATTCTTTTAATGTTATCAACAGGCTGTTTTCATGTTTGAGGGAATTACCTATGGGCTAAAATCATACCAGATCTGTTCGTCCTCCCTTTAACTTCTGGACAGTAGAAATATTATTAAAAAAAAAAAGTGTGGCATGTTGTAACTAAATCTTTCTGACCCTACCCTGTTGCCAAGGAATAACCAGTTCACTTGAGCTCACCAGCCCTGCCCTGCTTCCCCTTTGCATGAAAGTCCTGGGAAGGTGTATGCTGCCAAAGTAACACAAACCAATTTGAGGAAGATGGATAGTATTCAAAGCCAAAAAGTTGGCTCTAAACTTGTAAGGTTCAGACCTTGAGGAGCAGGGAGAGAAAGAGTCATCTCCTGAGGAGAGCATATGCAACACAGTTTCCAAGAAGGAATTTCTGAAAATTGGGTCTTAATTCAGCAGAACAGCAGGAAGCTGAGCTTGTTGGAAGTGTTTTTGAACAGCTGGTTCAGAAACTGGCTGTGATATTGACAGCTGAATCTACCAGAAGGGACTAAGCTACCTCCCTGTTTCTCAAGTAGGGAAGATAGAGTAGCTTTTTAGAAACCAGATGGAAAAGAACAGCTTGGGGAAGGTAGAGCCCTATAACTGGTATCACTGGCTTCCCTCTGTATGAGAAGATTTCTCATCATCTTCTGATTATATCTTCCTATTTTACTTCCTTATTGTAAACACTGTCTATCTAAGGGTATACTTTGCCAAGAGCAGTACCTCCAACCTGCACCTAGACCTGGCTTAGTTTTAATACCATAGTGGCTTTTAAATCTCGGGCAAGCTCAATGAGAAGTATATACACAAGTTCAGAAAGATCATACCCAAATCCTGAGATTGTCTCATTTATATGAGTTTCTGATGCATGTGAAACTATCCTAGCAAATATATCGGGCCCAACTGGAAGTGAACTATGTTTCTTCAAAAGGTGTATAAATATTACTATTTAGTGAACCCTTTACACTCAAAAAATGCTTTGCAACATTGATTCAGCCTCATTTTGGGCAGCTGGGAAGTTAATCTCTTCTGTAGTTTCATTCTGTTCTGAGGGGTGGATGAAGTGTGGCAAAGGGAGGGACCTGCACAAGGACAGAATGGAGTCATTGATCAACCTTGTCAGGAAGGTGTTCTCCTGATATTTCAGCTTCATAGAGGTAAGAGGGGTGGAAAGAGATGAAGAGCAGTCATTCAGCCAGTTTGAAAAGAGAAGGTGGTAAGCGGGGACTGGCCTGTACAGGATTTTGAAAGAAAGGACAGGAAAGCTGAATTTTACGCAGATGACGAAGGGAAGGAAATACAGGAATGTGAGGTTCTACAGAAGGGTAGATATGATCAGATCAGCAGGGAAGTGAAGTCTTGTTACAATAGCTGAAGTGGGAGTTGTTTGCTTCCCATGTTGATATTTTCATACCCATACTGCAGAAGTTCCATTCACACCGTGTTCTCTCTCTCTCTCTACATATGTGCTTGTGTATCCCAGAAGCCTGTCTTATTCACTGATTCAGCTGTTCCATTGTAATTGAAGACATTGTCCTCTCCTTCTCTGCCATTTGTTCTCTCGTATGCAAGTCAACATGCCCTCATGGCTGGGTTCAATAGCCTTTGAAAACCATTATGTATTTTTGTAGAACACAGCAGCTTTATCTATGCACAGTAGACATTGGGTAGGTTATAGTCTATTGTGACGATATTTGTTTTCTTTCAGGGACAGGGTTGTGAGCTACACTCTGGGTCGCAGGCTTCCCACAGATCATGTCAGTGGCCAGCTGCAGTTCCGATTTGAGATAACTTCATCCATCCATCCAGGTAATTCTCAGTCTTAACCCATCATTTATCTAGATTTTTTTTTTTTTTTTTTTTTGCTTTGCGTTCTTTCTCCTCAGAAATCTGAATTCATTCCTGGCTGCTCTGGGACTTTAGGTACAGTCATGAGCAAAGGAAAGTGCATAAAGTCCCCCGTCACAGGATGCATCGTGAGTCACAACTTCTTCCCTGTTTCCCCTTAGCTTAGAGCTACTGGTGTCTCATATGCCTCTGTTCTCTGCTGCTTCAAATACTCTGCCACATCCCTGGGGGAGAAGAGGGTGGAAAACTAAAGTCTCATCTGCTTCTCTATCACCTGTCCTGGGGAAGTGCTAGATGGGGTGTTATTTGTAGAGTCATCTGCATTTGAGCACTTCATAAGTAAAAATGGAGAATGTAATAGTAGAGATTATTAGACACTTTCTCATTTTGATTATTTTTAATGAAAAAAGTAAAACAAAATAATTCAATGTTCCCCTCCTTCCCTCCCTTTTGGTTTGGTTTTGGTTCACATTCTCTTGTAGTTATTCGGAAGTCACTGTCATGAATGGTGTAAGTTTGAACCTTGGTTTTCATGTCAAATTCTCAATAGCGTTGCTCAGGGACTCTTTGCCTCTCTATGGTAGTACCCTCAGGTACACTTTGTCAAGGCAACAGCAGCTGCATTAGTGGTTGGAAATCATGACCGGTCCCTTGCTGGAAAACCCTGACTTCTGTCTTTTGACTATTTGGATGGTGTGAAAGAGCCCAGGTTGTCTGGCATCTGGGAGGAGGTGGTACAGATGAAGATCACATCAAAGGATGTTTTGGGGAAAGTTTTCGCCTTTCAGGGCTGTGAAAAACAGTTTTTGTAAGTTCTCTGTTGTGGAGTCCTATTAGCTTCAGCATGACAAGAAAAATGTCTTTAAAACCTCAGGGAAGACTTCCTTGTCATTCCCATGATATTCCCTCCAATGCCAGTTTGACTCAAAGAGGAGTTTCAAGAAGGTGTTACCTTCAGGTCATGGTGCAAGGA